>NW_006399945.1:3235527-3294237 GCF_000299155.1 Elephantulus edwardii
AGGATGGGTGTGTCAGAGGCAGTGCGATTGGCACAGGATAGAGCAGGGTTTAGGGCTGTTGTACATAGGGTCGCTATGAGTCACAAACGACTCGACGTCCCATAACAACAACAACATCAACAACAACATGCTATTTTACTTGTTTACTTTTTTTATTGCCTATCTCTTCTATTCTATCGATTTCTGACTACAAAAGTTAGTAGAAGTCATCTATTTCCTAGTCTTTGGCCCTAGTTGTTTGTTGGTGCATATATTTGAATGATGGTAGTATTAACGGGTCTTTCTTGTATGTATATGAATATTATTCTGTCATGTACAACATTGTTATTTCAAGATAGGTCTAGAAATGGTCTTTTTAACGATGAAAGCAACCTCATTTTTCCTCACCTTTTCATTTCCAGTGTGTAGAGGGTTTAGCTGCTAACCCAAAAGGCAGCCCCTCTCTGATGGTTTGAATCTATCTGTAGGATCTACTAACACCTCCGAGGGACAATGATGGATAATCTCCTCCTGTGTGATTCACAGTCTTCCGAAAACCTCCTGGAGAGTCTGACTCAATGGCAATGAGTTGAGTGAATCTTGTTCTATTAGAATATAATTGTCATGACAGAAGTCCAGAATGAAGACTGCATAATGGAGTGGACTTTGGGGAGGCATTGTATAAAAATGAAAGAATTTTTCTTTTATTTTTCAAAGAGAAGAACGAACTGGAGGGGAGGGGTGGGCAAGGAGAAAAGTGCGACAATGAATGAATGAAAATCCAAAATCTCTTTACATTTATAAAATTTAAACTTTAAATTTATAAAATTCATAATTGCTGCTGTTGTTGTTGTTGCTAAGTGCTGTCGAGTCGCACGCGACCCATAGCGATCCTATGAAGTAGAGTCCTCAACGCTTGGGTGCCTTTCCTCCTCTCTCCAGGTTCATAGGGTTTCTGGAGGCAAGCTATCACAGAAGTGGATTCCGCTCCTCCTTCCAAGCTAAAATTATTATTATTATTATTATTATTATACAATAATAATAATAATAATTTTTTAAATGCAAAAAAATAGAAAAATTAACTCGAAAACATTTTTCTTTCTTTCTTTTACTGCTACATCCACAGTTCTTACAACAGAAAGGATGTTCATGGAATGTAAGAATGTGAGTAGGAAAACAAAATTCATCAAAGCTGTTGTAATTAATTGGACAGAACTAGGAGAAAAAAAATTATATAACCTCTTACAGTTTATCATTCCTTAAGAATGTTAACCAGGATGTCTAACATACCATTTGATTTGTTAGCAAAGATATCCTTTCCTTGGGTGGATTTTTAATGAAAATGTTTTGGCGTGCTGCTGCTATTCTGCTCTGCTCTCCAGGGGACCTGAGCCCTGGAGAGCTGGCTCTGGCTGTGTGCATGCACGGGCCTACCCTCCAGTCAGCAGATGTTCATGTGGATTGCACACATACCCTCATGATCAGAGTTGGTAAACAGGAATTGGGCAAGTGAGAGAACTGACCTTAAGTGATTCCCCAAGCTTAGTTGAGATCGAATGCACATGTACCAGTGAATGCATCACTCTTGTGTGTGTGGTTTATACACGTGTGGATTATCCTCCACTACGTCAGGACTCAACAACAATTAACAACACCATTACCAACATAGAGAAAGCTCTGTGGGTGTGGTGGATAAAAAATTATGCTACCAAGTCAAAGGTGGGTGATTTTAATCTGCGGCCCTCAGGCCTGGTTTTAATTGGTCTTGGTCAAGTATAGCACTGGTCTGTCCATTTGCTGTATAGAGGTAACTCATGGTTGCTGTGATACTAAACACTGTGATACTGATGTGCCCAATGCGATAATGGTTACCTGTGGTGGATAGTGTTTGGTGGAGCTCCCCGATCAAAACAAATTTGGAAGCAGGAGTGGCATCCACTTCCAAAATAGCTGGCCTCCATAAACTCCACGAACTTGGAGAAATGATGAAAGTTATACAAGTGTTCATGTCTTTTATTCATAGGGTCACTACAAGTCATCTATGACGCGACGGCACTTAACAACAATAACTTCAGAACTAGCCTCAGAATCTCTCCAATACTTTACATAGGTTAGTATGGTAGCAAAAGCATTTTGCAATTGGCTGCTAAAATAAATGTTGACAGTATGAACCTATCCAATGACTCCTTAGAAGAAAAGCCTGGTGTGGTACAATTAAATAAGAAATAAGGTCTTTTCAGTCATAGCCTGCTATTTTGTGATTCTAGCCTCATTGTTAAGATCTCACTCAGGAATGAGTTATTTGTTGCATTAAGGAAATAGAATGAGGGTGGAATACATCTTGAAACCCCATCCTTCCAGAACGTTTTATCCACATCACCACCCTTAGTTCTCCTCTAGGGTGCTTTATAGCCCTGAAAACCTATATCTAGAAATGCTGTAGCCACCAAAATTTAGGTTAGATAGTAGTAGTGGTCTAATCTTAAAGCCATTCATGTCACCTAAGAACCATAGGTAGAGGTAGATAGAGTCCCTATCTTTTTCTCCCCCTTCTTGTTTATTATAATTCTGAATGTGTTGATTTGGAGATTGTGATGCATTTTAAAAATCATACTCACTATTCTTTTTATTCTTTAAGTTATCTCATTTTCTGGCTAACAAAAACCCTTTAGATTAGCTTCTCTGTATTTTTGACATGAAAAACTCTATGATAGCTTTGTAACCCTTTGTTGTTCCAGGTTTACACTCTACTTAAAACTGAAGAGACAAGAAGCATTCTCTAGAGGGGAGCTCTGGTGGCCTAGTGGCAAGAAGCTGCACTGCAATCCTGAAGAACTATTCTCTAGAACCATCAAAGAAAGCCTTCCCATAGAGGAATAACCCTGAATTCAGACTTCCACCTTCCTAATCTGTGAGAAAATGAATTTCCATTTGATAAAGTTACATATGGGTACTTGTTGTAGCAGTACTAGATAACTAATATGAAGAATGTCCCGATTTAAGAAGTAGAGATGTTGTAATTAAGAGCAAAGTAAAGAAGACAAATTGTTTCAGTTCTGAGTTACAATGCAGCCCTCAGCTTGAAAATATCCAGACTCAATTTTGTCAGTTCACTTTCTGGGGACTAATCTGAACTAATGAGGAGATACTGATAAAAACCATTGGGCTATTTATTAATCATTCTTTCCTAAAATTATTAATCATTTTTATTATTTTTTAGGCATACTATTAGAACTGTGACATTAACTGTAATTATAGTTTATACATCTGCTCATATTTTTAGTAGTAAGAAAACTTACTTGGGAAATGAAATGAAATCAGTGTTGCTATCTTGTTTGTTTACCATTGAGTTAAAAATAAAGAGAGAAAAAACATGTATGGTTCTATGGTCTCCGGGAGTTTGTTACACCCTCAGAGGCTCTGCCTGCACAGGATCTACATGATGAACAGCCCCAAAACCTTGGCTGAGCAGAGCATACTTTTATATGAACATGAATAAACTACTCTTTGTTCACTGTCTTCTTCCTAATACACACTCCCAGATGCAAATCAAAACAACTATGAGATATCATCTCACCCCAGGAAGAATAGCAAAATTTAACAGAACAGCAACATCAAATGCTGACGAGGTTGTGGAGAAACTGGAACTGCTGGTGGGAGTGTAAAATGGTGCAACCACTGTGGAAGGCAGTATGGTGCTTTCTCAGAAAGTTGCAAATAGAAATACCATTTGACCCAGCAATTCCACTACTGGGAATTTAACCTAAAGAAACCATTACCACCACCCAAGCAGATATATGCACACAAATGTTTATTGCAGCTTTGTTCACAATAGCAAAGAGCTGGAAACAACCCAAGTGCCATCAATAAATGAATGGATAGAGAAGCTCTGGTGTATTCAAACAATGGAATACTATGCAGCATTGAAAAAAAAAACCCAACACCAAAAACAAGGAACTCATGAAATATTATGCAAAGTGGATGACCCTAGAGGACATTATGCTGAGTGAAATATTTCAGTCACAAAATGATAAATATTTCATAAGGCAACTAGTGTAAAACAGGACTGACATCAGGGTTGAGGGAAGACAGAGAAGGAGGGGAGGAATGACATATACGGCATTGAAACAGAAGAGGGAGAAAACTGTTTAAAAGGGATATATGATTGGGTATTATTGTTATGTAGAAGTCCAGAATGAAGGCTGTACAGTGGAGTGGACTTGGGGGAGGGATTGCATAACAATGAAAGTTTTTCTTTTACTTTCCAAGGAGAAGAGTGAATTGGGGGAGAGTGGGTGGGCAGGGAGAAAAGTGCAACAGTGAATGTGACTGGAAACCCTAAGTCTCCGTAAACTTTCATTAAAATTAATTTTTAAAAAAGAAGAATGTGGCATCAAGATCGGAGGAAGACTCATCAATATTATGACCAAAAATTGTCATCAAAATTATGCAGATGACATAACCTTGCTTGCTGAAAGTGAGGAGGACCTGAAGCACTTGTTGCAGAAGGTCAAAGAATACAGCCTTCCATGTGGGTTCCTTTGCAACATAAAGAAAACAAACATTTTTACCACCGGACATTAGGTGACATCATGATATATTTGGAAAAGACCGAAGCTCGACATCTTATTTGAATCCACAAGCAACACCCTCGGTACCAACAATCAGGAAATCAGGAGACGTATTGCACTGGGAAAGTCTGCAGTCAAGGACCTCTCAAAATTGCTGAGGAGCAATTATGGTCTTTCCGATCACTTGCTATGCATCTGAAAACTAGGCGATGAATAAGGACGACAGAAGAATCTATGCCTTTGAGCTATGGTGTTGGACAAGAGTACTGAACATCCCATGGACTGCCAAAAGATCAAACAGATTTCTTGGAGAAAGTACAGCCAGAATACTCCTTGAAGGCAAATGTGGTGACTTTTTGCCTTACATACTTCAGGCATGTTGCTAGAATGGGCTATTCCTTGGAGAGGGACATCATGATCAGAAAGGCAGAGGGCTGGTGAAGGAGAAGGTGACCATCATTCAGGTGGACTGACACAATGAAGGCTACAATGAGCTCTAATGTGTCAGAGATTATGAGGATTGTTAGAAATAGAGTTGAGTGAGAAAGAGAAGTTGGTCTGAACTAACAAATAGGTTTTTATTGAGTAGACCTGATAGGAACCTGAGAGTAGACCAGGTGATGGTGCACAGAGATCGTAAAGGTGTGTAAGCAGACAATTTCCTTTTATAGGGGCTGTTAAGGAGACTTAAAAGGGATAGTGGTTTGCTCAGGAATTTGGGGGCAGGGGTCTTGTCAGTTGTCAGGATCTAGTCATCTAGTCACCGGGATATGGACAGGCCTTATCAAGACATTATCAGTTTTCTTCAAGGAATGGTCAGGGAACTGCAACATTCTTCCTCCAAGGATAGCACAGGATAGGACAGGATTCAGATCTGTTGTTCATAGGGGTCCCAATGGCCTTATTCCATACAGTGACACCTAACAACAACAAGAAGCTAATTAGCTGCCATTTCTTAAAAATATCTACTAACCTTTGCATGATTCACCCTGGGGTCAACAGAACAGAGCACTTTTTCTGATCAATTCTCAGTACTTTCCTAATACTATCTCAGTGCTTCCAACATAGTTATATTTCATTAATTATCTGTTTATGTGTTTAGTTGCCCCCATTGGATTGAGAATTTTATTTATCTTCTTATCCCCCAAAGTTAACTCATAGTAGTTTCTCTGTGAATGAAAACTTGTAAAGAAGAAACTGATCCATAGCTGACCTTCCAGCATGTTTTCAGATGCAATAAATTGCAAAGGAGGAGGTTGGTAGCTCAATTCCTTACCACCAACCCACTGTTGTTGTTTGGTGCCATCGAGTCAAGACTCACAGAGATCTTATTCTGAACACGATCATATTCCATGCCGTCCTCACAATCTCTGAAACACTTAAGCCCATTGCTGCTGTCACCATGTCAGTCAACCTAGTTCAGGGTTTTTCTCTCCTTCACTGTCGCTCTACCTTCCCAAGCAAGATGTCCTTCTCCAAGCAGTGACTAAATACAAGGGGTTCTTTCCATAGTCAATTGCCAGTAAGACAGATGGATTGCAATATCGAAAGCAGTCTATTGTAGATCTCGGAGAGCAGAGAGAATTCTCTTAAAAAACTGTCTCCCCAACTGGAGAGCATTATGCTGAGTGAACTAACTCTGTCTCATAAGAATATATATTGCATAAGACCATTATTATAAAAATAGAAGGATAACTAGTAAAACATGTATGGGAACCCAAGAGGGAAAAGGGGGGGACAGAGGTGAGGATGGGTAGGAGCGAAACCACAGGGTTTCACAGTTTCCTGAGGTAGAAGGGGAAGGAAATGGAAAGGATCCAGGTGAAAAGACAGAGTAATGATAGGAAGGGTTCAATGGTGACTAGTTTTATAAAATATAATGCATGAGAATGGTTCTATGAAACACAACATGAATGAGGAGTAGTGTGGAACACCATACATGCAACTTTATAAACAAACCCCAGATAACAAAAACCAAAACTGTCTCCCCATCCATAGGTTTTTACTCTTGGGTTAGGTGCTAATTTGCTTAACATATTACTATCTGGGACTAGGAATTAAATCCAAACCTGGGATTCATGGCTCAAGAGACACCGTGCTCTAACATTAAGTTACATCTCCAAACCCTATTAATTTTTAGAGCTCCCCCCCGCCCCCGATTGAGTTTACTTATTTTTATCTGCCATTCTTACTTTGTATTTTCAGAGGCAGTTAATTGCATGTGAGGAGACTGCCCATTCTTCTCCCATGGAGCAGCTGGCAGATTCGAACAGCATGCCTTCAGGATTGCAGCGTGGTGCCACCACTGCTCCCTAACATATTACCATTGCTGGCTCAAAGGACTTTCATTCATAAGGTCGCTATGAGTTGCCTGTGACTCGACGGCACTTAACACCACCACCACCACCAACAGCATAGAAAGAGAGAGCAGTGGGCCTAGCAGACGGAAAGCCATGCTCCCAAGCCAAAGGTGGGTGACTCTACTCCATGAGCCTCAGGCCTGCCTTTAATTGTTTTTGGTGAAACATTCTTCTAGGTTGTGTAACCCTGGTATGTCCACTTGCTGTATAGAGGTAACTCGTGGTTGCTGTGAAGCCAAACACTGTGACACTGATGAGTCAAATGCGAGAATGGTTACCCATGGTGGACACTGGTGAAGCTACCCGATTAAAACAAGTTTGGAAGCAGGAGGGGCATCCACTTCCATAATAGCTTGCCTCTGGAAATTCTATGAACCTGGAGAGAGGAAGGAAGTTATACAGGAAGTGTCCAGGACTTTCGTTCATAGGGTCGCTATGAGTCGCCTTTGACTGGACAGCACTTAACAACAACAGCTCAAAGCTACAGGCTTTTTACATCCAAAAAGAACAGTTTAAACAATGTATTCTAATTTTGTAAATAAACTAGGATAATAATAACAATAATAAAAGAACAGTTTACGTACAGTTACTAGTAAACAGCTTGTGATATAGTTTACCTATGACTGTTCCATAAGGTAAATGCTACTCCAGGTAAGATGTAAGAGGTAATTACTAATCTAGGAAAGATGGATTTCCCTTCTTGGTAAACAAACTTTATATGACTATGAAGAAAGTGAAGTAGTATTCTAGGGAAAAGCAAATGTTAATTAGCAGTCCAACCAGTTGTGCAGGCTGGAGGCACATGATGTCAGTTTTACAACTATACCACATGTTTCAGTACTCCTGAACTTATTAATACCAGAATATCAGCAACGTGTCCTAATTTGTTAATTGAAGCCTCATCATCCTTGCCTCCAGTGAACACTCGGGCTGCACTTTCTCCAGGACATTTGTTTGTACTTTTGGCAGTTCATGGGATCTTCAGCATTGCTCTTCAACAACACAGTTCAAAGGCATCAAGTCTTTTTCTCTCATCTTTAGTCATTGCCCAGCTCTCCAGTATATAGCAACTGGCTGAAAAGACCATGGCCTGAATCAGGCCCACTTAGACCTGACATCATTACTTCTCAATAATTTGGAGTGGTCCCTGACTACAGACTTTCCCAGTGCAATATGTCTCCTGATATCCTGACTGCTGGCACCAAGTATATGGATTGTGGATCCAAGTAAGATGAAGTTAGTTTTACAGCCTCAATTCTTTCTCCATCCATCAGTTGTGAGGATTTTTGTTTTCTTGACATTGAGATGTAATCTATATTGAAGGCTGCAATGTTTAACCTTTTGTAGCAAGTACTTCAAATCCTCCTCACTTTGAGCAAGCAAGGTTGTGTCATTGTATAACAAAAGTTATTGATGAGTCTTCCTCTGATTCTGATGCCATTGATGAGTCTTCCTCTGATTCTGATGCCACATTATTCTTAATAGACTCCAGCTTCTCAAATAATTTGCTCAGCATATATATTAAATAGGTATGAAGAGGGGCTACAAACCAACAGCCCCTTTTCTGATTTTAAACCATGCAGTGTTGCCTTGCTGTGCTCAAATAACAGCCTGTTGGTCTAGGAATAAGTTTCATATGAACACAGTTATGTGTTCTGTAATTCCTATTCTTCTCAATGTCAGCCACAATATTATGATCCACACAGTCAAACACCTTTGCATAGTCAACAATTCTTCTGGTATTCTTTGCTTTCAGGCAGTATCCATCTGCCATCAGCAATGATATTCCTGGTGCCACAAGCTCTTCTAAAACCAACTTGAAAATTTTAATGAACCTCTAAGATTGAGACAGACTAGGAAGAAGGATTTCTCATACTAGATCTTATGAATGAAAACTATGATCATTAGAATTATATATGAACTTTAGAAAAACAGAGAAATGAGCTAGTCCTTGATGTATAAAATTTAGTAGATAATACCTGGGGTCTATGAGAAAAGCAGTAAAAGGAATTCTTAATGGTAATATTATCTAAGCTCATTGAATCATATAACATTCCCTAAGTTGTTGTTGTTGTTAAGTGCCTTCGAGTCGTAGGTGACTCATAGCCACACTATGAACGAAAGTCCTAGACACTTGACACTTGCGTGGGTGACTTTCATCCTTTCACCACGTTTATAGGGTTTCTGGAGGCAAGCTATTTACATTCTCTAAGTAGGAAATGTATAATAAAGTAGATTAGTATATATTTTTCTGGGTCAATCATGAATGAAGGATAGTATGAAACAATGTATACAAATTTTGTATGCAAACCAATGTAAAATAAAATTTCAAAAGACATGTTTTTTAGATTTGCACAATGTTAAACAAAAGATTACATGATTGTAATTGTGTACATGTGTACATTTCTAAAATTAACAATTTTAATAGAAAAGACAGTAAATACAATTATACTACTTATAAGTATCTATAAAAACATTATCCTTTAATTCAGAGCACTCTCCTTGCTTTGGTCTAGCAGTGATATACATTAGAATTTAAAAAATGAACAGTGTGTAGCTTTTTTTTAAAAATCATGTTATCTCCATGGTTGTATATGTAAATTCGTTTGGTGATAACAGTCAAAGTACAGGTTTGAAGTCCTCAACAGTTGTGGGAAGCGTCGCCCTAGGAACCTAGGCTCAAAGGTTAATTGCTAGTTAATTACTGAAAAAATTGGCAGTTCAAACCCACTAACAGCTTCATGGGTTAAAAGACATATGCTTTTCTTCTGTGAAGATTACCAGCTATATAGACAAGCATACAAGGGACAGAGATCTAAAAACGTCATAGCCATAACCAAAAACTTTGGGAAAATCAGTCACAAAATTTGAAGACTTAGGGTCACAGTCCAAGCAGGATATCAGGTCAATTTCTAGAAAATATTTCACAGAGACAATGCTCTATAGCCTACTTTTATATGCAGCCATCTAAGGTGTAAATATTAGTCTTTCTCTGTCCAGGTCAAAGGGTAAGAAAAGGAAGAGACTCAAGGAAATAATGAGTCTAAAAGATGAATAGATAATTAAAACCACAGCCTCCATTGCCCTGAACCTAGAAGAACTAGGCGGGGCCTGACTACCACCACTGACAGCTCTGAACAGGATAGAGGCTCTGGCACAAAGAAGGAGAAAAATACAGAACACATTTCAAAATCATGACAATGGCCAGACTTACTGGTCTGATGGAGATGGAAGAACACCCGTCCCCTCAAAAAAGCAAAACTCAGAAGTCAGGAAAGAAGGACAGAAGGAAATGGGAAGTCTAGGGAAGAAGTGGGAAGCTGATGTTACATTGAGGGGACTGCAACCAACATCATAGAAAACGAATTTTCTCTGTAAATTTTAACTCTAAGTATAATTTTTTTAAAAGTGGATGGTGTTTTGTGGATTTTTTTAACAGATATTATAGGTGGGCCCTACTTCTGAAGACACCTATACCATTAGTTGAGATGTATCTTTTCTAATAAATCTTTCTAAACCTCAAAAAGAGAGAGAAAGACTACAATAAGGAGTCCTATGGAACAGTTTCTTTGTTCTACATGGTTTCTGTGCGTTGGAACGGACTCCTCTGTACACAACCACACAACTAACTGCATGGCTGTGCCACGTGGTTTTGCAGGCCTTTCCTCTCCAGGTGGGAGACCAGGATGTGTATTGTATTTTTTTTTTTCTAGTTCACTTTTGTTAGAAATATTGTATTTTTTTTTCTAGTTCACTTTTGTTAGAAATATATGACAAAAATTGCAAGGGTAAGTCACTTTTCTAACTCCTTTTCCTCCTTCTTTTCCATGAATTCTCACTTCCCTCTTTCTCTTCTGTGGATTTCTGGAGGTTCTTCCTGTTGAACTCAACCTCAGTTCTGAGAGTGTACCTTTCTTCATGACGATGCCTTTGTGGAATCAGGACTAGGAAGCAAAGCTGAGGGCTGGGAGGAAACAGTAGTGATCACAATAGCATCCTTTACTTGAAGAGGAAGCTGCAGCTGTGTCACACTGTCCCTGGAAGCCTGTGTGTTTGGCCGCTTCTATCTTTGCCCTGTTAACCGCCTGGCAGAGCATCCTGGCTGTTTTACACAGTGTCCAAGTCATCCAGGGGCAAGCCTTTCAGTGAGGAAAATAAATAAAGCAAATGTTGCTTGCTCAACCATTATGACTTTTTATAGAGACTGTAGTTGGCACACATAAATATAGCCTAAGAAGCCAAGGATCACAGTTGATAAAGATAAGAAAACACTTTTCATCCAAGTGTGTCTTTCCTCCCTGAATAACAACCAAAGAAGAAAGAACAATTTCTGATAAGAGATTAAATTCTTCCAAAGCCTACAGATCTCAAAATATTGGAAGCGGAAGCGAGAAGTATGGCTTCGTTGTTAGGCATCACTGAGTGGGTTCCGGCTCATGTGACTCTGCGTGACTTAAGGAAACCGCTCAGTCCTTTTACATTCTCACAGATGCTGCTACACTTGAGACCACCGTTGCTGCCACTGTGGAGTTCTATCTGGTTTTCACAGACAACCTACCAAGCACAATGTCCTTCTAGAAGGACAGGTCCCTCTTGATAAATGCTCAAAGTAAGTGAAACTAGTCCTGTCCCAAAAAGCATTCTGGCTGATTTCTTCCAAGACAAATTTGTTCATTCTTCTGACTTTCTGTGGTACCAGTATTCCTCACCAATACCACAACTCAACAGTATCAGTTCTTTGGTTTTCCTTACTGATTGTGCAGCTTTCGCATGCCACTGAGGTGATTGAAAATACCCTGGCTTGGGCATCCCAGTCATTTAGACATCATCTTAAGTATCATTAGACATTTTGCTTTTACAGAGCTCTTAAAATTTGCCCTGTAAACTTTCACCCAAATCACAATAAAAAGTTAACAAAAAAGTTTTTAGCAACTGATTTGCCTAATGCAATTTGATTTCTTAACTGCTGCTTTTAAAGATGTTGATTGCAGACGCAAGTAAAATGAAATCCTTGACAATTCCATATATTCTGTGTGTGTAATGATGTTGTTTGGCCAGTTGGGAGGATTTCTGTTTTCTTTATGTTGAGGTGCAATCGACATGGAAGAACATGGTCTTCTTTGAGCTTCATCAGTGTGTCAAGTCCTCTTTACTTTCAGCAAGCAAGGTTATGTCATTTGTTTATCACAGGTTGTTAGTCTGCTTCTAATCCCTGATGCCACATTTTTCTTCAGTTGCCCAGATTATCTGTTTAGCATATAGATTGAGTAAGGATGTTTAAAGGCTACAGCTCTCACACATTCCTTTTCTGATGTTAAGCCACACAGTAGTCTATTGTTCTGTTCAGAGGACTACTCTTGGGTCTATGCATAGGTTCCACATAAGCACCATGAAGTGTTCTGGAAGTCTCATACTTTGCAACGTTATCCATAATTTGCTTGATCCACACAGTGAAATGCCTTTTTGTAATCAATAAAACACAGGTATTCTCCTCTTTCAACCCAAATATTCTCTGCTTTCAACCACCTGATAACAGCAATATCCCTCATTCTATTTCCTCTTCGACACAGCTTGAGTTTCTGGCAGCTTCCTGTGGATGTAGTAGTATAACCATTTTTAAATTACCATTTCCTAAATTTAATATTTAATTAATATCACACAGATGAGGAGAAAATTTTTCTTCTTTGTGATATTAATAGCTATTCCTTGTGGTGTAGAGGTTAAAACATTAGCCATTAATCCTAAGGTGTGACCTAGCAGTTGCTCTAATGGAGAAAGACATGGCAACTGGCTTCTGGAAAGATTTATACCTTGGAAACCTTCCTAGTACTTCTGCTCCATCCTATATGGTTGCTATGAGTAGGAATTTAATCAATGGCAATAAAGTTGGCTGGCATTAATGATATTATTTAGTAATTTTCATGTTCTGTTGGATCACCTTTCTTTGGAATGGGCAGAAATATATAGGTCCCTTCCAGCTGGTTGGCCACATTTTCAAATTTTCTGACTCAAAGAAGTGAGCTCTTCCAGTGTTGTATTTTTTCCTCCTTCTTCTTCGTCGTCTTCTCCTCCTCGTCCTCCTCTACTTCCTCCTCCTCCACCTTCTTCTTCATCTCCTTATTTATTTTAGCATATACTCTGCCTCCCTACTGCCATTTTGCCTCCTCACTTGTCACAGGTGAGAGACATGCCCTAGCCAGCTGACACAAGAACAACACCTAATCCATTATCTGAATAATGGGAAAATCTCTCCTCTGCTCTTTTGGACAAAATGTTTGTCTGCCACATACTGTTCTGGAGTTGAGCATCCAACAGTTGTAACCCAGTGATTGAAGAAATGGAATTAGGTCTGTCAGAGACAATGAGATTGGCTCAGGTTAGGACAGGTTTCAGAGCTGTTTTACATAGGATCACTATAAGCCACAGATAACCCAATGGCATGTGACCACCTCCTCCACCACCACCACCATTTATATTCCATCAGCTCCTGGAGCCTTGCTTTCACCAATGGCTTCACTGAAGCTTCTTTCAATACCGTAAATTCTTTATCACATGCTGCCTCCTGAAATGGTTGAGTGTTGACCAATTCCTTTTTTTGTACAGTGACCCTGATTCGGTGCTCTATCTTCTTTTAATGTTTCATTGTATTATTCAATATTTTGCTCACATTGTTGTTGCCATTGTTAGGCACTGTAGAGTCAATTCCAATTCATCATTATTCTGTGTGCAACAGAAGTAAACACAACTCAACCCAACACCATTACGATTGATCTGGTTAAGGTTGTTAACCTGCTATTAATCTCATTAAGGTTGTTAGTCAGAAGGCCAGCCACTTGAATATCCCAACTGCTCCGGAGCAGAACATGAACCGGTCTGTTCCCATTAAGATTCACAGCCTCAGAAACATGATGGAGGGTGACCGTGAGTTGGAATTGACCCAACTACAGTGGGTTCTACTCCACCAAGAATGGTGTCCTCCTCCGGGCGCTGGTCACTCTTGATAACATGTCCAATGCGCACAAACAAGGTTCTGCCATCCTTGTTCTAAGGGACATTCTAGCTGTACTTCTTTCAAGTCAGATTATTTTTCCCATAAAATTCTTCAAAACTGCAATCCAATATTGAGTTTTATTCCGTTATTTCAGCTTGAGAAATGCTGAGCATGCTCTTCCCTTCTGGCTTTCCAGCTCCTGATCTTTGCATAATTCATTATTACAATTTATCAAGCTACCTTTTAAAGGCTTCTGTTCAGCTCTTTTATGTCATCATTCCTTCAATTTTCTTTAACTGCTATATGTTCAAAAACAAGTTTCAAAGTTTCCACTGATGCCCATTTTGGCCTTCTATCTTTCTCGTCTTTTTAATGACCTTTTTGTTTTGTTTTGTTTCTTCATGTACGATGTTTGTGTTGCCACCTTGAAACTCATCTTGTCTTTGGTTATTAGTGTTCAATGTTTCAAATCTATCCTTGAAAAATAATCTATATTCATGATTGTGGTGTTGTTGTTGTTGTTATGTGCTGTCAAGTCACTTGCGACTCATAGTGACCCTAATGTACAATAACTCTGAACAATACTATAGCTCTATTCCAAGCCACTCTCACTGTCTCTGACATACCTACCCCCACGACCCCAGTTACTGTGTCAATCCATCTCATCTGGGGTCCTCCTCTCCTGCACTATGCCTCCACCTTTCCAAGCATCATGTCCTTCTCCAAGAACTAGTCCCTCCTGGACACATGCCCATGGTATGTGAGAAAAAGCTTCAAAATCCTTGCCTAATTTCATCCTATCCAGGACAGATCTGTTTGTTTTCTTGGTAATCTACAATATGTTCAATACTCTTCTCCAGCACCACAACTCAAAGGCATTGATTCTTCTTCTATTGTCCTTATTCATTGTCTAGCTCTTTGATGCATAGCAAGTAATTATAAAGATTATGGCCTGGCTTAATCTCTAGACTGACATCATTGCTCCTCAGTACTCTGGAGAAGTCCATGCAGCAGACTTCCCCAATGTAATTTGTCTTTTTTTTTTTTTTTTTTTTTTTTTTTTTTTTTTTTTTTTTTTTTTTTTTTTTTTTGTAATTTGTCTTTTGATTTCCTGGCTACTAGTACCAAGAAGGTTGATTGTGGAGCCAAGCAAGCTAAAGCTGTTAACAGTCTCAGTCTCTTCTCTATCATGATGCTGCCAATTGGCCCAGTGTTGAGAATCTTTGTTTTCTTGATGTTACACCTCAAGCCTCATTGCAGACTACACTCCTTGACCTTTTGCTAATTACTTAAAATCCTATTTAAACTCTCATGAAATTTTAAAATGCTCTTAATTTCAGATGAACTGTTCTGCAGTCAGCTCCTGGCCTTGATCTGATTATATTATGTTTTTTTCCACAGTTGTATTTTATTTGATTCTTGTAAATTACATCTAGTGAGATCCACATGCATAGGTGCCATATATGATATTAAAAAGACATATTTCCAATAAATGTAATTGATTTTGCAAAATTTTATCATGTGATCGCCAATATCATTTATGTCACCAAGGCTATGTTTCAGAACCAACTGATGATTCTTCTCTGTTTTTAACTTTTGCATTCCAATTACCAGTAATGATCAGTGCACCTTGTAATATTTGATCAATTTCACTCTGATGAGTAAAAATTCTCTAGTATCTTAACCTTTGGTATTAGTTATTGATATGTAAATTTGCATAATAGTTATATTGATTAGTCTTCTTTGCAGATATATGTATTTTACTTTATCACTGACAGTATTGTATATCAGGATAGATATTGTAATGTTCTTTTTGACAATGAATGTGATTCTCTTTAACTTGCCATTCCTGGAATAGTGGATTGTTGTTGTTGTTGTTGATTGCTATTGAGTCAAAAATGACTCATAGCCACTCTATGAACAAAAGACTGTTGTCCTATTCAAAATGGTCAGTACCAGTTCATTTCAGTTCACTAATGCCTATGCTATTGACCATTTAATTTTTGACAATTTCCAACTTTCCTAGATTCTTACTTTGCACATTTCACATTCCAATTACTGGTGGATGTTTGGAGCTTTTTCTGCTTTTTTGGGGTCTTACCACATAACCAAAATAATGTTCTAAATGCTTTAATGAGCTTATGTAATTAAAATTGACTGTATTTGGGAAAGTGGCTTTTCCCCAGGAATATTTCAAGTGCTTTTCAATCAAAAGGACTCATCTTCCAGCAGCATTGTATCAGACAATACACTATGGCTATTTTTTAGGTTTCATTGGGCAATTTTCCCAAAGAAGATAGCCCAGTTCTTTTCCTCACTCTTAGTCTGTTGTTTCATGCTGTCGAGTTATCTATGACTCATAGTGACCTTATGCACAATAACTCTGAATTCTGTCCTATCTTGAGCCAGACTCATTGTATCCAACACACCTACCCCCATTAGCTCATTTACTGTGTCAATCCATCTCATCCAGTGTCTTTCTTACCTGAACTGACTTTTCACCCTTCCAAGTATGAGGTCCTCCTCCAAGAACTGTTCTCTCCTGGCAACATGCCCAAAGTTTGTGAGACAGAGCTTCAACATTCTTGCCTCAAAGGCAGGACTTGCTGCATCACAGCAATACACCTTGACCCGATTTCACCCACTTCAGGACAGACAGACCTTTTTGTTCTCTTGGCAGTCTATGACATGTTCAATACTCTTCTCCAGAACAACTCAAGACATTGATTCTTCCTCTGTCATCCTTAGTCATTGTCCAGCATTGTTACATGCAAGTAATTGAGAAGACCACAGCTTGGATCAGGCACACCTTAGTCTATATACTGACATTGTTGCTTCTTAGCTCTTTGGAGAGATCTCTGATAGCAGGCGTACCCAAAGCAACTCGTCTTTTGATTTCCTGACTGCTGGTGTGAAGAGTGTTGATTGTGGACTCAAGCAAGATGAAATTGTTAACAATCTCAGTCTCTTTTCCATCTGTCTTGATGCTGTCAATTGATCCAGTGGTGAGAATCTTTGTTTTCTTGAACTGAGCTTCATGCCTATTGAAGACTACAGTCCTTGGCCTTCTGTAGCAAGTCTTCCTCAGTTGAGTGAACAACGTTGTGTCATCTGCATAATGAATGCCTATTGAAGACTACAGTCCTTGACCTTCTGTAGCAAATGCTTCAACTCTTCCTCAGTTGAGTGAACAAGGTTCTGTCATCTGCATAATGAAGATTGGTGATGAGTCTTTCTACAATTCTGATGTCACATTCTGTCCAGTCTCCTGAATGATCTGTTCTGCATATAGAAAGAAAAGGTATGAAGAAAGGACACATCCCTTTCTTGATTTTGAACTATGTAGTATTTCCTTGCTCTATTTGTACATCTGCTACCTGGTCTTTGTCTGTAAACGCCACTAAAACTTGCTCACCATAGACAACCCTGCTGGTATTTTAATTCTGGTGGCATAGCTTCCTGCTATCACAGCAATTCACAAACCACTACAGCACAATACATTGGGAAACTAGAGGTGGTTTAGTTAAAATTCTTCCAAAACCTTGTTGTTGTTGTTATGTGCTGTCAATTCATCTGTGACTCACAGAGACCTTATGCACACTAACTCTGAACTCAGCCCTATCCTGAGCTAATCTGTCTCTAACACACCTATTCCCATTGCCCCACTGTGTCAATCCATCTCATTTGGGGTCTTCCTCTCCTGCACTGTCTCTCCACCCTTCCAAGCATTATGTCCTTCTCCAAGGACCAGTCCCTCTGGGTAACATGTCCAAAGTATATGAGCTGGGTTAAAAATCCTTGTCTTCAAAGAGCAACTTAGCTACACCCTTTCCAAATCAGTTTGTTCTCTTTGCAGTCCATGGAATGTTCAATACTCTTCTCCAGCACCACAATTCAAAGGCATCAATTCTTCATCTGTCATCCTTAGTCACTGTCCAGTTTTCTGATGTATAGCAAGTAATTGAAAAGACCATGGCCTGGATCAGGTGTACCTTAATCTCTAGACCGATATCATTGCTCTTTTCACTGTGGAGTGGTCCATGACAACAGATTTTTCCCAATGCAATTTTTATCTTTAGATTTCCTTGCTGGTAATGTCAAGAGTGTTGACTATGGAGCCAAGCAAGGTGAAGTTGACAACAATCTCAATTTCTTCTCTATTTATGGTGCTGTCAATTGGCCCAGTGGTGAGAATCTTTGCTTTCTTTTCTTTAAATTATTATTATTTTATACTAGTTTATTTAAAAATTCAAACATATTGTTTTTCAGAACATATTCTTCCAATTTCTCTCACCTGCCTCCCACTCATCAACTTGTACCACTCCATGATTAATTCCCCCCTCTTCCTGCTTTCTTGATGTTGAGCTTCAATCCATTTTGGAGACTGAAGTTCTTGACCTTCTGCAGGAAATGCTGGAGATCTCAAAACATTGAAAGTTGAGGCCAAAGCATGGGTTTGTGGTGGTTTTGTTTGTTTGTTTGGTTTGTTACAGGTAACATCAAGCTGATTTCAATTCTCTTCAGAACTACACATTGCTCGTCTTGTACCGTCCTCACCACTGTGGCTGTGTTGAGTCCATTCTTAGAGTCACTATGTCAATCCCTTTAAGGATTTTCTTCTCTTTTTCTGACCCTCTTTACTTTACCAAGCGTTATGTCTCTTCTAGGACCTGGTCCTTCTTAATAACATGTAAAATTTAAGCAGGATCAAGTGTTGCCACCTCCTTTCTAAGAAGCATTCTGCTTTGTGTGTTTGGCTGCTTCTGTCTTTGCCCTGTTAACGACCTGGCAGAGCACCCTGGCAGTTTTACATGGAGCACAAGTCAACCAGGACCAGGTCCTTTGGAGAGAAAAATAAATAAAGCAAATGTTGCTTGCTCAACCATTATGACTGTGTTTATATCACGTGCACTTGGTACAAACAAAGGTCGCTCCAAGAAGTCAAGGATCAAAGATGAGAAAGCACTTTTCTTTAAAATGTATCACTTTAAATAACATACTGAAAGAACAAACAACTTCTCATTTTAAAAAAGGTTATTATGCTTTTCCAAAATCCAAAGAGCTCAAAACACTGGAGGTTGAAGTGAGAGGCATACTTGACACAAATATCCATCTATTACTACAAAGGTGTGTTTTGTGTTCCTAAGGGATGCCCAGCCTGGAGCCAGCCACTGGGTGTTCTGTTCCAACTTCCGTAGACTCATGACCTAGTGTGAGAGTCAAACAGTTCTAAACACTGACATAATACAGAGTGATAAGCACCATAGTAGGGAAAATGTCAGATATTTTGGAAACAAAGATTAGAGTCTGGGTACAGGTGATTTTTTTTTAAAAGAGTAGTCAGGTGTTTGAGTTTTTTCCTCTCCTTTTGTTTTAAGTAAATTCATCATGAAGTGAACGGAGCTCTGGTGGGTTAGAATCAATAGGTCTGTGGATTAAACCCACCAGGCACTTCAACTAGAAATTTACAGCCTCATAAACCCGATGAAGGGTCACAGTGAATCAGAATTGACTTAATGGCAGAGAGATTTTGATGTGAGGAAGGATAGTTTACCCAGATTTTATTTGCTAAAAAGGAGAAATGACCAGATGTTCACAACATGAACAGTTGAAGATGTTTTAGCAGATGTATCTTCTGGCAAAAGTTGAAAAAGCAAGAGGAATATTTCAAGTTATGAACCAACCATTCCTGCCAAGATGGAAAAGAAAAGAAAATAAAGTTCTGTACTGCATCCTTCCTAGTTTCACATAAGAAACTTCTCCACACTGTCCTTAACACACACACACACACACACACACACACACACGCGCCTATATAGACTAAGTATATAGGTGTTTTAAATAGTTACATATTAAATGCTTTATATGTATGAAGCAGTTGGATTCTGAAAGGCTTGAATTAAACACTTCTTAGTCTTTAAACTGACATAACTGATCTTCAGGACTTTGGAGTAGACCCTGATAGCAGATTTTCAAAACAGTGTATATTGCCCAATCTCCTGACTCCTGGTATCAACCGTATTGACTGTGGATCCAAGCAAGATGAAATAATTGACAATATAAATCTTTTCTCTCTCTCTCTATCTATCTATCTATCTATCTATCTATCTATCTATCTATCTATCATCTATCTATCTGTCCATCCATCTATCGTGATGCTAATATCCAGGGTAGTAGAGATCAATTTTTGTGCTATGGATGACTACCTGTGGGCTTGTGAGAACTGAGCCCCGTTCCTTTTTTTAAAAAAATAAAATTATACTTGTTTACTTACAAAGTTTGTATGCTTTGTTATTCCCCTTTCCTTTATCTACCCCTCCCTCCACCTATCAAATCAGGCAACCCTATGATTAAGACACCCCCCCCCACACACACACACTTCCTCACCCTTCTGCTCCCCTCTCCCTGCCTTGGATCCTTATGCTCATTCTACAATAATGGTATTATACAGTATTTGTCCTTATGGGACTGAGTTAGTTCACTTAGCATAATGCTCTCCAGTCCCACCCAAGTTAGGTAGTAACATACAAAATCATTGCTCCTGTGTGCTGCATAGTATTCCATTGGGTGAATGTACCATAATTTCAAAATCCATTCCATTGTGGTTGGACATTTGGGCTGTTTCCATGTTCTTGTGATGATGAATAATGCTTCTATGAACATTGGCGTACAAGTCTGTGTCTGTTGAGCTCAGTTTTGAGCTTTTAGGAGAATGTTGCTTTTATGACTTCTATTTTTGAATATTTATTCAGATTTTCTTTTTTAACTAGTATATGGTATTTTCTGTGTTTGCTAAACTTTCAGTTGCCCTTCAAATTTTTGGTAAGATGTGTTCAAGTCTTCCAAGGTTATTGAGTTTAAAAAAATATTATAATATTTCTAAGAGTTTGGCCTTTATATATTACAATGCTCTCATGTGATGGATTGGTGCTGTATCTTTTTTTTTCTCTTTTATCAGTGAATGATAAAAATCTTTGTCCTATTAAATTTTTATGCCTTGAAATCTACATTGATATTTCTACTGATTAATGCCCTCCCTTGCTTTGCTAATATGAAATAAGTATAACTGTGTTTACTTTATTATCCATGCTTCCATTAAATATGTGATTATTGAAAACAGAAACTAAATTCTATTTTCCTAAAATCCAATTATTTTTAATTTGGTTCGTGAGACTTTTATTAGACTGAAGGGGTTTCTTGTTTGGGTTTTTTTTTTCCCTTCAGACTGCAGGTTTTTCAATTACTATCATTGCTTAAGAGTTTATTTACCTCATTCAGGTTGGATGAATATCAGGTATTTAACTCAGTGTGAACCCAGTTGCTATCAAAGCTAATGCAAACTAACAGAAGAGTTTCATAGACTATGCTGTACCCTTAAACCTCCCAAATCATGTGTGTACACGCATACACTAAGGTTTAAAAGATTACAAAAACCTTTTACCCACAAACTGACCTTGAATTGGAAGAAATACTCAACTAAATTTAGAACTGGAACGACTAAGCAACCTTGCTGCTCAACAAAGTTGGAAACTTTGCTGTTGGTCAGGCCTTGTTTTCTAAGCATCATGTGAAGAGCCTAAGTCCAGAAATCATTTCTGCTTGACAGCTCTGGCAGTAGAGTCTGCAGACAGTCACACTGCTAACTCAAAAGCCAGGCCTCTGTGGGGGTTCAAATACACCAGTGGTTCCATGAACGAAAGACAGGCATCAATTTTTTTTCTTTTTTTATTATTTTTATTATACTAGTTTATTTACAAAAATTGAATACATTGTTTTCCAGAACAGATTCTTCCAATTTCATTCCCCTGTGCACCCATCACCTAACAAATTGAGATAGGCATCTCTTCATGCCATTTACAGCCTTGGAAACCCACTGGAGGGTCAGCTGTAAATCAGGACCAAATTAATAGCAATAAGAGAAGACTGTAGACTCTACAATACTCTTCAATAGATCATTTCTATATGTCATTATCTAGAAAGGAAAAGAAAACAACAAACCCTTTTATTTCTAACAGCGTTATCTGAAAAACACAGTTCTCTGGCTCCTGCAACCAAAACACTTCCCAATCAGGGATTAGAGTGCACGTAGGAGACAGGGATATGAGTTTCCCAAATCTGTCTCAGCAAGGGAAGGTATTGAGGAGATATTTGTTGGCTAGGGTAAAGGTGCGGCAACAAACTCATGTTTATTCAATGCTTTTAGGAGAGAAAGATGGGGTTACCTTAGAAAAGAAGGTATTGTTATGTGTCCTCAAGTTGGAGTGGCCTCAGAGAGCCGAACTTCCAGTGGAGTTCCAGAGGCTGTAAATGGAATGGGAGATTGTCCATGAGTGGATTCAAACTCCCTGTCTTTGGATTGACAGTACAATTCCTCCCCACCAGGCCATGACTGTAAATCCAAATTTAGGGTGCCAGCTCTTTAGCAGAAAAAAGTCCTCTCTCTCACTGTCAGTTAGAGAACAAAGTCCTTGTTCAATCTCTGGGAGATTGGCAGTTGGTGTGTTGGAATTAGTGAGTCTGGCTCAGGACAGGGAAGGTTTCAGAGCTGCTGTACATAGGGTTGCTGTATGGCTCAGGCAACTCAATGACACATAACAATAGCAACATACTATATTGGTTGCTTCCCCCCCCCTTTAATTTAAGCCTATTATTTAGAGTCAATAAGACCTTGGGGAGGGCTTTTGTATTTAATGTTATTATATATTGGAGGCACATTCTTCTAAGTGATACAGCACTCTTCTGTCAATATGCTGTACTGAGGAGACCTGGGGTTGCTGTGATGTCAAATCTTGCACCATTGGGGTGTCAAATGCCATAATGGTTACCCATGGTGGACAGTGTTTGGTGAAGCTCCCAGTTTAAGACAGGTTTGGAAGCAGGAGTGGCATCTACCTCCTAAACAACATGCCTCTGGAAACTCTATGAACTTTGTTAATGTTGTTAGTTATATACAAAGGCTTCAGACCTTTTATTCATAGGGTTGCTATGAGTCATGCTCAACTTGTTGTCGACAACAACATGCTCCCAAGAGAACTCCATTAGAAAAGGAGATTGTGTTAATCATTAGTCGTATGAGCAGGCCTTCAAGACGATGTCTTTCCAGTGAACTGGTTAGTCAGACATGGGCTGTAGGTACTCCTGTTTCAAGGCGGTGACTATGTTTAGGTGCTTTGTCTTCATAGAACGTGCTCCTTCAAGAAGTTGGCTCTCTAGAAGGTTACACCAGAGTCACTTGCATGACACCTAAAAGCTCTCAGTCAAGTTAAAGGTTAAGAGGGATCAGTTGGGGGTGCCAAGTGGCTCATGTGTTGTCGAGGTGTGTTGCTGAGCCTTGCGATGCCTATATTAGCAGAGTGCTGGCCTTCTCGGCATGAACTGTCTCAGGGGAAAATACTTTGATTCAGCATATCATGTGAAGAGGTAAAGGAAATTGGAAACTAGGGAAGTCTGATTTAGAGTTAACCTAGGAAAGTTAAGAACAGTTAATGTGTCCTGTCTATTTACCGAAAAGGCCATCTTTCATGTCTTTCTTCATGGATGGTATCCTTGATGTCACCCAACCACACATCTAGTCTTTGATCTTTAGTCTTCAGTGCATCAGGTTTATTCTTGAGATGGCTTTGATGCTCAGGTGGGATAGACTCAAGGTAATATTTTGGTCAGAAGACCTTATGATGTTACTAAAAAAATGAAATGACTCTCAGTTATAGGATGTAGGGTGGTGAGGTAAACATCAACAAAGGATTTTTTTAAATTTATAATTAATGTCAATGAAAATTTACAGAGACTTTGGGTTTCCATTCATTCACTGTTGCACTTTTCTCCCCTCCCAACCCTCCCCTCTAGTACACTACCCTCTTGGAAAAGTAAAAGAAAAATTCTTTCATTGTTTTACAAACCCTCCCTCAGGTCCACTCCACTATGCAGCCTTTGCTCTGGACTCCAGTCATGACAAAAATATCTAAAGACATATTCCTTGTAAATAGTTTTCTCCCTCATGTTTCAATGCAATATACATTATTGAACCCATCTTTCTCAGTCCCCTCCAACCCCAAGGTCAGTCCTGTTTTAAAACAGTGGCACCATGCAGTATTTGTCCTTTTGTGACTGAGATACTTCACTCAGCATAATGTCCTCCAGGGCCACCCATTTTGAATAATATTGCATGAGTTCCTTGCACCATAGTATTCCATTGTGTGAATATACCACAGCTTCTCTATCCATTCATTTGTTGATGGGCACTTAGCTTGTTTCCAACTCCTTGCTATTGTGAACAAAGCTGCAATAAACATAGGTGTGCATATATTTGTTTGGATGTCAGTAATGGTTTCTTTGGGGTATATTCCCAGTAGTGGAATTGCTGGGTCAAATGGTATCTCTATTTGCAACTTTTAAAAAATTTATTATTTTTGTGTGAGTATACCGTCAAATCAGATCTGACTGGTACAGGAGGAGATTGTCCTTCCTTCCTCGGCAGAGCATCTGGTGGATTCGAACCATGTGCCTCTGGGATTATAGTTGCAGTTCCTTACCACTAGGCCACCAGAGCTCCCCTTATTTGCAACTTTTTGAGAAAGTGCCATACCGCCTTCCACAGTGGTTGCACCATTTACTCTTCCATCAACGGTGAATAAGGGTTCCAGTTTCTCCACAACCTTGCCAGCATTTGTTGCTTGCTGTTCGGTTAAATTTTGCTATTCTGACTGGGATGAGATGATATCTCATAGTTGTTTTTATTTTTTGTTGTTGTTGATTGCCTTCGAGCTGAGCACAACTCATAGCAAACCTATGAACAAATGGCCTGAAGCCCCTCTACAACTATCAACATTTATCAAAGTTCATAGAGTTTCTGGAGGCAAGTTGTTTAGGAAGTGGATGCCCCTCCTGCTTCCATATTTCATCTAGAATCTTCAATTTTCTTCAGATAGAGATGCTCCCAATTATCTAGCCCATCACTGCAGGAAGCAGTTCTTTTTCTCTGCTGTGCTTTCTCCACCTTTATGGACTTCAGGGCCCTTGCATCCCATTGGATTATCAGCACAGTCATCTCCTTTTTTGTCATCCTTTTTAGTCAGTTACCACTGAGCTTTTTCTAAATGTAAATTAGATTTCTAAAATGCAAACTTAAAATCAGATATTACAAAAATGCTTCTCATATTTCATCTAGATTTCGTCGGGGTTGTGTCCTCCATTCCTATTCAATCTATATACTGAGCAAATCATTCAAGAAACTGGACTCTGAAGAAGACTGTGGCATCGGGATCTGAGGAAGATTCTGCAACAATCCACATTATGCAGATGACATAGCTCTGCATGCTGAAAGTCAGGATGATGTGAAGCACTTGTAGAAGATCAAAGAATACAGCTTTCAATGTGGATTGCCTTTCAACATTAAGCAAACAAAAATTCTCACCACTGGACCAATAGGCATCATCGTGACAGACAGAGGAAAACCCCTGACATTATCATTGACTTCATCTCACTTGGATTCACAATCAACACCCTTGGTACTAGCAGTCAGGAGATCAGGAGACATATTACTCTGGGAGCGTCGGTAATCAGGGACCTCTCTAAATTATTGAGGAGCAACCATGTCAGTTGGAAGACTAAAGTGAGCTTGATTCAGGTCATGGTCTTCTCAATTACTTGCTGTGCATCTGACAGGTAGACAGTGAATAAGGATGGCAGAAGAAGAACGGATGTCTCTGAGTTCTGGAATTGTACTGGAAAAAAAATATTCAATATTCCATGAACTACAAAAAGAATAGAGCTTTGTCTTGGAATAAATGCAACTAGAGTGCTTCTTGAAGGCAAAGATGACAAAGCTTCATCTCACATTCTTTGATCATGCTAGGAGAGGCTGTTCCTTGGATAGAGACAGACATTATGCTTGGAAAGGTGGAGGGCAGAGGAGAGGAAGACCCCCAATGAGATGGTGGACACAGTGATGCAGCAATGGGCTAAAGTGTGTCAGGGATAAATGATGAGGATGACACAGGATAGGACAAGGTTCAGCTCAAGGTCAGTTAGGAGCCTTATTCAAATTGACAGCAATGAGTTTGAGGTTTTTTAGTTTCAAGAGTGATAGGACACTGTAACTCTTAACATCACTTTGGTTTATGTGCCACACTTAAGAATTTGTATTCCACGAAACAGCTGGTATGTTGCTCATCCCCTTAAGAAGTGGTAGCTTCAATTTTTTAAAATATATTCCAGTTACTAACATGTGTATCTACTCCTCACCAATCAACTCTTTGATTATCTGAACATTTGCATTTACAATAGTATAAAGTGTGCTGACTATTTTGCACATTAGCAATGTACATTTGGCAGTAATGAATGCAAAGGTCTGTGTCACGGCAAGCTGGCTGTGATGGTTAAGGTTATGTGTCAGCTTGGCTGAGCTATTGTTCTCAGTGATTTGGCAGTTATGTAATTGTATTGCAATCAAATGTGCTCTTGATAAAAGCATGAAAATAATAAATTAGTTCAAGAACATTTTTCCTTCCCCCCCTTTTTTTTGGCAGCAAATATGAGGCAATAATCAAACTTGGGGAACCAAGAAATAGAAGATTAATATGATCCCTTAGTCTCTCATTTCACTGATTAAACTACTGACAAGCTGTGGTTAGCAGCCTATCTATAAATGAGCTCACTTATTAGGTGCTGTCAAGTATGAGTCATATTGACCCTCTGAACAATAGGTATGAACCCTGTCCTATCCTGTGCCATGTTCACACTTTCTGATCACTTTTGAGTCTGTTGCAGCAGTCACCACATCAATATGCCTGGTTGAGGTTTTTCCTCTTTTGCCAACCCTCTACCCTTCCAAGCATCATGTCTCTCTCCAAGGAATAGCCCCTCCTAGCAACATGACCAAAGTATGTGAGAATCAGCCTCATCACTCTTGCCTCCAAAGAGCATTCTGGCTGCATCCACTCCAAGACATATTTGTTCTGTCAACAACTTCATCTAACTTGGATCCACAATTAACACCCTTGGTACCAGCAGTCAGGAAGTAAGGAGACATTGCAATGAGAAAATCTGCAGTTAGGGACCTCTCCAAATTATTAAGGAGTAATGATTTTAGTTTGAGGACTAAGCTGCATCTGATTCAGATCATGGTTTTTCTGCTCAGTTGCTATGCATCTGAGAGCAGGACAATGAATAAGGATGAGAGAAGAATTGATGCCTTTGAGCTGTGGTGTTGGAGATCACTGAACATCCAAAAGAACAAATATATAACAAATATGAGCTCACTGGAGTATAGGACATATAGACAATTCTGTTGTTGTTCTTTTGTACCATTGAGTTGGAAATGACCTATAGTCAACCCTGCAGTGGTGTTTCAGAGGCTATAAAGATAGGAGATTGCCTATCCTTCACTCGCTGGTGGATTATTTGCTTGCCCTATCTGGAAGTCAGAAGGCTTCTAGCTGTGCATGCCAGAACTATCTTGTTTGCTACAGTGTTACTAGCATGAGATTATTTATACTGTACTTAAATCCCTAAGGAATTTTAGTGAGGCTTTAATTAAAATGAAACTGTAAAGCTGTAGGTTTAAAAAGGGGGATTAGAAACTATTTAGGGAAAGATAAAGAACAATTTTACCTAGAGTTAAGTGGTTAAATGAGTGGGTCCCCCCCCCCACTGGATTGTTGGATCAAGCACAGTATTTATGAAAAGCATTTTGCTCTGTCCAGGACCCAGATATTCAGTAAATACTAATTTCCTTGATTCTGCTCCTTTTCTGTACATAACAAGTGGCAATGGAAGGATTTTTAATGAGGTAATGAAATGTCAGAATTATGCTTATAGGAAATTATAGGTTCTGAGAGAAGAGAAGTAGCAATTTGAAGTTTTAAGAGCTTACATTTGAGCTGGGAAATACTGTGGGTCACAAGGAGTGCCCAGCTCAAATGCTCTGAATCAAAGAAATGACTTTTCTTCCAGTGTTTTCAGTCCTGTATATAAAGACATCCCCCCTCCTTGCCACCCTACTCCAGAGCCCAACAACTTCATATTTTCAAATATACACTAACAGATTATTTTTTTTTTTATTCACTGGAAATTCCTTGGCAGCAAAAACAGTCACTTAACACTATTCATATCCCCATAGAATCTAATACAACTGGGCCAAGAAGAAAAAAAAAAAAAAAAAGGACCAATTAGGTGTTGAGTTTAACTCATTTTTAATAGCTTCCCTTGTTTTAACAAGTTAGGTAGGATTGGTAAGCATTGTTGAGTGTAGAAAATCCTCTAATTCAGAAAATATTCCTTGTCAAAAAATGGCACCTCCTCTAAATACACGTGAATGGTAGTATTCTTTAGGTCTTTTTGGAATCTTAGAACTTTTTCTAATAACTACATAATTGTTCAAAGCATTATTAGATCTTCTCTCCTTTTTTTTTTTAGGAGAAATTATTGAATGGTGATTAAGAAGATGAGCTATGGAGCCGTGTTCACTGATGATGAATACTACTTCTTCCTCTGTTTTCTATTTCTGTGACCTCTGGTAGCTTCACCCATTGGTCTGTTCTGTTTTTTCTTTTGGTCTGTAAAATTAGGGTATCAATAATCAGACACCAAATCTGCTATTGTGTCAGTTCTGACTCATGCTTTATGTAGTTAATTGTTACATTAGTTACCTAGTGCTGCTGTAAGAGAAATACCACAAATGGAAGCCTTGAACAAACACAATGTAATCTAGAAGGCTAGAAGCCCAAATCCAGGCTGCCAGTCTAGGGGAGGACTTTCTCTGTTAGCTCTGGGGAAAGGCCCTTGTTTCTTCTTTCTTCAGTACTTTGGACCTGAAGTTCCAAAGAGATCTCCAGATGTCAGCATCAATCTTTTCCTGCGAAAGTTCTCAGTGCAAGGACCTCAAGTCCAAAGGATGAACATCACTTTTAATTCTTCTTTCTTGATGCTAGTAAGGTCCCTCTTTCTCTCTGTATTTCTCTTTCATCTCTTTTAGGATAAAAGTGATGCAGGAGATAACCCAAGAACCCCTCTTACATCAGATCAAGACTGTCCCTTAATTAAGGATGCTACATCCCACCCTAATCATCTTACAACTGATTCGCTGATTACATAGCTATATAGCTACAAAAATGCATTATTATCTGTTAAACCACTGAGAATTATGGCTCAGCCAAGTTGACATGTGTTTTGGGGGAAACACAATTCAATCCATGACAGTTGCTTTTGAGTTGTGATTTGTGGTGACCTCATGGTAATAACAAATTTTAGAAGACATAACCATAACTCTCATACACATACAAAACGAACAAGTACCAAAGATTTTAACTTACCATTTATGAAGAAATTAAGATGTTGTAACTGGTGAAAATGAAAATTATTCTCTACTGGGTAAAATGTATTTGCATTGCCTTCCCATGACAAGAAATCACTTGCAACAGCTATAGTTAGGAAACAGTCCTATTACTATAATTTTTGTAACTTCCACTTTTGTTGATGTTAGGTGCTACTCAGTCAGCTCCAACTCATTGAAGCCCTGCATAAAACAGATGGAAACCCTACCCAATCTCATGCCGTCTTCACAGTCTCTACTGTGCCAATTGTTACAGATGATGCTGTCAATCTAGTTCACTGAAGGTCTTCCTCTCCTCTGCTTTTCCAAGCATGATGTATTTTTGGAAGGCCTGGCTCTTTTTGATAAGCTGCCCAAAGTATGTGAGGTAAAGTGTCACCATCCCTGCTTCTTTGGAGCTTTCTGGCGGTACTTTCTAAAGCCTACTTGTTTGCTCTCGGGTTAGAAGAGGCCACGGTGGGCGTTTAGTCCTGAGGACTAGCTTCCTCTTTGAGCTAACAGTTTTAAGCCACAGAAAAGTGTACCCAGTTCTTTGGAAACTGCCAAGGTATTTGAAATCAAGTCCATTAAATGAGTAAAAAATGATGACTTTGCTTTTAAGAAAGGAACATTTGAGACTACTTGCACAGCTAGTTTGTTAGCTATGCTTTTTTAAAAATATCAATTTTATGTAGAAAGTTGACCCGAGGAAAGTAGGGAGGAGGTGAGGAGGTTAGCAAATAACTAGAAAGGGGGAAGGGAAAAAAGAGGGTATAACGCAGTTTTGATAAGGTAAATAATGACATAGTATTTGATGCTATAAGACCAAGTGTATATGAATCCAATTGAACGCAACCAAGATAAAAAAAAACCACGGGGGGAAAATATCCATTTTAGAAGCATCCTAAAACTGTTTAAAATTCCAAGATATTCAGAGAATGTTACATGAAGCACTGATATGTTATGCATAATGTACTTGCTTGAAAACTTTACAGTGGTTATGCACTATTTAAGTCTGATGCATGAGAAGGTAACACTGCAGTCAGACTGAATGCCAGGGCCCTGGGCAGAGGAAAGCTGAAGGTCACAGCTGATATGATTGGTGTTGGTGGAAAAACACCAGGCAAGTTCCTGCAAGCACTTCTCTGGAGTAGTTGTCCTGCTAGCTTGTATTAAAAGATGACGCAACCATTTAAAGAAGACATTTTCTCATACTTCCTGCAGTGGCTTGTTTTGTATAAATATTTTTTTTATATTTTATTATTATTTGTGTGTATGTACTGTCAAATCAGATCTGACAGATACAGGAAGAGATTGCCCCTCCTTCTCCAGCAGAGCTTCTGGTGGATTTGAACCGCCTATCTCTGGGATTGCAGTGCAGCTTCTTACCACTAGGTTATCAGAGCTCCCCCTGCAGTGGCTTTTTAACAAGTATGCACCACTTATTGTCTGTTTGGGCATCTGTTTTTATTTGCATCCACAGACTGGGTTTTTTCCCCCCTCATTTCCCCTGATGGTTTCAAACTCTGGTAGCAGTGGCAAAAAGTACCGACTGTCCCTAGGACTGCCCAAAGAACAAATAAGCCTGTCTTGAAGGAAGTACAACCACGGTGTTTCTTAAAGGCAAGGACAGTGGAAGTATGTCTCACATACTCCGGGCATGTTTTCAGGAGCTGCCAGTCCTTGGGAAGAGACATCATGTTTGGGAGAGGAGAGGGTCAATATAAGAAAGGAAGACCCTTAACAAGACAGTTTGATACAGTGGCTACATCACTGGGGTTGAGCATGGAGGAGACTGTGAGGATAGCTCAGGACAGGGCAAGGTTTCAATCTGTTGTTCACAGTACTGCTACAAGTTGTGGCTGACTTGATGGCACCTTCTAACACTGGTTTTAAAGACCACAAACCCCTAGGATGAAGCAGCAGCAGGCTCCAGGGCACGTCCCAGTCCTCACACCGCGACTTCTGCCTCTACCTGGCTTCGTTCACACTCAGTAGCCATACCGCTTTTTATTCCCATGCAGGGCACTTTTTAGTAGTAATTGCTGGACTGCTGGGCCCAAGGCATTGCCAGTTACCCCACAGCGGTGGGACTGCGCATATCAGGAAGCAGATGCACCAATAACACTGGTGGTTGCCACGGTCACTGCCAATGTCACCAGCTGTTTAAACAATACACCTATATTCAACATGAATACTGGCTAAACCACATTATTCCCTTTCTACTTGTTTTTTTTTCTACTTGGTTTTGAAATGTGATTTCCTCTTTCTTTTGCCAGGTCTAAGTCAGTCTTCCTTGAAGTGGTAACTTCAGGAAAGGAAGAATTCACTTCACAGTTTCAGTAGACCCCTTTATCTGTATGCCACTTGACACACACTCAATTAGCCACATTAAGGCTTGTGGCCTTAATGACCTATGTGTGGTTTCTAGAGCAGCAAACGCAGGGCCTGTGAGCGTGTTAGAAATGCACTCTTGGGCCCTCCCTACGCCTTCAGAATCAGCATCTGCATCTGAAGAAATTAAAATATCTTTGATGTGGTATGTCCACTGAGGTTTAAGAAGTAATGATCTAGATGACAGTTTGTATCTCTCTCTTGACAGTACAACTAGCACCAGGGATGAGACTTGGGTCCCAATTTCACACACCTGCTGTTTCTTAGGTAGCACATATTCTCTGCCCTGCCTCCTCGGGACTGCTGTGAGGACCGCATGGAATTCCCGCTGGCCAAGTCCACCACGATCCACCCCGACACCTTCCTTTCCCCGCTGCACTCTGGTCTCACTGACTGTTCGTCAGGGTCATCTCATGCATCAGAGCCTTTGGACTGGTACCGCCTCTGCCTGGAATATCTTTTTAATTTCTCTGTATGTCTGGCTCTTTTGATATTCAGATCCCAGCCAGAATGTAGTCTCTTCAATGAGACCCTTCTGGACCACTCAGTCTGGTCACTGCCTGACACCACACTCAGTTCTCTCTCTATACAGCACTTGCCACCAAGTCAACAGAAACAGTGACTGCCTTATTCCAAACAGTAGCTCAAGTGGTTTGAAGTTTGCCTGATATGTTGTATGCTCACTGCACATTTGTTTAACAGATGGCTGTATAGGGTAAAAGTATTTTGGAAAAACTAAGGCACTACATTAAACAGCAAATACTTTTATTAGTTAATAAAAACTTTCTTTGCTTTTACCAAGTGATTTCTCTTGGGAATATGGCAGTATTACACTGATGACTCTAATAACCTGTACCATAAATGGAAGTCTGTTGTCCAGTCATCAAACAACAAAAGATGGAAACAGAAGTGGGTTCTTATCACTTTTCAAGGAAAGATGACTAAGTTATTGTCTATACCCTTTTCACATAAGGTTAATTTAATTGATTTCTTTGGAGAAAGTGAAGAGCTTAAAAAAGAAAAGCTGCTGCTGAGGGTCATAATATGTTGTTGGTTTGCTAACAAAGCTGTGGCCAAGGATGACAGATGGACTGCAAGGAGGTGAGGCCAAACTGCCTGAGATGCAGGGACGGCTGCAGATTAACAGCAGGCGAAACACCATTAGCCAACAAGCAAAGAACTGTCCAGAGGCTCCTTCTGCCACAGAACTGGAAGGTAATAATGGCTTACTAGTTTAGTTGTGAGTCTCAGTTAAGCATGACAGAAATTGGCCTTAAGTCCAATGAGAGGTTCCAGAAATTTAGTTTCCATAATCTCGTGACACAAGGCAGAAGGCCACAGCTGCTCTTCTCTTTAATCTATTTACAATCTTCCCACTAGGAAGGCGAAAGGACCTCTCCTATTGAGTCAGGACTAAAACAGGCCCAGAAGCAAAAAGGCAGGAACTTCTTATCAACTTCTTTCCCTTCATTTTCTTAGACATCTCAAAAAAATACCACAGTCTCCATTTGTTTGCCACTTATTTGAAACAAACAGAGCAATGGCCCCATCTGCTGATACTGGAGAAAATGGCAGAAATTAGGAATGCATATGAGTGTAATAGGAATCTAATCTTGAGTTTGTTTATAATATTCAAGTGATCTACAGCACTGCTGAGGAAAGCCTCATGTTTGGAGAATTATTCATCATTGTCCTAAGGCACAAAGTGGTTTCAGAGGGTTCTAGCTATTTTCTTCTAAGGTTCCATGTCTTCATTCTTATCTGTTTGCCTTTAGTTTTAAATTAGTTGTACTGCTCCAGAAGCAACCAGAGGTGCAATGGTTTTATATCGGATCAAGTGCTGTGAGCCCTTCTCGAAGTCAATCACATAGTCCCTGGGGGGCGGGAGAAAAACAAAAACAAACACAAAAATATTATCTGTAGAGCTCAGCTTCTTCTCCACCAGGAGAAACTCCTGCTGTGAAAAACACACACCTCACTCACCTCTGTTCGTCTGTTTCAGGTTCTACCAGTATGTTTTCTTGTCGTTCTTTCACTCGCAGAAACACGTATGAATCTAGATCAGGCTTGGGAACTGTCGTCAGAGAAAGAATGTAATCGGAACATCCTCAACAGACAAACCAGGTCAATCTGGAAAAGTTGCTGGGATTACTGCTATTGAGCACCAAGAGACCTCAAATACACATTAATTTTGAAAGAATGGTACAAAGAAAGAACTAGTTCCTAACAGAAACAGCACGTCTCCCATCCAAGGTAAAACATAGAAACGATTCACGTAACAAACGACGCGTGCTTACAATGTGCAGGGAAATGTGGTACATGTTGTGAACAACACATGGAATTTCCAGATAAAGTTCTAACAAGGCAGCATGTAAAGAAGCCTCAAACTGAGCGGCAAATACACTCAACAGTGTGAAGACAAGGGAGGCAGTGTGGGCTTCAAGGAGAGGTAGGACTTTAACAAGAAGAGTAAGCCTGGGAGGCATCAGGAAGGGCCTAGGCAGAAAAATGCATGATGGTTTGTGGGCAAAGGGGTGCAATGACAGAATTTGTCATTTTGGGTCAAAGTTTTTTTAAAAAGAGTAAAGTTAGATGGTGTCATATGCTGATAGTTTTGACTGCTAGACTAAGAACCATAAGCTGTAACTAGTAAGTGCCCCCTCACTGGTGGGTGATAGGTTTAAGAGAACCCTGTCCATCCTGTTCTGTTACCAGCAACTGTTGATGTTTCATGTTACTAAGCATCTCAAGCTGGGCTGCTCCATGATAGCTCATCTCCTGGAGCGCTGTTTGCACCCAGAGATCTCCATCAATTTTAGGCTCACAGAACCCACTAGATCACGCTCAGTCCTGAGAGCTCAGTGTTTAATTTCATATTTCATAGTTTGCTCATCTGTGGAATAGAGTCTAGGATAACGGAATTCTAAGCTCTAAGAAGAGTCCAGTGAACCTCTCTTGGATTCTAGGGCTACCATAAAAAAAAAAAGACTCCAACAATACCAGAGTCGGCCAGTCATTACTGTGGTTTTAACATGCCTTCCTGGACCCTTTCAGTGGGCTCTATGAAGACCCAGAGGTCTGAGGGAGATTCAGAGCACCTCAGTTAACTAAACAAGATTCTGCTTTCACTAAAACAGGCTGGTCCCACTGTACAGCTCCCAATTCTAGGAGCATGGCTTAGTCCTCCGGAAGGACCCAAGAGAAGGGATATATGAATGTTTTAGGAGGCATTTGCCAGCATCAAGCGCAGGCTCTAACTCAGTGGCATACATTCAGTTACAGGATTTCAGATCAATTTTCTTCAATAGTTTCTTAGCTGATTTTAACACTGGGTAACAGGCAGGTATCTGCTCACTTCCTATTCTTCAAAAGTGCAGACAAAAGTGGCCAAGCAGGGAAGGAACTAGACACGAATTAGGCCTGAGGTTTCTCTCAGGTAGGCACAGAGAAACGGCCAGTTCAGAATTCCCCAAGTCTAGTAAGGGGTATGTATGGGTTTTAGTTTGTTCAGGTGAAACATGCCTTCATTTGTCTTTGTTCTGCTCAGCGACAGGAGTCATTATGGCCACCACACAGGCTGGGCCAGAGATAAATTCCTAAGGCCTAGTTTGTACATGAGTTAGTGGTTTCGCCTAAGCTCAGCCTGTAAACAAGATGGATGCTGGTCCACCGGTGAATGTTTTTATTTGGTCTGACAATTTGTTTGACAAGGTCGTACTCAGACAAAGTAAATCGTGGAGGACTGAAGAACACAGAAATTTCACCCATAAATCAGGTGCCTTAGTTGACTGACTTAGCCAAGGTCTAGAATTTCTATCATAACTCCCTTTCCTTATCTCAACTGGCTTTAAAGGGGACTGTGAGAGGCAGGTCTGAGGGGAGCTTCTGACCATACTTCCCTACCCTGGTTGCTCAACCTTCATCTCTCATAATCTCAGCATCCTAATTCTCTTCCCTCTTAATTACAGAGACTCTCCTCATGATAAAGAAACATTAGACACCCTTACTAACAGTAACAAGAATCGTCAAAGCTTCCCCTAATCTTTCATTCAGATCCTGTATTATTAGACAGTCCTTGCACAGGGTAGAAGCTGTGAAGAAAAACCATTAGCTCATTGTAAGTAGAGACTGTATTACAGTGAACTTGTTGTGTTCAATGCTCAGTAAAGATGGCACACTAGAGATGGTCAGTGAACAAGACATCAATACATGTTAAGTGCCATCGAGTTGTTGACGACTCACAGCGACCTGAACATTTGTATAACTTTCATTGTTTCTCCACGTTCACAGAGTTTCTGGAGGCAAGCTATTTTGGAAGTAGATGCCACTCCTCCTTCGGAGCTTGTTTTAATTGGGGAGCTCCACCTAACGCTGTCCATCATGGGTAATTATTATCACATTTGACCCATCAGGATCACAGTGTTTAGCATGATAGCAACCACGAGTTACCTCTGTACAGTAAAAGGACAGACCAGTGCTATACCACGTAGAAGAATGTTTGACCAAAAACATTTGGGGCCATTTTAAAATAGAAGGCCGAATACAATCAACCCACACCCAATCCTCACTAGAACCAGAAAACAAACCTCTGTAGAATCCAGATGAATGAACCCATACTTAAAACAACAGTCAAAAGAATTTCAGCCTAACCTGAAGATCATGAAAGCAATGTTAAAAATGGCTACCCTTGTATCTGTTTCTAATGATTTTTTTTAACCCAGAACCTTTCCTTTCTTCTTTTTTTCTATCTTTACTTGTAAATATTTAAGAATGAAGGTGAGCATGAAAATGCTACTCTAAGGCACCTGAGATACCAAGAATATAAACTGTGGACCTCGGAATTTCTGCATAGGGAATATTTTACTTACTTGCTTTTAGGAGGTCCACCTTCTGTAAGTTAGGAGGCATATGTCTTAAGGCGACATTTTTTAGATATGTCTCTGTATTTGCCATGTACCTGAAATACACAAATTCAAATTGCTATGACATAAATAGAGAGTTCTGGCTACACTGCAATCCCAAAAGTTCAAGGTTTGAATCCACCAGCCTCTCCACTAGAGAAGGATGGACAATCTCTTCCCATGATTTACTGCCTCTGAAAACCTAGAGTGTCATCTATGAGTTGGTTCCAACTTGATGCGACAAACAGCAACAACAACATGAAATAAATAATTGTCAGGAGTCACAAGGGCTCTTGGACAGACCACAGTGGATGGGGTCTAAAGTCACCTCCCGGAACATTCAATAGGGCTTAACCAATACAACCACCAAAACTTATTCGACAAGCCAAGAAAAGAAAGGCAATTTCCACACTAGCTGTTTACTCACTCTTTTGCAAAGGTAAATTCTTCTGGAGAAAGGATGGAGGGCTCCTTGGCAGAGCGTGTTTTCTCCTTTTCAAGAACATGAGGGAAAAACTTCTCTATCTGGGAAAATAAGTAAAAGGAGTCATCATAATTTTTGGCAAACATTTTCTAAAAGACACTGAGGTTAATCTAAGATGTTCCTAATAAGGCCCTCAGGGCGGACCCTCAAGAATACAGGTTTCAAAGAATTCACATGTAAAATAAGGGTTCTTATAACATCAAGAAAACAAAGATTCTCACCAATGGACAAACTGGCAGCATCAGTATGGATGGTAAAGAGATTAAGATAGTTAACAGTCTTAGTTTACTTGGCTCCACAATCAACACTCTTGGTAATAGCAGCCAGGAAATCAAGAGACAAATTGCATTGGGAAAGTCAGCTGTGAGGGACCTTTCAAGAGTACTGAAGAGCAATGATGTCAGGCTGGAGACTAAGGTGCGCCTGATCCGGGGTATAGTCTTCGCAATTATGTGCTATGCATCAGAGAGTTGGACAATGAATAGGGTTGTTAAAAGATAATTGATGCCTTTGAGCTGTGGTGCTGGAGAAGTGTGTTGAATATACCATGGACTGCTAGGAGAACAAACAGGTTTGTCCTGGAGAAGGTGAAGCTCGAATGCTCCTTGAAGTCAAGGATTCTGAAGCTTCGTCTGACATACTTTGGGCATGTTGCAAGGAGGGACTGGTCCTTGGTGAGGGACATCATGTTTGGCAGAGTGGAGGGGCAGCACAGGAGAGGAAGACCTTCGATGAGATGGATCGATTCTGTGACTGGAGCGGTAGGAATAAGTGCATTTGAGATGGCTAGGTTGGCACAGGATAGAACAGTGTTTAGAGCTCTTGTACATAGGGTTGCTATGAGTCGCAAACAACTCGATGGTACATAACAACAACAAACAACATAAGAAAATGGAAAAGAGATTGAAGCTTTCAACAAAGAAAACTCTGAAAACATAGTTGCAAAGAATATTTAAGAGGAAGAGAAATGTATATCATTTAAATAACTTATGTAATTGCCTTTGAGCTGTGGTGTTGGAGAATATTATGGAATATCCCACGGACTGTCAAAATAACAAACAGGTCTTAGAAGAAGTTCTGCCGGAGTACTCCTTGGAGGCAAGAAGGACAAAACTTCTCCTCACATACTTTGCTAGAAGAGGCTACTGCGTGAAGACAGACATCATGTTTGAAAAGTGGAAAGTCAGCGAAAGAGAGGCAGATCCTTAACCAGATGGCTTGACACAGTGACTGCAACAATGGTCTCAAGCATGGCAACGACAATGGGAGTAGCACAGGATAGGCCAGTGTTCAGATCTGTTGTTCACTGAGTTGCTATGAGTAGTACTCCACTCAACAGCATCTAACAACAACAATTACAGTGTAAATTGAGTTATGAGCTGAAATACACATAAAAGGTAAAAAGAACGATTACAAATACAGTGTAAAAGGTAAAAAGAAACACACAGAAAATATTTGCACAAAGAATAGTGACATCAAATTATAAAGCTAGATCCAGTAAGGATAATGTTCAAGATGAAATGCCGCTTTGAAGAAAGCTTAAGACCTACGGGGAAGGTGGAGGAAGTGCCAAAAGCTACCCAAAAAAGTGTCCTATCAAGAATAATTCACTGCTGCCGAGTCAGAACTGACTCATAGCTGACCCTCCTTGGGTTTCTGAGGCTGTAAATAGGATGGGAGGAGACTGCTCATCTTTTTCCTCTGGAGCTGCTGGTGGATTCAAACTGACAGAGAGGGTCAGCCATTGGGCTGCAACACAACTCCCTACAGACTAGGTCATGAGAGCCCCACCGTCTATAGTGACTACAGGAAATAATGGGACCCAGAGAGGGGCTGGCTGGGAGTGAACAGTGTGGGGTTAAGGATGACCCTAAGGTCAAGAGAAAGGAATATTACTCTGTTTTAAAGGAGTTCAAATATTTCTGTCTGGATCAATTATACTCCTGAACTAATGAAATTACATTTATATAAATTTAGGCTTCTGAAGCACTTTCTTCTAATATGTATAAATTGCTGCAAATATTGTACAACTTGGTGTACTGAAAATGCCTATTGTTTCATTATCTTAGAAGAATTACTGAGCTTGAAAGGGGTGAAGGAGTAAAGATAGGTAAATGTCCTGATTTTTTTTTTCTTAAAAAGAGATCATTCTAATACAGTGCAATGTCTCTAATACTGTTTGTTATAGATTACTATATTAGAATATATAATATAAAAGGTGGTTTGTTAATTCATTTTGTAACATGTACAGGACAAGCAGAACCAAGAAGAAACTAAGAGAAAGTAAACCCTATTCAAAAAACTTTAAGAAGGAAACCCTGAAGGGAGCTCTGGTGGCCTAGTGACAAGAAGCTGCACTGCAATCCCAGAAGTACGCTGTTTGAATCCACCAGATGCTCTGCTGGAAAAGGAGGGGCAATCTCCTCCTGTACCAGTCAGATCTGATTTGACGGTACACACACACAAAATAATAAAATAAAATGAAATTAAATTAAACAAAAAGAAAGAAACCCTATTTCCAGGGTTGAAACAGACAAAATAAAAAAAATAAAACAGACATAATAAAAACCAGGATGTTTTACAATTTTTCTAAGCCTTACATTTTCATAGTCTATATGACACTAAATATGAAAGATAAAAAATAATTTTTAAAACTAGTTCTCCTCTTGTCAATATTCCCTACTCAACTGATGCCAAAACTGTACCACAGCACTGTTGTTGTTATGTGCTGTTGAGTTGCCTGCGACTGTAACTCATAGCGACCTTATGGCTCTGAACCCTGTCCTATCCTGAGCATAACCCTCACTGACTCTAACACCCCTAGTCCCTCTGCCCCAGTTACTGTGTCAATCCATCTCATCTGAGGTCGTCCTCTTCTGCACTGTCCCTGCACCTTTCCTCCACTCCAAGCATGATATCCTTCTCCAAGGACTGGTCTCCCATGTCCAAGTATGTGAGATGGAGCTTCAAAATCCTTGCCTCCAAGGAGAAACTTGGTTTCACCCTCTCTAAGACAGATCAATTTGTTCTCTTGGCGATCTCTCCTGGTATGTTCAAGACTGTTCTCCAGCACCACAATGCAGAGGCATTAATTCTTCTTCTGTCATCCTCAGTCACTATCCAGCTCTCTGATGCATAGCAAGTAATTGCAAAGACCATGGCCTGGATCAAGTAAGTGTACCTTAGTCTCTAAACTGACATCATTTGTAGCACTACCACAATGTAACTCCAGGGGGCACCATATAAATAGCAAGTAAAGAGAATAAAAATGTGTATGATACCCTCATACGCCAATTGGCAGCACCATGATAAATGGAGAAGAGCGTGAGGTTGTTAACAATTACAGCTTGCTTGGCTCCACAATCAACAATCTTAACACCAGCAGTCAGAAAATCAAAAGACAAATTGGAGCGGAAAAATCTGCTGTCAGGGACCTCTCCAGAGTACTGAAAAGCAACGATGTCAGTCTAGAGACTAAGGTGTACCTAATCCAGGCCATGGTTTTTGCAATTACTTGTTATGCTTCAGAGAGCTGGACAATGACTAAGGATGACAGAAGAAGAATTGATGTCTTCAAATTGTGGTGCTGGAAGTCTTGAACATACCATGGACTGCCAAGAAAACAAATAGGTTTGTCTTGGACAGAGTGAAACCAAGTCTCTCCTTGGAGCCTAGAATTTTGAAGCTCTGTCTCACACACTTTGGGCATGTGGCCAGGAGAGACTGGTCCTTGGAGAAGGACATCATGCGCAGATGGGTAGAGGGACAGCGCAGGTGTGGAAGACCCTGGATGAGATGGGTTGATATAGTAAATGGGGCAATGGGGCTGAGAATGGCTCAGGACAGGGCAGGTTTTATTCAGAGCTGCTGTGTATAGGGTCGCAGGCGACTTGATGGTACATAACAACAATAACAGTATGATTCCCTCAGAGCTGTTAATAGATGTTCCAGCTATACTTCTTCAGAAGAGTATCTCTCCTTCCCTGTTCTTTACTTACTTTGAGGGTGAAGTCTCAACAGTCCCCTGGATTTTCCCAAGCCCTAGCCCAATTTCTTCTCAGAACTCTCAGCTTAGCCCAGAACTGCACTGCTTTAATGTCTACACGTGTTTTCATATCAAACCTTCATGAGTCGACATCGCAAGTAACTGCTAAGAACATAGCGGATCCTTTCCATCTCCATTCGATGGATGCTGACCTTCAGATCCCCTTTTTTGGCTCTCTTGAGATTTTCTTCCTATTAAAAAAAGAAAAGAAAAAGAGCTCAAGTTAAAAAAAAATGACAATGTTTAAAAAGATTATGGATCTTTTTTATTCAACTTGTATAACTTATAAGACCATCACGATTGGCAGTTCAAAGGAGAACAAAACCATAAAAATCCCAAGAGCTCTCATTTCTTTTTTGCCCTCCATTACACAAACAATATATGAATTGCTTGGTGTGTTGTGCCAAGTCTGTCTCACAGTGACTCTATGGACAGATATGGACCCTCTCCTGTCCTGCACCACCCTCATAATTTCCGACAAACTGGAGTCACAGGGTCAGTCCATCTGGGTGAGGGTCTTCCTCTCTTTAACCAATCATCTACCTTTCCATGCATGATGACCCTTTCCAAGGAACAGCCTTTCCTAACAACATGCCCAAAGTATGTAAGATGAAGCTTCGTCATATAAGATTAATCTCATATAAAATTCAAACAGTATTCATTTATGAAATGACTAAGGAGAATATGAATGGGTCAATCAGGATGGCAGGGAAGAATGTCACCCAAATGGAAAGGCAGAAAAGAAGTCTGAAAGATCTAAAAAGCAGAGTTAGTAGAGAAGCTGAAAATTTTTCAGTGCTACACTGAGCTGATAATTATTTAAGCTCAGATTTTCTAAGTCAAGGATCACAAGTTCAAATGACTTGAGGGTCCGGCAGATAAGGAATTTGAGAAAGGTAGGAGTGGAAGAATAGGACAGCAACAGAAAGATGTGGTCCTTTGCCTGGTCTGGTTAATTGCTCTCATGCAGAAATAAATGCAGCCAATCTGCCCGGCCATTAGATTTTTCACAGGAAACCGATACTCAGATTTTGAATGGGAACTGTCCTGTTTTGTAAATGTCAGCAACCAATACAGTATGGGAGAAAAATACAGGGCTGTGCCCACCAAAACAAATTTGCTATCATATCTAGCAACCTTTCACTATGTTGACCAAATCTTTTGTTTTCTCTTCATCTGTAGGGAGCTCTGGTGGCTTAGTGGTTAGGAGCTCCACTGCTAACCCAAAGGCAAAAGGTTCAAATCCACAAGCTGCTCCACAGGAGAAGGATAGGCAATCTCCTGTGCAGTGAACTGCCTCTAAAAACCTGCCAGAGGGTCGGCTATGAGTCTTTCTGAGTCGACAATACACAACAATTTCCTTTGTGACACTGACACAAGCACCTCTTACCATATGATTGAGCTGTTCGATGACACATTCTACAATTTCAGACTTGCTTTCCAGCAGTTCAGGAGCAAATTTTTCATTCATCCAGGCCTTACCAAAAAAAAAAAAAAGAAAGAGCATCACACACAATGAACAACTAAATGAACCTCTTGATTTAGAACATACTTTGATGAAAATCACAGAAACTCAAGGCAAAGAAAACAGTCTGCTTGCCCCCTGGAAACATTAAAAACGTTTTGAAAGAAAACTGTTTATTGATGGCTTTTCATTTCTTTAAGTGAAGGTAGTTGTGTTCATAGTACTTTTTACCAATTAGCATTAATCACAGACTATTTTCCAGGAGGGGGCACTGGCATCATTTCTATTTTGACATAAAGCCAACACTTTATACAAACCTATACACATCTCTTCATTCCTGAAACTCCTAGAATTTTACAAATAACTGTTTAATTATTCTTCATAGCAAACATGGACAGAAATGGTCATACTATTCTTATAGTATTGATGAGAAAGCAGAAATTAAGTCATACACCACCAGCCTAAGAATTCAAAGGATAACAATGGAAATGGATATCCATCTATTAAAAAGGGGATGAAAGACTAAGTTCCTAATTTACAGCTCAGGCCTAGCTGGTTGGTACGTTTTAGAAATTATTACAGCTTTTACATTTTAGAAATTATTATAGAAACATTCTAGAAATTATTATAGCTCCTTGCCATCACGTTGGAACAGACTAATAGCTGACACTCTAGTGGGTTTCTGGAGGCTATAAATCTCACTAGAGTAAACTGCTCATCTTTTCGCCTCAGAGCTGCTGCTCGATTTGAACCACCAGAGAGGAACCACCTTTGGATTAGTGTTGTGGAATGTTGGGGAGGAAGGGAGGTCCCTGGCCAGGACAGATTGTCTAAGCTCCAGGTAAGTGCAAGCCTCCCAATGGCCTTTAATACAGGATAGAGAAAGCTCCCCTGTGTTTGGCTGTACCGGCTTGAGAAAGCTCGCCACCTGGGAAGACGGCTGCCGCGTTTGTTGAGCTGGGAGTGGTCCACACGAGGCTGAGGTTCTCCTAACCCATCCACATGTCTCATGTCTGCAAACCCACCCTATCCAGTCTTCCTGTTTATAAGTACACTGCAGATTCCAATAAAATTGAGCTGGAGTGACTCTCTGATCCTCTCCCAGAGTGGTATATCTCCGTCATGATTGTCCCATCAGGGTGTCGTTGTTAAGTTGCTGGAGAGCTGACGGCAACAGTTTAGTAGATCCTGGGTCATAAGATCTCCCCACTAAAGCCTCAACTCAACAATTCAACTTAAAGCCATTGAGGCAGAATCAATTCATAGCTGCCCCTCCAGATCTTTGGAGGCTGTGAATTGCACAGGAGATTGTCCATCTTTGTCCTGAAGATCTGTTGGTGGACTGCAACCACCAGCGAGGTGTTTCCTACCAGCATCTGATTTAGCTGCGTCAACTCCCTATGGATTACGCTATCAGAGCATACTACCAACCAAGGCCTAGAAACGGAAACATCCACAGGTGCTAAGGAAAACTGTATTTCTCTTCCAATTACAGAAAATTTCACTTAAGGGTAGCTCAGAATCATATGCTGATAAAGTTCAATTTATTTTTATTGTCTTGAGTCTCTGCTTCTCCAGTTATCAAGAATCATTATTAAATAGTGAATATTACAACAATCATAAGAAAATTTTCAAGTGTTTCAGCTTCTGCAATATTATTGCAGATGTATAAAATTAACCTGAAAGCTAACCTATATTTTCAAGTAGCTTAATGATGAAAAAAAATGATCAAATTATCATGGAAGACTTATACAGCAGGTTTTCTTTTTTAGTTGGCGTTATTACTGAGCAAAGTACATAAAATACGAGATATGTATTAACGCTTGGAACAGTGATACAAACGCCTGTGTGTGCACGACTTAGTTCAAGAGTATCACTGTTGTTTTAAAGGTCCCGGGGCATCTCTCACGGAGCTCTGGTACAGCCCATGGAGAGTTGCACTGATAAACCCAAAAGTGGCACCTCTGCTGGCTCGAATCCACCAGCCACTCTGAGGGAGAAACGGGAAATCTCCTTTCACGTGCTTCACAGCCTCTGAAAACTGGCTGGAGCATCAGCTATGAGTCATTGCCTGCTCAACAGCTATCACAGTAAGGGCTGCTTTCCCTTCTCAAAGGCGATCAGCAGCCCAAATCTAGTGCTTCATCTTCTTTGTACTTTACCACATTTGTCTGCAATTCTACACAGAGCTGCAGAGCTTTTTCAAGACAGGGCAAAAAAGGACAAATGTTTTTATCATACAATGCGGTAAGATGGAAATTTGGGATTATCTCAATTAATTTTCTGAAATGAAGATGTAATACATTAGCGGAAACAGGTTTGAGGCCTTGAACACTAATGAGCGAAGACCAGATGAGTTGTGGGAGGATATCAAGGGTATCATCCAGAAAGAGTGCAAACAGTCATTGCAAAGACAGAAGAGGAAGAGAAGACCAAAATGGATGTCAGAAGAGACTGAAAATTGCACCAGAGCACAGAGAAGCCAAAGCAGAAGGAAGAATTCAAGATACTAAAGAGTTGAATAGAAGATTTCAAAAGGCAGCACAGGATGACAAAGTAAAATATTACAATGAAATGTGCATGGAGTTGGAGTCAGAAAATCAAAAGGGCCGAACTCGCTCAGCTTTCTTAAGCTCAAGGAACTGAAGAACAAATTCATACCTCGACCTGCTATAATCAAGAATGCTTTCGGCAGAATGTTAAATGATTCAGGAAGTATTAAAAGAAGGTGGAAAGAAAATACTGAGTCACTACATTGAAAGGAATTGGCAGACACAGAAGAATTTAATAAAATAACATATGAGCAAGAGCCTATGGTGACGAAGGAAGAAGTTCAGGCTCCTTTGAAGGAAATGGCAAAAAATAAGGCCCCAGGTATAGATGGTATACCAATTGACAAATTTCAGCTAACAGATGCTGCCCTGGATGTGCTCACCAAGTTGTGCCAAGAAATCTGGAGAATAACCACTTGGCCAACTAAATGGAAGAGATCGATATTTGTTTCCATCCCAAAGAAGGGTGACCCAACAGAGTGTGGAAACTATAAAACAAAATCATTGATTTCACATGTAAGCAAGATTCTACTGAAGATTATCCAAAAACAACCGGAACACATCAGCAGAGAACTGGCAGAAGTCCAGGCTGGGTTTACAAGGGGTCGTGGTTCTAGGGATACTGTAGCTAATGTTGATCGTGCTAACGTGAAACCTATACTTGGACCAAGAGGCAGTCGTCAGAACAAAGCAAGGGAACACTGCATGGTTCAAAATCGGGAAGGGCGTATGTCAGGGATGTGTCCTGTCTCCATATCTTTTCAACCTGTATGTAGAACAGATTATCCGGGAGCCTGGGCTCTATGAGGAGAAATGTAGGGTCCAGACTGGTGGAAGATCTATTAACAATTTGTATTATGCAGATGGCACACACTGCTTGCTGAAACTGAGGAGGACCAGAAGCGCTTGCTGTAGAGGGTCAAGGACTGCAGCCTCCAATATTTATTGAGGCTCAATGTCAAGAAGACAAAGGTTCTCACCACTGGACCAATTGGCAGCATTAGGATGGATGGTGAAGAGATTGAGATAGTTCACAGCCTTAGCTTGCTTGGCTCTGCAATCTACACTCTTGGCACCAGTAGCCAGGAAATTAAAAGATGGATTGCCATGGGAAAGTCTGCTGTTAGGGACCTCTCCAAAGTACTGAAGAGCAATGGTGTCTCTCTGGAGACTAAGGTGCATCTGATACAGGCCATGGTTTTTGCTATCACTTGTTATGCATCAGAGAGTTGGACAGTGACTAAGGAGGATAGAAGGAGAATTGATGCCTTTGAGCTGTGGTAGTGGAGAAGTACCATGGACTGCTAGGAAAACAAACCGGGTGACTCCTTGAGGTAAGGATTCTGAGGCTCTAACATACTTTGGACATGTTGTAAGGAGGAACCAGTCCTTGGAGAGCGACATCATGCTTGGTGGGATGGAGCGACAGAAAAGGAGGGGAAGACCCTCTATGAGGTGGACCGATTCAGTGACTGGAGTAATCAGGATGGGTGTGTCAGAGACAGTGCGATTGGCACAGGACAGAGCAGAGTAAGCTGTTGTACATGGGTCGTTATGAGTCACAAGCAACTCGACAGCACATAACAACAAAAACAACATATTAAAACAAAACCAAACCCACAACTCCACTACCAAAGTGAATTCTCACTTATAGCAGGTTTCCAAGGCTCTAAAGATTTACAGTAGGAGACTGACCATCTTCTGGATGTGTTCTAACCACCAATCCTTTATCAGCCCAACATCTAACCTGCTATGTCATCATGGCTCCTTCTAAATTATTACAGGGTTTTTATATGAAATCCTTTCAAACTTTTTACTGAAATATATGAAATTGCTTAATAATTTGGTTCCATCATCAACAACCTACATTATACAGATGATAACTTTGCTTGCTGAAAGTGAGGAGGACATGAAGTGCCTGCTGCAGAGGAACAAAGCCTATAGCCTTCAATATACGTTACACTGCAATATAAAGAAAACAAAAATCCTAACCACTGGGCCAATGGGCAACATCATCATGATGGAGAAAAGAGAGAAATTGCCAAGTATTTCATCTTGCTTGGATCAACATCCGTGGCACCAGGGGCCAGGAAATAAAAAGACATATTGGATTGAGAAAGTCAGCTGTCAGATAACTCTCCAAAGTACTAAAGGGCAAAGAGGTCCGTTTGAAGATGAAGATTCTCCTGAAACAAACCACGATCCTTTTCATTACTTGCTATGAAGCTAAAAGTTAGCTAATGACTAAGGATGACAATAGAATTGATGTCTTTAAGTTGTGGTGTTGGAGAAGAGCGCTGAATATTCATTGCATAGACTGCCAAAAAGACAAACAAATATGTCTTGGAAAAGGTGCAGCCCAGTGCTCCCTGGAGGCAAAGATAGTGAAGCTTCAGCTCACATATTTTGGGCATGTTGTCATGAAAGGCCAGTCTTTGGAAAAAGACATCATGCTTTGCAGGATGAGGGTCAAGGGAAGGGAGGAAACTCCTCAAGACAGACTGACACAGTGACTGTAATTATGATCTCGAGTATATAAGAAATGATGAGGATAGCACAGGTTAGGGCAAAGTTCAGACTGCTTGTTCATAGAGTTGCTATGAGTCATAGTGGTTATTGATGGCATCTAACAACAACAATAGCATCTTTGAAATGGAATCGAAAGTGGTGAAAACTGTTAACATACTTGCTGCTGAAGGTCTGAATCCTCCTAGAGGGGCCTCAGAAGAAAGTTGACTGAAAACCCAGTCATTGAAACAACCCTATGTCCACCGGTAGAAGAGTAGATAAAGAAACTATAGGACATTTTACTCTGAAAAACTAAGAATGATTAAAAAATTGAGAAAAACTATGTAACATGGATGAATCAAAAGGAAATTATGCTGCATATATAAGTCAGTCACAATAGGACAATTACTGTGTAACTATTATAAAAAACTAAGGAAAGGCTTACAACAGAAAGATAATATATAATTAAGGGTTGATCAGACACTATAATGAATTACATTAATTCTGTTTAACATTATAAAACAAAATGAGGTAAGATGGAGGTAAGATGGTTGGTTTCAGTTCTTAAGCTGGAAGAAAGACTATGAACATTCTATGTGTCTCCAGAAGTGTTAAGGAGAAGTTAAAAAAAAATAAGGTATATGCATGGGAGTGGAATTATTAGGTTATAAGTAAATGTACCATCATCTTTGTTGTTGTTAGGTGCCAATGAATCAAGTACGACTCATAGTGACCCTATGAACAAAAGATCTGAACCGTCCTGTTCTGCGCCATCCTCACACTTCCTGACACACAAGAGCCCATTGCAGCAGTCACCATGTCAATCTACCTGGCTGAGGGTCTTCCTCTCTTTCACCGACCCTCCACCCTTCCCAACATTATGTCCCTCTCTAAGGAATAGCCCCTCCTAGCAATATGCCCAAGTCTCATCATTCTTGCCTCCAAAGAGCACTCTGGCTGCACTCTCTCCAAGACATATATATTCGTTCTCTTGGCCGTCCATGGGATGTTCAGTTCTCTTCTCCAACACCACAGCTCTAGGGTGTCAATTCTTTTCCCATCATCCTTATTCATAGTCCCTCATCTTTACTAGGTAATAATAAATTATTTTCTAAAGTGATTATACCAATTTAAACGTCACTATGCTCAATGGCACAGTGATCAATTTACTATACATCCTTGCTAATAACACATTATATTGTTCATTTTTCTATTATTTTCCACCTGATGGATAGGAAATGAAGCTATCTCATGGTGATTTTTTCTATTCACTTAAAAGAACATGCTTATTGAACATCTTGGTTTCTTTTTCTTGGAGGTGTGTGTTTGAATGCCATTTTCCTAAGCTGTTGTTGTGTGTTGTCAATTTGACCAGGACTCACGGCGACCCTGTGAACAACAGACTGAAACCCCGGCCTGTCCTGTGCAGTCCTCATGGCCTTTGTCATGCTCAATTCCATTGCTGCAGTCCTTTTTTTGAGCTCACTTGTATTTCGGATATCAATCTTTTATTAAAAAACCCCCAAACTCCAACTCCTCGCTGGTGAGTCAGAGCCAGTCATAGCTGACCCTGTTGGTTTCTGAGGCTAGGAATCGGCAGAGAGGAGATTCTCCATCTGTTGGATTTATACTTCCAGAGAGGTGAGTCCTCTGAGGGAGCAGCTCAACTCTGTGGACGACAAAACCAGTGTTCCCTCATCTCTCACTGGTCATGTGCACGGTTAAGAATCTTCTCTCCACTTTGTGGCTCTTTACTTTCCTCAAGGTTATCTCTTAATAAACAGAAGTTCTTAATTGGAGTATAGCTGAATTATGCCTATTTTGTCCTTATGCTTTGGTTTTTAATTCTTATTTAATAAGCACCTTCCTACAGAAGCAGGAATTCTTAATTGAAGTGCACAGATTAAGTCTGTGGGGAGACCTCAGAATGTCTGAAATAACCTGTAAAATTCTGCATGAGTACATACATGCATCATTCCAGGAAGAGAGCTAGGATTTTCATCAGATTCTCAAAAAGGTTTGTGACATAAAAAAAATTAAGAATCATTGATAAGTAACAATTAAAGGACATATATTCCTTAGGTTTTATCACTTTTGATGTTGTTATGTGCCACTGAGTACAACTCATAGTGACCCTTGTGAACAAAAGATCTGAACCCTGTTCTATCCTGTGTCATCCTCACACTTTGTGACATGCAAGAAGCCATTGCAGCAGTCACCATGTCAATCCACCTGGTTGAGGGTCTTCCTCCCCTTCGCTGACCCTTCCCAGCATCATGTCCTCCAAGGAATAGCCCCTCCTAGCAACATGGTAAAAGTATATGAGGTGAAGCCACATCACTCATCATTCCTATCTCCAAAGAGCACTCTGGCTGCACCCTCTCCAAGACACAGCTGTTTGTTCTTTTGGCCATCCATGAGATGTTCATATATCAGTTATGAAGAAGAGATATAGATAGATAGATGTTGTTATTGTTGTTAGTTGCCATAGTGACCCTATGAACAACAGATCGGAACCCTATCCTGTACTATCATCATACTGTATGCTTGTGTTCTTGTTATGTACCATGGAGTTGCTTGTGACTGATAGCAACTCCATGTACAACAGCTCTGAAACCTGCTCTATCCTGTGCCAACCTTATTGTCTCTGATACACCTACCCTCATTACCCTAGTCACGGAAACCATCCATCTCACTGAGGGTCTTCCTCTCTTGCACTGTCCCTCTTTCATAGAATAATGTCTCTCTCCAAGGACTGGTTCCTCCTTGCAACATGTTTATGTCAGACAAAGCCTCAAAATCCTTGCTTCCAAGGAGTAGCCTAGTTTCACTCTCTCTAAGATGAACCTGGTTGTTCTTCTGGCAGTCCATGATATATTCAATTCTTCTCCAGCATCACAGCTCAAGGGCATCTATTCTCTATCACCCCTAGTCATTTTCCAGCTCTCTGATATACAGCAAGCAATTGGGAAGACTATGGCCTGGACCAGGCACGCCTTAGTCTCCAGACTGACATTATTGTTCTTCAGTACTCTGGAGAGGTCCCTGACAGCCAACTTTCTCAATGCAATTCATCTTTTGATTTCCTGGCTGCTGGTACCAAGAGTGTTGATTGTGGAGCCAAGCAAACTAAAGCTGTTAACAATCTTAATTGCTTCATCATCCATCATCAAAACTCATAAACTACTGATATAGCAAATACAAAATTTCTAGGAAAAGTGCAAGGCAAGCAGAAATAAAGTAGCAAGTATGGCAGATAAGAGCACACATTTGGAATCAAAGACTTGGAATGTACGCAAAGCATGACTTTGAATCCTGGGCAAACTACTTGCTTGAGTTTCCTCATTTGTAAAATGGTGACAATAACATTTGCCGCACAGGGCTGCTGTGAGGATTGTTGTTGTTGTTATGTGCCGTCGAGTCGTTTGTGACTCATAGCGACCCTATGTATAACAGCCCTAAACTCCGCTCTATCCTGTGCCAATCGCACTGTCTCTGACCCATCCTGATTAACCCAGTCACTGAATCAATCCATCTCATAGAGGGTTTTCCCCTCTCAAGCATGATGTCCCTCTTCAAGGACCAGTTCCTCCTTGCAACATGCCCAAAGTATGTCAGACGAAGCCCCAGAATCCTTGCCTCCAAGAAGTTGCTTGGTTTAATCCTCTCCAGGATGAATGTTTGTTAATACTCTTCTCCAGCACCACAGCTGAAAGGCATCAATTCTCCTTCTGTCCTCCCTAGTCATTGTCCAACTCTCTGATGCATAACAAATGATTGCAAAGACCATGGCCTGTATCAGGCGCACCTTAGTCTCCAGAGAGACACCGTTGCTCTTGAGTACTTTAGAGAGGTCCCTAACAGCAGACTTTCCCATCGCAATACGGTTTCTGATTTCCTGACTGCTGGTGCCAAGAGTGTTGACCATGGAGCCAAGCAAACTGAAGCTGTGAACAATCTCAATCTCTTCGCCATCCATCCTGATGCTACCAATTGGTCCAGTGGTGAGAATTCTGTGAGGATTATTACCCCTAATACCTAATATTAAGAGATGCTTATTATGTGCTAAGCATTTTCCACCTATTACCTCATTTAATCCACACTAGAAGGCCATATCTTTGTTGTTGAGTGTCATCAAGTGTACTATAACTCATAAATGATACTATGAATTGCCACTGTTACTATCTTCACTTTACAGTCCAGGATAGTTTTGAGACAAACTGTTAAACTTGAAGTCATATAGAAACTGTAACAAATAGCTCCTGATATATAGGAAAAGATAATAAATAATAGAGATCCTAGTTCATCTCATATACTTTAGGCATGTTTCTAGGAGAGGCTATTCCTTGGAAAGGACATTATGTTTGGAAAGGCAGAGGGTTGGTGAAAGAGGAAGACCTCCAACTAAGTGGACTGACCCAGTGACTGCCACAATGGGCTCTAGTGTGTCACAAAGTGTGAGGATGGCATAGGATAGGATGGGGTTCATCTCTGTTGTTTATAAGATTGCTATGAGTCGTACTTGTCTCCAGGGCACTTAACAACAATAACAACATGGTTCAAAGTGTGTGAGTGATGTAAATGGTTAAAATACTTGGGCACTAATTTTAGTTAGTGTTGAAGTTCAGAGAGGCACGGTGGAAGAACGAGCTGGACATTTACTTGCATGCTTTTATAAAATCAGCCATTGAAAGCTGATGGCACACATAGTTTCACTCTGACATGTGTGAGGTTGCCATCAATTTGAGATAAATTCAAAGGATACTGGTTTGGGTATTTTTAATTAGAACTAAAAGGAGCTCTGGTGGTAAGGACTGAGCTGCCAACTTAAAGGAATGTGGTTCAAATCCATCAACCTCCTCCAATGCAACTTACTGCCTCTGAAAACCCACTGGTGGGTCAGGTATGGGTTTGTTATGACTTGATGGTAAACAACAACAAAAACAACAACAAAGGAAACAGCTCAGGGAGCTCTGGTGGAATAGTAGGTAAGGAGTTGTTAGCAAACTCAAATGCAGATGGTTCCACTAGCTGCTCAAAGGATACAGACTAGTAATCTCCTTCCTTGTGATTTACAGTCTCTGAAAATCTGCTGAGGGATCAGCTCTGGGTTGGTTCAGACTTGATGACACACAGTAACACCAACAACAACAAAGGAAATAGTCCAGAAATAATTTTAGAAAATGAGCAGGCAGGAAATTAAGAGACATACTACATTGGGTAAGTCAGCTGTTAGAGACTTCTCCAAAATACAGAAAAGCAATGATGTCCGTTTGAAGACTAAGGTGTGCCTGATTCAGGCCACAGTCTTTTAAATCACTTGTTACATATCTGAGAGCTGAACAATGAGTGAATAAGCATGACAAAGAACAAGTGATGCCTTTGAGTTGTGGTGTTGGAGAAGAGTACTGAATATTCATGGACTACTAATAGAACAAACAGATAAGTCTTGGGAAAAGTGCAACCAAAGCTGGAGACAAAGACAGTGAAGCTTCTTCTCTTGTTCTCTGGATATGTTACTATGAGGCTAGTCCACAGAGAGGGACATCATACTTGGAAAGGTAGAGGGTTAGAGAAAGGAGCATGATCTTCAACCAGATTAATATAGCGGTTGTAGCAATGGGATCAAATGTGTCAGAGATGGTGAGGATGGCACATGGCACAGGATAGGCCAGAGTTCAGGTCTGCTGTTCACAGGGTTGCTATGAGTTGTACTCGACTCTACGGCACCTAACAGCAATAGTGGACATTTGTTCTTGGTAAAGAGAACACCTGACTTGAGAAAGCCTATAGAGGAAAAGGAAGAAAGCCAGTTTTCTTCTCAAGAAGATGTTTCAGAACATTCTTGTTAACTGAGGCATTTTTTCCAAGAAAAATAACAGATGTTTCCAGAGACTAGGGTCTGGACCCTGCTTATTCCCACCCAAACACTTCTGCAGCACGTACAAACAAAAATAGATACTTTAAGTAAATAAAAGTGAGTCACACTATAAAAAAAAAATAGCCATGCTGTTCCTTCCTAAGACCAGTGGAGAATTTTGATGATTGTCACGCCTCTCTCCTACTTCTATTTCTGTGAGGCTGGAAAGATCTAAGGCCTGTTCTCTTCAGGTGAGCCTTGAATTCCATTTCATCTTTTTCAGATTTCTAAAATTGTCACAGTTGGACTAAGTAAAAAGGGTAAGAGTGGAGCAAGTCTGTCTGGGTGCTTACCTGCTCCAGCCTCTCAATGAGCTCTGCAGGAGTGAGGACAACCTCATCACTCCCTCCATCCGAGTCCTGTCCCATTAGATCCAGTTCCTCAGTCATCTCTTCTGAAGGAACCTAACGAGAATGAAAGCATCAGTACCTTACAAAGTGGCTTCCATTTATTTACCAGTTCATTGCTAACTTCAAGTTGGCCCTGACTCCTAACAACCCCATAGGACAGAGTAGAAATGCTTCACAGGGCTTTGAAGGCTGCAATCTTTATGAAAGCAGATTCCCACATCCTTCTCCCTCCCGCAGAGCAATTGGTGGGTTCCAACTACCATCCTTTTGGTTAGCTGCCCAGGATTTAACCACTGTGCCATGAAATAAAATCCACACCCACTGCCACCGAGTTGATCCTGACTCACAGTGACTTTATGCTCCAAAGGGTTTCCAAAACTGTAAACCTTTACTATAACAGATTGTCTTATCTTTCTTCTATGAAGCCGGTGCCTTCCAATCACCAATCTTCTGGCTAGTAGCTGAACGCTTTATCTACAGCTCCAACAGAGCACCACTGTACCATCTCGGTTCCTCACCATTGTGAATAGGCAACTAGAAATACTGAAAAGTTTTATCATGGGTTGTACAGGTATATTGACAGTGGTTACAGAAGAATTTTTAAAAAGTTGTTTATTCCTTCAAATTTTAAGGATCCTTGTTAGCGTAGGATGTAATATGTCGGTTGTTAATGTCAAGTTAAGTGGTTGCTATTCACTAGCATGCCTTTCTAGCATAAAGATGTAGAGTCTGGAAACGACAAGGGGTCACTATGAGTCTGATTCCACTCGATGGCTGTGGGTTTGGTTTTAATACTTCAATGTTTAGATCAGGTATCGGTTTGTCAAAGAAGTGCTCCCTTCCATCAGTTTCCACTGTACACACTTAGAATGCTGCACTTACCACACCATATAACAGCTATTTGTCTTTTCAGTGACTTTCTCTTCGTCAGGGACTATGTTCAGTTCAAACATGAATCGCTTATTCCCAAGTATCCAGAATTTCTAAGTGTTAGAGAGATATACTATCTGTGTGGGCCTAGCATTTAGCAAAAAATTAACTTGTACCTATTGTTGTCAGGTGTCATCCAGTTGTTCGGAATGAGGCGCTACCCAATCCTGTGCCATCCTCTTAATCTCTGCTATGCAGAAACCAAGTGTTGTGGCCTCAGGGGCAATCTATCTCACTGAAGACATTCCTCTTTCACTGGCCCTCTCCAGGGTCTAGCCCTTCTTGATAACATGTTCAAGGGATGTGAGACAAGTATCGCCATTCCTGCCTCCAAGAAGAATTGTGGTTGCAGTTCTTCCAAGGGAGATTTGCTCATTCTCTGGCAGCCTGCCGTACAGTCAACATTCTTTGCCAACCTTATAATTTAAAAACTTCACTTTTTTAGTAATCTTTGTTATTGTCCAACTTTCCCATAAAACTGTCCCGATAATGAATCAATGCCCAGTTCCCCAGCGCTAGCAGAGTTCTAGAGTTGTGCTAACATCCCACAGGCACAGAGCTCGAATCCACGGGCTACTCTGAAGGTGAAAGATGAAAAAAATCTGTACAATTTATAGCCTCTGAAAATCCCCTGGAGGATTAGTTATGAGTGAGTTCCAACTCCACAGCATTTACCACCACCACCAGCAGGGCCAGCGGCACTCTGTGGCCTAGTAGAGTGCTTGGCTGGGGAGGTGGGTACATGCATACTTTAGAGAACTGAGCATATTCTTCCCGCTTTTCTCCCACTGGCACTAACACAGACCACTCACCTCCCGCAACACGCACACGCGCACGCGCAAAAAGCAGTACCAGAGGTCCTACGCGGATGTTCACTTGAAGCAGACAGGCACTCAGAAGGAGCCAGAACAAAGCTCTTAGGAAGCAGCCAAGGACCACCTGAAAAGCCGAACCAGAACAGAGCAAATTCTTGTAAATCGTGCTGAGACGTTGCCCACCACCCAACTTTCCAGCTCCCGCGCTCCTCTCAGACGGGCACTACGTCAGCACGCACAGACGACGCTAACCAATCACGGTTCGGAAGAAGGACGAGCCATCTTCCTGGCCCCGCCCACTGTAAGGGGGCGGGGACAGATTTCCCAGAGGTTCACTGTCCTAGCAACATCTTGAATGGAGGAGAAAGGAGGCCGGGTCTGTGTTAGTCCCGCCCACCTCCCTAGACCTGGAGCCTGGCAGTGTGGTCCTGGCGGCACCACCCAGTGAATGTCGCGAGAGGGCGCCGCGCCACCGCAGCTGAGGATGCCAGAGGCAGCCTCTCTGGGCTCCCAGAGTGAAGAGGTGAATGAGTCTATTAATGCTGGAGCCCTCAGATTTTGGGCAACTTCAGCTGAGGTGAAGAGGATTGCCTAGGTTGCAGGTTTGATAGAAACAGATACTGTTTTATGTCCCTAAATTCGAGCTGCTGGTGGAGTGCATTTGAAGACTGGAACATTAGGTGTGCATAACTCCACTCCTTCATAACTGTTGTTCTTGTTATGAATTGACTCTGGCAGATTTTCAGAGGCAATAAATTGCAAGGGAGGAGATTGCCCATCTTTTTCTTGTGGAGCAGCTGGTGGATTAGAACCAATTGCCTTTAAGTTGGAAGCGCAACTCCTTATCACTAAGCCATTGGTGCTACCTTTCATAATTAACATTACGGAGATCATTTAAAAAAAAAGCCTTTAGTGTTACAGATTTAACTTCAATTCCTTGTGCAAATTACTACACAGAAGTCAAACAAAAATAAATTCACTCCCTTCCAGTTAATTCCAACTCATAGTAACCCTGTAGGATAGGGAACTGCCTCATAAACTTCCTAAGACTGTCAATTATAAAGGGAAGCAGCTGGCTACATCTTTCCCCTGTGGAGTGGATGGATGGTAGGTCCAAACTACTAACCTTTCAGTTAGCAGCCAAGTGCTCAGCCATTGTACCACGAGGGTGCCTTCCAACAGAAGTACCAATTACCCATGTGACTGATGCAGGCATTTACTTCCCTTTTCTAGTGCCAACTGCTTTCTCCAATCTTTCTCCTGTTTCTCTATCCAAAGTTTGAGGCTGCTTGTTTAGTAAAGGTGTGACTTTAAGCAAGATATTTCTTTACATTTCAATTGCACTGATAACCGAATACTGTTTGTTTGCCTGAAGACAGAGAGAGGTCAAAGATAATTTAGAGAACACCTTTTATTTCTAAAATCCTAGATTCTAACACCAGATAAAACACTTTAAAAGAAAATGAGATTTACTGTGTAAAAAGGAAAATGAGATGTAAAAAAAAGAAAGGCTGGAAGCAGAGGGATGTGGATGTGCAGGGGGAGAGGGAATTAATCATCGGGTGTACAATTTGATGGGAGGAGGGTGAGGGAAATGGAAAGAATTTGTTAGAATTTGTATTCAAATTTTGTTAATAGACTAGTTGTTGTTGTTGTTGTTATGTGTGGTCGAGTCACTTGCGACTCATAGCGACCCTATGTACAACAGCCCTAAAACCTGGTCTATCCCTTGCCAATCTTATTGTCTCCAACACGCCTATCTCCATTACCCCAGTGACTGAATCAATCCATCTCATCGAAGGTCTTCCTCTCCTGCACTGTCCCTCCACCCTCCCAAGCATGACGTCCCTCTCCAAGGACTGGTCCCTCTTTGCAACAGTGTCCAAAGCAAGTCAGATGAAGCTTCAGAATCCTTGCCTCCCAGGAGCAGCCTGGCTTCAGAACTTTTTTGTTCTCCTAGTAGTCCATGGTATATTCAATACTCTTCTCCAGCACCAAAGCTCAAAGGCATCATCTCTCCTTCTATCATCCCTAGTCATTGTCCAGCTCTCTGATGCATAGCAAGTAATGACAAAGACCATGGCCTGTATCAGGTGCACCTTAGTCTCCAGACTGACATCATTGCTCCTCAGTACCTTGGAGAAGTCTCTGACAGCAGACTTTCCCAATGCAATTCATCTTTTAATTTCCTGGCTGTTGGTATCAAGAGTGTTGGTTGTAGAGCCAAGCAAACGGAAACTGTCAACAATCTCAATCTCTTCCCCATCTATCATGATGCTGCCAATCGGCCCAGTGGTAAGAATCTTTGTTTTCTTGATGTTGAGCTTCAATCCAAATTGAAGGCTACCATCCTTGACCTTCTGCAGCAAGCGCTTCAGGTCCTCCTCAGTTTCAGCAAGCAGGGTTGTGTCATCTGCCTAACACAAATTATTGATGAGTCTACCTCCAATCCTGATGCCACACTTCTCATAGAGCCCAGACTCCTGGCTAATCTGTTCTGCATATAGATTGAAAAGATATGGAGATAGGACACATCCTTGATGCACACCTTTCCATGCAGTGCTTCCTTGCTCTGTTCTGACAACTGCCTCCTGGTCCAAGTATAAGTTTCACATAAGCACAATCAAGTGTTCTGGGATTCCCATTCTTCTCAAAGTCAGTCACAGTTTACTGTGATATGCACAGTCAAATGCCTTTGTATAGTCAATGAAGCACAGCTAGACTCTGGTACTCTCTGCTTTCAGCCAAGATCCATCTGACATTAGCTATAATATCCCTAGCTCCATGGCCTCTTCTAAATCCAGCCTGCACTTCAGGCAATTCTCTGTTAATGTGTCGTTCCAGTCATTTTTGGATGATCTTCAGTAGAATCTTGCTTGCATGTGATATCAATGATATGTTTGATAATTTCCACACTCTTGGATCACCTTTCTCTGGAATGGGAATACATACAGATCTCTTCCAGTCAGCAGGCCAGGTGGTTGTCCTCCAGATTTCTTGGCACAACTTGGTGAGCACATCCAGGGCAGCATCTGTTTGTTAAAATATGTCAGTTGGTATGCCATCAGTTCCTGAGGCCTTGTCTTTTGCCAATTCTTTCAGAGCAGCTTGAACTTCCTCCTTTACCACCATAGG
>NW_006399945.1:3294402-3298849 GCF_000299155.1 Elephantulus edwardii
GGCCGTTTTGATTTTCTGACTCCAGCTCCTTGCACATTTCATTGAAATACTTTGCTTCTCTCACTGCTCTCTGAAATCTTCTGTTCAACTCCTTAATATCTTGATTTCTTCCCTTTGCTTTGGCTTCTCGGCACTCCAGTGCAATATTCAGACTTTCTTCTGACTTCTATCTTGGTCTTTTCTTCCTTCTCTGCCTTTGTAAGCAGAGTCTCTCTTCAAAGGGCACCCATACCACTCAGGCACGAATAACTACAAATCCCAGAAGCTCATGGGTCAAGCCTGCCTTCAAATCTTGGGGCCTTCTGGCCTTCAGCCCTCAGGCCAGGAAGACAACATTATATACCAAATCTATAGGATTCATGAGCCTCCTCTGGAAAACTCTTGTAGCATAAATGGAGAAGATGCCCCAAGTCATTCCTGGAGCAGAAGTTCAAAACTCCGGAAGTCAAGAGATACTTCTCTTAGAGGAAGAAACTGGCAGCAGCTTGAGGCATTAGGAATCACAGAAGGCAGAAAGATTGACATATAGGCCATCACATGAAGGGCTGGATAGGGGAGACTGATGTTGAATGGAGTAGGTAGGAATAGATGTAAATGCTGGTGGAGAGGACACAGTGTGGCTCAATACACACCTGGTAAGGGTGGAAACAACGCAGAATCTATTTTTTTTCCCTACTAGGAAATAGCTTTAATATGTTCTCTGTAAAATGCTTGTCTGTCAGACAGTGTTCTATATCTGAGCAATCTAATTAAGATAGACTAGGGAGAAGGATTGGCCATCCACTTCCAAAATAGCAGGTCGTTGAATACCCCATGTACAACAGAGAACACTTAGCCTAGCAGATATGGCAACTGAGGCTGAGCCTTCAAGTATGGAAACAAATAGAAGGAGGGATAGCTGTAAGCAGACACTAGTTATTGGAACATGGAATGTAAGAACCATGAATGTAGGAAAGCTAGATATTGTTAAGAAGGAAATGAAACACATAAATATTGACATACTAAGTACTGGCGAAATGAGATGGACTGGCTTGGGACTTTCTGAGTCAGAGGATCATATAATCTGCTATGCTGGAGACAAAAAGGTAAAGAAAAATGAGGTTTGTTTTCATAATTAAAAAAAGTCATTTCTAGATCCATCTTGAAATATAATATTGAGTGATAGGATAATATCCATATGCATACAAGGAAGTCCAGTGAATACCACAATCATTCAAATATATGTACCAACAACCAGAGCCAAAGAGGAGGAAATAGAATACTTCTACCAACTTTTGCAGTCAGAAATTGACCATGCAATAAAGTTGCATTAATAATAATGGGTGACTGGAATGCAAAAGTTGGGAATAGAGAAGAAGGACCAGTGGTTGGAAAACATGGACTTGGTGACAGAAATGAAACCAGAGATAGAATGATAAAATTTTGCACAATCAACGACTTATTCATTGTAAATACGTTTTATAAGAAACACAAATGCAGGCTATACACATGGATTTCACCTGATGGTATGCATAGAAATCAGATTGATTACATCTGTGGAAAGATTCGCTGGAGAAGCTCAATTATCAGTGGTAAAACCTAGGCCAGGTGCTGATTGTGGAACAGACCACCAGCTTCTTATATGCAAGTTCAAGCTGAAGCTGAGGAAAATTGATTCAAGTCCACGGGAACAAAAATTTGACTGTGAGTCTATCCCACCTGAATATTAAAACCATCTCAGAACAGGTTTTTGGGCTTGGACATTAATGAGTGAAGCTGTGGGAGGATATAAAAAGAATAAATTAGTGTGGGGGGGGAAGAGCACTTATGTAGGGGGTAGGTGGCCAAGTTAGTAAGGAGTTGAATTGATGACCAGAACTGTCAGCTCTCTTATGGTTGGAATCCACCAGCCAGTCTTCAGGAGACAGCTGAGCAGTATTCTCTGGCGCAATTTATAGCTTTTGAAATGAAGGTCAGCTATGAGTTGGTTCTGACTTGACAGAAATGAATGAAATGTTATGTGTTAAGCTACTAACAATAAAGTTGGAAGTTCATATCTACCAGCAGTTCTTTGAGAAAGATAGGCAGTCTGCTCCTGTAAAGATTTGTAGCCTCAGAAAGAAGATGAAGGATCCTCACAGCCAGATATAACTCTATGGTAGTGAGTTTGGTTTTTCTGTATGTTTGGGGGGGGGAAAGTACAAAATTATGATGAAATAGCTTGTCAAGTGGTACCATACAGTTATGGAAGGTGGGAGGACAGACATGACTTAAGTTACATTATGGAGATTGAAAAGAAAAATTAGGAACACCTGTTTGATGTCCACCACTATAATTTTTTTTAAAGAAGAAACATTTGCATAACCATATAAATGGATCCCAGGACATTTGATTGTGCTTATGCAAAACCTATACTTGGACCAGGAGGCAGGGGTAAGAATAGAAAGCAAGGAGACCCTGCATGGTTCAAAATTTAGAAGAGTATATGACAGGGATGTATCCGGTCTCCATTTTCAATCTCTATGCAGAACAGATCATCTGGGAAGCTGGACTCTATGAGGAGGAATATGGCATCAGGATTGGAGAAAGACTCATCAACAACATGCAGATAACACAACCCTGCTTGCTGGAACTGAGAATCTGAAGTGTTTGCTACAGAAGGTCAAGGACTGAATAGAAGGTCAATATAGACTGAAGCTCAACATCAAGAAAACAAAGATTCTCACCACTGGGCTGATTGGCAGCATCATGATAGATGGTGAAGCGATTGAGATTGTTAACAATTTTAGTTTGCCTGGCTCCACAATCAACACTCTTGGTACCAGCAACCAGGAAATCAAAGGACATATTGCACTGGGAAAGTCAACTGTCAGGAACCTCTCCTGAGTACTGAAGAACAACGATATCAGTCTGGAGACTAAGATGTGCCTGATCAGGCCATAATCTTTGCAATTGCTTGATATGTATCAGGTAGCTGGACAATGACTAGGGATGACAGAAAAATTGATGCCTTTCAGCTAGAGTGCTGGAGAAGAATGTTGAATATACCATGGATTGCCAGAGGAACAAATAGTTTCATCCTAGAGAGGGTAAAACCAGCCTGCTCCTTGGAGGCAAGGATTCTGAGGCTTTGTCTGACATATTTTGGGCATGTTGCAAGGAGGGACCAGTCTTTGGAGAGGGACATCATTCTTGGAAGGGTGGAGGGACAGAGAAAAAGAGAAAGACCCTCAATGAGATGAACTGATCAATGACTTGGGTAATGAGGGTAGATGTGTCAAAGACAGTAAAGTTGGCACAGGATAGAGCCTGTTTCAGGGCTATTGTACATAGGGTGGCTATGAGTCATAAGTGACTTGACGGCAAAAAACAGCAGCATTCATTAAAACAGTCACATAAAAATAGGATTTTGTATGTTATGATAACAGGAAGGCTATTTGTTCTTGTTATGTGTAATTGCAACACAGAATTTGTCGGGAAGTTGTGGTGATTTAAAGAAAGTTAAACCTGTTGCCTTGATTTTTAGACAAGTGACACATGAACTCATGAATATGGCCTAAGAAGGAAAAAACTACTAGTCCTCAAAGTTGAAGAAGATGTAGATAACAGAATCCTATACAAACAATTCAATATAGTGACATGTCAATGTAGTTTTGAGATATTGCTCACTGAAGTCAGTTGTAGCTATTTGTTGTTGTTAGGTGCCGTCAAGTCCAGCACAACTCATAGCAACCCTATGGACAAAAGAGCTGAACCCTGTCCTATCCTGTGCAACCCTCTCACTTCCTGACACACAAGAGCCCATTGCAACAGTCACAGTATCAGTCCACTTGGTTGAGGGTCTTCCTTTCCCTAGCCGACCCTTCACCCTTTCCAACATCTTGTCCTTCTCCAAGGAATAGCACCTTCTTGCAACATGTCCAAAGTATATGAGGTGAAGCCTCATCATTCTTGCCTCCAAAGAGCACTCTGGCAGCACCCTCTCCAAGACATATCTGTTTATCCTCTTGGCCATCTATAGGATGTTCAGTGCTCTTCTCCAACACCACAGCTCAAAGGTGTCAATTCCCCGCCGCCCCCCCCCCCACTATTCTTATTCATTGCCCAGATCTTAGATGCACAGCTAGTAATCGGAGACTATGATCTGAATCAGATACACCTAGTCATCAAACTGACATCACTACTCCTCAAAAATTTGGAAAGGTCCCTAACTGCTGATTTTCCTAGTGCAGTGTGTCTCCTTGTGCTTTGGCTTCCCTGCACTCCAGTGCAATTTTCAGAGTATCTTCTGACATCCATTTTGGTCTTTTCTTCCTCTTCTGACTTTGCAATGACCATTTGCACTCTTCCTGGATGATACCCTTGAAATCCTCCCACAACTCATCTGGCCTTCACTCATTAGTGTTCAAAGCCTCAAACCTGTTCCTGAGATGGTTCTGAAATTCAGGTGGGATAGACTCAAAGTCAT
>NW_006399945.1:3300919-3307725 GCF_000299155.1 Elephantulus edwardii
TGCTTGGGAGGGTGGAGGGACAGCGCAGGAGAGGAAGACCCTGGATGAGATGGATTAAGTGACTGGGGTAATGGACGTAGGTGAATCAGAGACAATAAGACTGGCTCAAGATTCAGAGCTGTTGTACAGAGTATTTATTGCCATGAGTTGGTTCTGACTTAACAGCAAACAATAACAATTGGTTTAAAACAAGAAAAGTGTAACTCAGGGTTGTGTCCCTTCTTCTCATCTGTTCAATCTGTATGCAGACAAAACCATTTGAGAAGCTGAACTTCATGAAGAAGAATGTTGCATCAGAATTAGAGGAAGACTCATCAATAACCTGCAACATGCAGGTAACAAAACTTTGCTTGTTCAAGGTGAGAAGGAGCTGAGGCACTTATTGCAGAAGGTCAATTTGAATACTTTTCTGGTCCGTAATTAAAACAGTATTTTATGGTAGGATAACTGGAAAAGTCAAGAGGACAGGGCTGGACTTGAATCTCTCTGACAAATATAAAATCTCAATAATTCCTAATATTCCCAATTCCTTGCTTTCTTTTAAATCCTTGCTCCTCATTCTTTAATCTCATTCTGTATTTGATTCCAATAATGTTAAATATAGTCATATATTCTCTCCAACAAGGATATAAGCTTTTAAACCCTCTACTTTTCTAAGCTATTTACCCATTTTAATTTATTTTAATACTTTTACTTTATCTAAATATTTTTGTGAATATACATGTAACTAACTGTCACCAGTGGGAGCTCTGAGGAGTACTTGAGTACATTATATATCATTCTCTCACATCTTCACCTCTCTCAAATAATAGTCACACTAATACATTTTAAAATAATCTTTTTGTTATTGTATGTGCTATTGTGTCTCTTGAGACTCAAAGTGACCCTATGTACAACAGCACTAAACACTGCTCTATAATGTGTCAGTCTACCCCCTGTACCTGAGTTGCTGAATCAGTCAATCTCATTGAGGGTCTTCCTTTCCTGCACTGTCCCTCCACATTCCCAAGCATGACGTCCCTCTCCAAGGACTGGTGCCTCCTTGCAATATGTTCAGAGTATGTCAAACAAAGCTTCAGAATCCTTGCCTCCAAGGAGCAGCCTGGTTTTACCCTCTCTAGGATTATTTGTTCTCCCAGCAGTGCATGCTATATTTAATACTCTTCACCAGCATCACAACTCAAAGGCATCAATTCTCCTTCTATCATCCCTTGTCATTTTCCAGCTTTCTGATGCATAGCTAGTAATTGTACAGACCTCACCTGAATCAGGCACACCTTAGTCTCCAGACTGACATCATTGCTCTTCAGTACTTTGGAGAGGTTTCTGGCAATAGATTTTCTCAATGCAATTTGTCTTTTGATTTTCTGGTTCCTGGTACCATGTGTGTTGATTGTGGAACCAAGCAATCTGAAGCTGTTCACAATCTCAATCTCTTTGTCATCTATCATGATGCTGCCAATCAGTCCAGTGGTGAAAATCTTTGTTTTCTTGATGTTGAGCTTCAATCCATACTGAAAGCTACAGTCATTGACCTTCTCGAGCAAGTGCTTCAGGTCCTCCTCAGTTTCAGTAAGCAGGGTTGTGTCATCTGCATAATGCAGATTATTGATGAGTCTTCCGCCAATCCTAATGCCACATTTCTCCTCAAATATCCCAGCCTCCTGGATAATCTGTTCTGCATATAGATTGAAAAGGTATGAAAATTGGACATAGCCCTGGTATACACCCTTCCCAATTTTGAACTATGCAGTGTTTCCTTGCTCTGTTTTGACAACAGCCTCCTGGTCCAAGTATAGGTTCCACGTAAGCACAATCAAGTGTTCTGGGATTCCCATTCTTCTCAGTCAGACACAGTTTGTTGTGATCCACACAGCCAAATGCCTTTGCATAGTCAATGAAACCCAGATAGACATTCCTCTGGTACTCTCTGCTTTCAGCCAAGATCCATCTAACATTAACTATAATAGCCCTAGTACATATTTTAAGTACATATTTAAATTTCTAAGTGTTGTTGCCCTTTTTTATTAATGTAAGTATTGTTTTTGCTTTGTAACATCATCAAACAATCCTTTAACTTCATTCTCATATTGCTTTCATGGCCTCTCATTTTGTTTATTCTTTTTAATTCTTACTGTAATTGTAATGAAAATTTTATATCAGTCTAGAGACTAAGGTGTGCCTGATCCAGTCCAGGGTCTTTGTAATTATATATTATGTATCAGAGAGCTGGAAAATGACTAACAATTACAAAATAGGAATTGATGCTTTTCAGTTGTGGTCCTGGAGAAGAGTACCAAACATAGCATGGACTGCTGGGAGAACAAATAGATCTGTCTTGCAGAGGGTAAGACTTAAATTTATCCTTGGAGGCAAGGATTATGAAGCTTTGTTGCACATTTGTTGAGGACATGGCCAGAAAGGATCAGTCCTTGGAAAAGAACATCATGCTTGGAAGGGTGAAGGGACAATGTAGGAGAGGGAGACTCCAGAGAAATGGATTGACATGATAACTGGGGCAATTGGATTAGGTGTGTTTGAGTCAGTGAGACTAGCTCAGGACAGGGTAGGGTTCAGACCTGTTGTACACAGGTTTGCTATGTGGCACAAACAACTTGATGGCACATGACAACAACAATGAGAGTTTATAGAAAGATTGGGTTTTCATTCGTTCTTTGTTGCATATTTTCCTCCCTCAGTCCATTTTGCAATGTATCTCTTATTCTAGATTGTTGTAATCAATACAATGCCTAATCATATATTCCTTTCAGACAACTCTTCCCTTCATTTGTTGTGATGTGGTGTACACTCTTTCCCTATTTACTCCTCACCTGTCATGTCAGCCATTTATTATAACATCAGAGTTATGCAGTATTCTTTTGTTATTGAGATATTTCACTCAGAATAATGTCTTCCAGGCTCACCCATGTTGTGTAATGTTTCAGGAGTTCATTGTTTTTCATTACTGTATAATATTTCACTGTGTGAAGGAACTGCTGCCTCCATTTCTTTGCTATTGTAAACAACACAACAATAAACATGAGTGTTCATACAGGTTTGAGTAACAGCTCTGGATTCTTTAGAGTATATTTCCAGTAGTGGATCAAATAATATTTCTTTTTTTTCTTGCTAAAGATTATTTTTTATCTTTTTATTGAGATTGAAAAGAAAATTTACTGAGAACTTGGATTTCCATTTATTCATTGTTGCACATTCCCCTCCCCCCTCCCCCCAACGAGGTTTGCTTTTCTCTTTAAAAAACTTCTTTCATTGTTGCACAATTTTCTTCCCCACCACCAGTCCATTATGTTATGTACCTCTTGCTCTGGACTGTTGTTATGCAAATGATACCTAATCATATATTCCTTTAAACAGTTCTTTCTCTCATCTGTTTTAATGCAGTTTATTTACATTATTTTCTCTTCCTAGTTTCCCCCTTACTCCCATGTCAGTCCTGTTTTATAACAGTGGCATTATGCACTATTTGTCCCTTTGTGACTGAGATATTTCACTCTGCATAATGTCCTCCAGGGTCAACCATTTTGTATACTATTTTATTAACTCCTTGTTTTTCTCTGCTTCATAGTATTCCATTATGGGAATGTACCACAGCTTCTCTATCCATTCATTTGTTGGTGGGCACTTTGGTTGTTTCTATCTCTTTGCTATTGTGAACAATGCAGCAATAAACATGGGTGTGCATATATTTGTTTGTATGGAAGTTCTGGTTTCTTTAGGGTATGTTCCCACTAGTGGAATTGCTAGGTCAAATGAAATTTCTATTTCTAAATTTTTGAGAAAGTTCCATACTGTCTTCCAGAGTGCTTGCACCGTTTTACACTCCCATCAACAATGAATAAGGGTTCCAATTTCTCCACAACCTCACCAGCATTTGTTGTTTGTTGCTTGGTTGAACTTTACTATTGTTCCTGTGGTGAGATGATATCTCATAATTGTTTTGATTTGTATCTCACTTAGAGCTAGGGATTTTGAACATTTCTTCATGTGTTTATTTGCCATCTAAATGTCTTCTTTGGTGAAGTGTCGGTTCATATCCTGGGTCTGTTTTGCGATTGGGTTGTTTACCTTTATCTTCTTGTGGTGCTGGAGTATTTTATAAATTCTAGATATAAGTCCCTTATCAGACATGTCATTGTCATTGTTATGTGCTGTCAAGTTGCGGCTAACAGTGGCCCTATGTACAAAAGCCCTAAACCCTGCTCTATCCTGTGCCAACCTCACTGTCTCCAACACACCTACTTCCATTTCCCCAATCACTGAATCAATCCATCCATCTCATCGAGGGTCTTCCTCTTTTACACTTTCCCTCCATCCTCCCAGACATGATGTCCCTCTCCAAGAACTGGTCACTCCTTGCTATATGCCCAAAGTATGTCAGACAAAGATTCAGAATCCTTGCCTCCAAGGAGCAGTCTGGTTTCACCTTCTCCAAGATGGACCTGTTTGTTCTCCTAGCAGTCCATGGTATATTCAACACTGTTCTCCAGCACCACAGCTTAAAGGCATCAATTCTCTTTCTATCCTCCCTAGTCACTGCCCAGCTCTCCAATGCATAGCACACAATTGTGAAGACTATGGCCTGGATCAAGTGCTCTTTAGTTTCCAGACTCATGTCATTGCTCATACCAATTGACATATTTCAACAAACACTCACTGCCCTGGATATGCTCACTAAGTTGTGCCAAGAAATCTTCAGGACAGCCACCTGGCCAACTGACTTGAAGAGATCGATATTTATTCCCATTGCAAAGAAGGGTGACCCGACAGAGTGCAGAAATTATAGAACAGTTCATTAGTTTCACATGCAAGCAAGATTCTGCTGATAATTATCCAAAATAGAGAACTGCCAGATGTGCAGACTCGGTTTAGAAGAGGCATGAGGGATATTATAACTAATGTTAGATGGATCTTGGCAGAAAGCAGAGAGTACCAGAAGAATGTCTCTCTGTGTTTCATTGACTATACAAAGGCTTTTGACTGTATGGATCACAACAAAATGTAATGGACTCTGAGAAGAATGAGAATCCCAGAACATTTGATTGTACTTATGTGAAACCTATACTTGAACAAGAGGCAGTCGTCAGAACAGAGCAAGGAGACACTGCATGGTTAAAAATTGGGAAGGGTCTCTGCCAGGGACGTATTCTTTCCTCATACCTTTTCAATCTGTATGCAGAACAGATCATCCAGGACGCTGGGCTCTACAAGGAGGAATGTGGCTTCAGGATTGGAGGAAGACTTATCAGCAACTTACATTATGCAGATGATACAACCCTGCTTGCTGAAACTGAGAATGACCTGTAGCGCTTGCTGCAGAAGGTCAAGGACTGCAGCCTTCAATATGAATTGAAGCTCAACATCAAGAAAACAAAAATTCTCACCACTGGGACAATTGGCAGCATCATTATGGATGGTGAAGAGATTGAGATTGTTAACAGTTTTAGTTTGCTTGGTTCCACAATCAACACTTGTTACCAGCATCCAGGAAATCAAGAGACATGTCATTACCAAATATTTTTTTCCCAGTGTTTGGCTTTCCTTTTGACTCTATTGGAGAAGTTGGTGGGGTTTTTTTTATTGTTTTGTGTGTGTGTGTGTGTGTGTGTGTGTGTGAGTGTACCGTCAAATCAGATCTGACTGATACAGGAGGAGATTGTTCCTCCTTTTTCCCGGCAGAGCATCTGGTGGATTCGAACCGTGTGCCTGTGGGATTGTAGTTGCAGCTCCTTGCCTCTAGGCCACCAGAGCTCCCCTGTTTTTTGTTTTTTTATGTGCATAGAGATTTGATTCTTAGAAGGTTCCATTCATCTATTTTATTTTCTCCTGGTTGTAGGTTTTTTATTAAGTTTGGAAGCCTGTTCATGCTGTGGATTAGGGCATCTAGAGTTCTAGCTTTTCTCTAATTGATTTTATAGTCTTTGGTCTTACTCCTAGATCCTTGATATATCTTAAGTTGTTTTTTGTGTATGGTTTCATGTGTGAGTCTTGTTTAACTTTCCTGCTAACACCTTTTGTTTAAGATGCTGTTGTTTTCTCATTTGATTTTGTCTCCTTATAAAAAATTAGATGATCATAGGTAGATGAGTTGATTTCTGGGTTCTCAGTTCTATTCTCTTGATCTTTGTGTCTGTTATTGTATCAGTACCATGCTGTCTTGGCCACCACAGAAGTGTAGTAGGATTTGAGATCAGGGAGTGTGATGCCTCCTACCTTGTTTCTCTTTTTCAGTTGTGCTTTGCTTATTTGGGGTCTCTTTCCATTCCAGATAAAATTTGAAATTGCCTTTTCCATCTTTTGAAGAATGAAATTGTTGTCTGTATTGGCATTGCATTGAATTTGTAGATTGCCTTTGGTAGAATTATTATTTTTTTTATTCAAGAAAAATAGTTTTAATGATTGTTAGCAAGTTTCTGATTTTTTCCCCCAAAAAAGAATGTGATGGTTGTAAGCCTGATTGCCTTTCTCAGAATCTTTTCTTTACTGGGTTTGGTTTTTGGTTTGTCTTTTTGTTTCTTTTTTTTTCTTCCTGTTTTCAAAATCTTTGGCTTTTCCTCCAGGCAACGAAATAACACTAATTCTTCTAGCAGTGGGGCCCCAGTTTCTAACTCTTGGTTTGCAAACTCTCCCCTTCCTTTAAACCAAATTTCTCTGACTTCCTGTGGCTTTTAAGAATTGACCTGCAGGTAAAGACTCAAGCAAGACCCACACCTCACTCCATACACAAAAACCAACTCAAGGTGGATCATGGACCTAGGACTAAAATCAAGGACTATGAAATTCATTAC
>NW_006399945.1:3309275-3327861 GCF_000299155.1 Elephantulus edwardii
AAAAAAAAAGAATTGACCTGCAGGTAGAATTATTATTTTTACACTACTGATTCTTCCTATCCATGAGCATGATATATTCCTCCATTACTCTAGGCATCTTTTTGTTTCATAGAGTGATGTTTTGTAATTTTCTTGTGTATGTTTTTTGTGTCTCTAGTTAAATTTGTTCTTAAGTATTTAATCTTGTGATTAGCTATTGTAATTAGTATTGTTTTTCTTAGATTTATTTCTATATTCTCTTTGTCACTCTGTAGAGAAATCCAACTTATTTTTTTAATGTTAATCTTGTATCCTGCTACTTTGCTGACTTAGTCAAGTATGTCCAAGAGTTTCATTGCCAAATCTTTAGGATTTTCTAAGTAAACTATCATATCATCTGTATACAGAGGTAGTTTTACCTCTTCGTTGTCAATTTGGATAACTGTTATTGCCTTCTTTTGCTCTTGCTAAGATTTCCAATACAATATTGAATAAGAGATGTACATCTTTGCCTAATTCCTATTCTCAAGGGGAATGCCTTTAGTCTCTCTCCATTGAGAATGATGTTGGCTCTTGGTTTTCCCTATATGCTCTTCACTATGTTTAGAAAACTCTCCACTATTGCTATCTTTTGTGTTTTAATCAGGAATGGATGTTGGATTTTTTCAAAGGCTTTTTCGGCATCAATTGATAGGTTTATGTTCTTTGCTTTGTTAATGTGATGAATTACATTAAGCATTTTTCTTAGGTTGAACCATCCTTGCATTCCTGTTAGGATTCCCACTTTGTCATGGATTTTTTTAAACCTACTGTTGAATTCTATTGGCCAGGATTTTGTTGAAGATTTTACTTTTCTAAGCTTTGATACCAAGTTTAAGGACTTATAATTGGCAGAGGCAAGTTATATAGTTTTGTAACATTAATTAAAAAGCCTAAATAAACCTTTACTGCTATATGTATTATTTATTTGGCCTCTCTGTTTCTTTGTAGGAAGATGATGTGAGCATTCTGCCATCAGTTAGGGCTTAAGATAACCTTAATTTCAGGTGAGAACACATAAACCCAACTGTGCTTTTTATCTTCTGAGTAATATTGTGAGGTGCCATCAAGTCAGCCCTGATTCAGTGGCCTTCCCTATAACAGTATAAAACACTGTCCAATTGGTGCCATCTTCACAATCTCTGCTGTGCTTAAGGCTATTGTTGTAGTCACTGTGCAAATGTTCCTCATTCAGAATCTTCCTGTATTTGGTTGACATACTACTTTTCCAAGCTTGAAGTCCTTTTCCAGGGCCTAACACACCCTAATAACAAAAGACCTCTTGTGTTGGGGAAATCAGCTGTCAGGAACCTCCCAAGGTACTGAAGAGTAGTGATGTCAGTTTGAAGACTAAGGTGCATATGATTCAAGTAATGATCATTTCAATTCTTAAGCCTCTGAAAGTCGTACAATGACTAAAGATGACATCAGAATGCCTAGGAGTTGTGATGTTCGTGAAAAGCCTTAGTATCCCATGGACTGCCAAAAGAATAAACAAATATGTCTTAGAGAAAGTGACTCCTTAGGGGCAAGGATGGCGAAGCTCCATCTCTCATACTTTGAGCATATTGTTAGGAGAGACCAGTCCTTAGAAAAGGACATCATGCTTAGAAGGATGGAGGATCAGTGATGAGAGGAAGACTCTTAATGAGATAGATTGACACAGTGGCTGGAGCATTGGGGTTGAGCATATCAGACAGGTAGTCTGAGGATGGTGCAGGATAGGAAAGGTTTCAGGTCTACTGTTCACAGGGTCACTTTGAATGATGGCTTCCTCAATAGCAACTAGGAACAACACAACATTTGGGTAGGGTGTTACAATGCTGACCCAAAGGTGACACAGCTCTGAAAGTTCAAATCCACTAGCTACTCCTTGGAAGAATGATGAGCAGTTTCCTCACATGTAATTTACAACTTCTGGAAACCCTCTGGAGGATAAGTTATAAGTCAGTTTTGATTCATGGCAATAAAGGGGAGCTTTTTAGTTTATTTATCCGTTAGGAGCTCTGGTGGCATAGGCTTTGAGAAGCTGTGCTGCTACCACAAAAGCTGTGTCTCTGTGGACAGCTGATCAAGAAGATAGGCAGCCTCCTCAAGCCTGCTAGGGAGCTCTGGTGGCTTAGTGGTAAGGAGTTGTGCTGCCAACCTAAAGACATGTGATTCAAATCCACCAGTTGCTCTATGGGAGAAAGATCAACAATCTTCAGTTCAGATTCATTTGTGTGTAGGCAATGGTTTACCTGAGCTGAAAAATGCAATGACATTTATATTTTTTCTAAGTATCATATATTCTAACTGGAGTTACAAAGATATAGTTATTATGATTATTATTGTCATCTCTTTATAGAACAGATCTATAAATTATATATCTCTTGAGGTGTCATCATTTTCTGTAATAAGGAGTAAGATACCTGGATTAATATGGGGAAATGTAAAAATTTAAATTCTTTTTTTAATTAAATTTTATTCATTTTAATGAACATTTACAGAGATTTGGGGTTTTCATTCATTCATTGTTGCACTATTTTCTCTCCTCCTCAGTTCATTCTTCTTCCCCCCCCCTTGAAAGTCTGTTTTAATTGTCCAATTACCACAGTGATTGTCAAAGCCAGTTCTGATTAATCTCCTTTGTCAGTGTGTCCTTTGCCAAAAATGTAAATTTTTGACAGCTTAAAAACTTACTGGCATTTTATCTGACTTTCTCATTTTAAGACAGTTCTTACAAGTTTTTTCGCTGGTAAAAGTAATCATCTTAGTTGAGTTAAAAAAATCATTCTTTGTCAATTGGAAGGCTAGAGAATGGATGATTAGTTACATACCTGGCACAAATCATCATATCTATATTTTACTCTTGTGTGAACTTAAAACAGACATTGTAAATAATTTCACTTTTAGAATATCTCAAAGTGATAGAAATAATTAGGTTTTCTAGTTGTGTAACATTCAGTTATGAGAATACTTTCAGCTAAAAAAATACTGAAACATTGGCATAAAATTGTGTTACTTGTATCCTGCAGTTGTTATTTTTTTGAAACAAGAATGAGAAACTTTGGATCACTTGGTATCTGAGAGCTTGTCTTGTTTATAAGATAGCTATCATTCTTTGCATTGCAAACTTATTTCAATAAGTAAGGTCTGAATGTGACCCATGAAGCCATGTCAAGGCTGAAAGTACTTTTGAGTTTCCCTTGTTTGTTGAAAAATGAAATCTTAAAGTTTCCCAGTCATCTTCTCTTTGCTTCACATTAAACTCCCTACTTATGAGGGAACTTTTGACTTAGAGGACACAGCAGAACTGCCCCATAGGATTTCTATAGTTGTTAACCTTTACAGACGCAGATTACCACATCTTTCTCTCGAAGAATGACTAGTAGGTCAAACTGCTTTAGGTTTAGCAATCAACTTTTTTTTCCCCACAGCACCACCCGGGGTCTTTACTTCATCTTAGACATGTTTATTTGAACTGAGAAATACTGCACTCTTGGATGTATGCTGCTCCTACACTTCATACATTCTTGTAAGCAGAAAAAAAAACCATTCCATTTAATTTTTCACTTATTCATGTATAAATCAGAAGTGACTAAGCCAGTGCCTTCTGAGGATCAGTGAGACCAAAGACATAAAATGGCCTGGAGGCTTAAAGGAAGCTGAAACTGGAGACCTGAGTGAAATATCAGGGGAGGGTTGGGTATTGTGTCTAAATCACTAAAACCTGTTGTGGTACTGAAAATGTCAAATGGTGTGTATTTGCATCCATGGTTTGGAAATTCATACTGTCATTCTATAAATATTGTGCTATTTTCAATTGCTTCAAACGCATGTGAACATTGGAAAATGAATAAGGAAGACTGAAGAACTGATGCCTTGGAGTTGTGGTGCTGGCAAAGATTATGAAATACCCTATGGTCTGCCAAAAGAATACACAAATCTGTCTTAGAGTAATTAAGAGTCAGAGTGCTCCTTATAATCAAGGCTGGTGAGACTTTGTCTTAAATACTTTGGGTATATAGTCAGGAAAGACTAGTCTCTGGAAAAGAACATTGTGCTCAGAAAAGTAGAGTCAGCAAAGGAGAGGAAACCCTTCAACAGAATGGGCTGACACAGTGACTGCAGCAATGTGCTTAAGCTCAGCAGTGAATATGAGAATGGTGCAGGATCACACAGGATTTCTGTCTCTTTTATACAAATAGAGCTGCTATGAATTGGAGTTGCTATGACAGCACCTATCAACAAAACCAATGATTACCAGCCTAGTGATTTATAGGGAGCTCAGGTGGCATATATCGAATCCTTATAAATGGTCCAATAAGCGTTGGTCCAGTTCCAGCCCTACAGCAGGTAATATTCTCTTGTTTTCCATCAGCTAATTTTTAGAAATAGATCATCATGCTGGGTAGAGGGTCAGTGAAGGAGATGAAAATCCTCAATGGGATGTGTTGAAACAATTGTTGCAACAAATCGGCTCAAAAGGCAAAGACTGAGAATGGTACAGGGCTAGGCAGTGCTTTTTTCCGTTGTATGTTGTGAGTTGGAACTAATTCAGTGGCATCTAAGAGCAAGAACAATTTGTATTGACAAACAAATGTTATGAGTATCATAATAAAAATATCCTTATGCATGTGAAAAAAAGTATAGAATTCAAGAGCCTTGATGATGCAATAGTTAAGTACTTAGCTATTAACTGAAGATTGTTAGTTGACTATGAATTATATGAATTGTGTGGCTATGTGTGTTACGTGTGTGCATGTAGCTAATATCTTAGTTGGCATAACTTCTTGTCTCCAGGTTTTTTCTTTTTGTCTTTTCTTTTTTTTTATTTTAAAAATTTTATTTTATTATTTGTTGTACGTGTACCGTCAAATCAGATCTAACTGGTACAGGAGGAGATTGTCCCTCCTTCTCCAGCAGAGCATCTGGTGGATTCGAACCGCATACCTCTGGGATTGCAGTGCAGCTTCTTGACACTAGGCCACCAGAGCTCCCTTTCTTTTTGTCTTTTCATATGTATGTTTGGGTATATTACTTCTCCTGACCTAGATGGAAACTGAGAAAGGTCTGATTACTTGTTACTCTTCCATTATTTTTTATAAAAGTCCTTTGAACTCTTTAATTTACAAAACACAGTTGCAATTCAGTAATTCAAATGTTATAGTCAACACTTCCTCCTAGGGGGTAATGACACATTCGAGTTTGGCATTGGTCTCTGTTGGCAGAGCAGGCATGCAGCAGATGAACATGCAGCTGGATCAGCCATAATGAGAGAAGTCGACGACATAGCCTCCATCCTTGCTGCCAAGCCAGTTTACATGGTTCTACTGAGCAAACACCAGGAGCCTGGGGAAAGAGGCAGACTGACATCCAAGGGTTTTCAGCTTCCTGAGAATGTCTGCACTTGATGCTAGTTGATGGGCGTTTACATGACATTAAAATGCTTTTACACTCTGTGTCCATTAATAGAAGTTCCTCCACATAATATTCCTCTATTCCTTTCCACTCATCTTATTTTGTCTTCCAAGATTCCAAAGCGCCTGTTATTTTACTCTTTTATTTTGGCATCTCTTCTCTTCGTTTTGGCTTCCCAATGCTCTACTGCCATTTTCAGAGCCTCTTCTGACATCCATTTTGGTCTTTTTTGCCTCTTCTGTCTTATAACAAACTTTTGCTTTCCTCATGGCTATCTTTGATATAATCCTGCAACCCATCTGGTCTTCATCATTAGTGTTCAATGCCTCAAATCTATTACTTTTTTTTAAAATTTAACTCTATACTAGTTTACTGACAAAGTTTAAACACCCATCAAATTGTGTGACACTATGATTACTCCTCTGCCCATTCTCACCCTTCTGCTCCCTACCCCCTAGTTTCCTCATACACATTTTTCTAGTTCTCTTATTATTTCCACAATAATGATCTTATGCAATATTTTTCCTTATGAGACTGAGTTCACTTAGCCTAATCCTCTCCAGTCCCTCTCAAGTTAGGTAGTATATATTTTTTTAATGTATGTATGTATTTTTACAGAGAACTGACAGAAGTCCAGGCTGGGTTTAGAAGGGGTCGTGGTACTAGGGATATTGTCATTGATGTTAGATCAATCTTAGCTGAAAGCAGGGAATATCAGAGGAATGTCTATCTGTGTTTCATTGACTATGCAAAGGCATTTGACTGTGTAGATCATAACAAAGTGTGGCTGACTCTGAGAAGAATGGGAATCCCAGAACACTTGATCGTTCTAATGTGAAACCTATACTTGGACCAGGAGGCAGTCGTCAGGACAGAGTAAAGGAACACTGCATGGTTCAAAATTGGGAAGGGCATACGCCAGGGATGCATCCTATCTCCATACCTTTTCAACCTATATGCAGAACAGATTATCCGGGAGGCTGGGCTCTATGAGGAGAAATGAGGGGTCAAGATTGGTGGACGATTTATCAACAATCTGCGTTATGCAGATGACACAACCCTGCTTGCTGAAACTGAAGAGAACCTGAAGCACCTGCTGCAGAGTGTCAAAGACTGCAGCCTACAATATGGATTGAGGCTCAATGTCAAGAAGACAAAGATTCTCACCACTGAACCAATTGGCAGCATCTTTCTCAGTCTCCCCCTAACCCCGAGGTCAGTCCTGTTTCACAACAGTAGCACCAGGAAGTATTTGTCCTTTTGTGACTGAGATACTTTATTCAGCATAATGTCCTCTAAGGTCTCCCATTTTGAATAATATTGCATGAGTTCCTTGTTTTTCAATGCAGCATAGGATTCCATTGTGTGAATATACCACAGCTTCTCTATCCATTCGTTTGTTGATGGGCACTTAGGTTGTTTCCAACTCCTTGCTATTGTGAACAAAGCTGCAATAAACATAGGTGTGCATATATCTGCTTGGATGTCAGTTATGGTCTCTTTGGGGTATATTCCCAGTAGTGGAATTGCTGGGTCCAATGCTATCTCTGTTAGCAAAAAATTTTTTTATTGTATTATTTTTCCATGTACCGTCAAATCAGATCTGACTGGTACAGGAGGAGATTTCCCCCTCCTCCAGCAGAGAAGCTGGTGGATTTGAACTGCATACCTCTGGGATTGCAGTGCAGCGTCTTGCCACTAGGCCACCAGAGCACCCTTTCTATTAGCAAATTTTTGAAAAAGCACTATACTGCCTTCCACAGTGGTTGCACCATTTTATACTCCCACCAACAGTGAATAAGGGTTCCAGTTTTTCCACAACCTCGCCTGCATTTGTTGTTTGCTGCTCTGTTGAACTTTGCTATTCTTACTGGCGTGAGATGATATCTCATGTTGTTTTGATTTGTATCTCTCTTAGAGCTAGGGATTTTGAATATTTCTTCATGTTTTTGTTCGTTGTCTGAATGTCTTCTTTGGTGAAGTGTCTGTTCAAATCCTTTGCCCATTTTTCTATTGGATTATTTACCTTTATCTTGTTGTGGTGCTCAAGTACTTTATAAATTCTGCATATAAAGTCCCTTATCTGACATGTCATTACCAAATACTTCTTCCCAGCTTGTGGCTTCCCTTTTTACCCTGTTGGAGAAGTTTTTGGATGTGCACTGACCTGGTTTTGACTACTGGTATTGAGCTTCTCCAGTAATTCTTACCATAGATGTAGTCAATCTGATTCCTGCGCAGTCCATCAAGTGAAGTCCATGTTTATAGTCACCATCTGTTTTTCTTAAAGAAGGTATTTGTGGGGAACCAAGATGGTGGCAGTAGTGGAAATACCATAAGGAGCTGCAGGAGTAGCAAGCTGCATACAAACAGGCCACCATGGCCCCCCACAGTCCTCAGTTTATCAATAATTGAACAATTATACAGTTGATTACTGGTCTTCAATATGGATTGAGGCTCAACATCAAGAGAACAAAGATTGCAAAAAAAGAATGCGTGAGTCCTGTGGCTCCCAGGCCCCCACCCCCCACCCTGTCAAGCTGATGCCATTGCCACAGCTCCATGAGGCCTTCATGGCCAGACTCCAAGGATCCCCTCACCTGGGATGGATGACAGGTTCCAGACCCCAAAGCTGGTACAATGGGGCCTCCACACTGAAGCAGAATAAACTTATTCTAAAATAAATTCTTGGAACCAAGATGGTGGCAGCAAGAGATGCAATGTGAGGAGCAGGAGTCTTGGTAAGCTGCATGGAAATAGGCCATACAACTTATATATACACGAACAGCCAGGCAGTTGGCTGCTGGTCATCAGTGTGGACTGAAGCTCAACATCAAGACGATGGGGATTTTCAAAGGAACTTGAGTGAGTCCCACTTCTTCCCATTGCCTGCTGCCAAGCCCACGCTGTTGCGACCCCATGGGCCTGCTGTAACCAGGGCCCATGGGTCCCCTGGCCTTGACCAGGCAGCGAGCTCTGAGCCCCATGGCCCGTGTGACAGAGCCCCCACACGGCTAGCAACTACCAATGCCAGGACCTGTGGGCCTCCAGTACAAGGCGGGGCAGTGGAAGTGCCATGGAGCTATGGAATGTGAAGGACTTGATAAGGGAAAGAATCTCACTGTCAGTGAAGATGATTTCCTTGACAGGCCAGAGGTCATCAACACAATGGATTGATAAGGGTACTGAAGATTATCCAAAAACGACTGGAACAGCACATCAACAGAGAACTACCAGAAGTCCAGGCTGGTTTCAGAAGGGGTCGTGGTACTAGAGATATTGTAGCTGATGTTAGATGGATCTTGGCTGAAAGCAGGGAATACCAGAGGAATGTCTATCTGTGTTTCATTGACTATGCAAAGGCATTTGACTGTGTAGATCATAATAAACTGTGGCTGACTCTGAGAAGAATGGGAATCCCAGAACACTTGATCGTTCTAATGCGAAACTTATACTTGGACCAGGAGGCAGTCGTCAGAACAGAGCAAGGGAACACTGCATGGTTCAAAATTGGGAAGGGCATACGCCAGGGATGCATCCTATCTCCATACCTTTTCAATCTATATGCAGAACAGATTATCTGGGAGGCTGGGCTCTATGAGGAGAAATGGGGGATCAAGATTGGTGGACGATTTATCAACAATCTGCGTTATGCAGATGACACAACCCTGCTTGCTGAAACTGAAGAGAACCTGAAGCACCTGCTGCAGAGTGTCAAGGACTGCAGCCTACAATATGGATTGAGGCTCAATGTCAAGAAGACAAAGATTCTCACCACTGGACCAATTGGCAGCATCAGGATGGATGGTGAAGAGATTGAGATTGTACACAGCTTTAGTTTGCTTGGCTCCATAGTCAACAGTCTTGGCACCAGCAGCCAGGAAATTAAAAGGTGCATTGCTATGGGAAAGTCTGCTGTTAGGGACCTCTCCAAAGTGCTGAAGAGCAATGGTATCTCTTTGGAGACTAAGGTGCGTCTGATACAGGCCATGGTCTTCGCAATCACCTGTTATGCATCAGAGAGTTGGACAATGACCAAGGAGGATAGAAGGAGAATTGATGCCTTTGAGCTGTGGTGCTGGAGAAGAGTATTGAGAATACCATGGACTGCTAGGAAAACAAACAGATTTGTCCTGGAAAGGGTTAAACCTTGGAGGGCTCCTTGGAGGCAAGGATTCTGAGGCTCCGTCTAACATACTTTGGACATGTTGTGAGGAGAGACCGGTCCTTAGAGAGGGACATCATGCTTGGGAGGGTGGAGGGACATCGCAGGAGAGGAAGGCCCTCTATGAGGTGGATTGACTCAGTGACTGGGATAATTGGGATGGGAGTGTCAGAGACAGTGCGATTGGCACAGGACAGAGTGGAGTTTAGGGCTGTTGTACATAGGGTCGCTATGAGTCGCAGGCGACTTGACGGCACATAACAACAACATGAGTTGGCTAGACTTGATGACACTTAACAACAACAACATATCTGAGATTGCAGTTCTCCTCAATACACCAAATCTTTTGATTTCTTGACTACTGCTGCCAACAACTGTTTAGACCTAGGGATGGTCTGTTCACCACTCTCAGAGCCCCTTCTCCATTTGTGAAGAGGGAGGGTAGTGATGTCTACTTCGAATTGCAGTGTGACCACTTGGTGGAGGGGAGGGGGGCAATGGTGGCTGCACTGGAACTTAGAGTGCTGTCCCTGGCCATGGTCTTCAGTGAGGTGCAGGGTCCAGACCTGGGGTGGGACCTTAGGTAGGGAGGTTTACTGTCCAGCCCACAAGGTGTGCTGTTCAGCCGCTGGGGTGAGCCATTTGGCCCTTGAGGTGAGCCATTTGGTTCCTGGGGTGAGCCATTCAGCCATCCAGGTGTACTACCCAACCCCCAGGGAGAGCCATTCAGCCCCTGGGGTGAGCTGTTAGGCCCTCAGGGTGTGCCATCTGGCCCTTGGAGAGAGCCTTCCTGTCACTGGAGAAAACTGCCTAAGGTACACAAAGAATTTTATCTAAGCCACTCTCCTCCACCTTCTCCCCCCAGTATACCTGTAAGTAATACCTCTAAAGCCCTTCTATTTTTATCTCACAAGTTTGTTCTCTCTAGGTTTGCTCCCTTTTCTATAGGTAACCTTAACTTTGAGTTTTACTCTAGACCTGAACTCTGAACCCAGTTCCAGAGACAAAATGAAATATAACTGCCAGCTAAGGAAGTGAAGGAGGATGGAGCCTCAGGGTTCAGCCAGCCATCCCCACTGGACCTCCCTTGGCAAACACTCTGCAGTCCAGAGGGGAGTAAACGTCAGGAAAATATCTTCTAACAGAACAAGAAGTCATGCAGCTTCAACTGAGGACCACCAGTAAGGTGTTAAAGTGGGCTCCCCTTCCCCCTTCACATCAATGCCCCTGTTCAGCATGAAGAAGTCAGAGAGTCTGTGCCCTATTCCTAAATGAGAAACCCACAAGTGAGTAGACAATTTCTTCATGGAAAAAAAACCAGAACACCATTGGTCTATGCTTACCTTTACACTATGTCTGCTTGTCCCCACTGGATCTTTCTCATTTTCTTCACCTACTCCCCACACCCACCAAATTGTGCAGCCCTGTGATTTCATCCCTGCCCATCCTCACTCTTCTGCTCCCAACCCTCACCCCCTTGTATCCCCATACATGTTTTTCACAATTTTTAAAAAAGGGGGGAAAAAGGTTTTTGTGATGAATAAATTATTGAATGTACAAAATTCAGTCATTTGATCTCCAGTCTCATTTTTGTTCCCAAATCCATAATTTCCAACTACCATTCCTTCTACTTTGTTTCCAACTTTTGCATACCTGTCACCAATTATTATTCATGCATCTTGACTGCATGTTTTGTCAGTTTCAGGCTGCAAAAATTGATAGAATTACTCCATTTTCTCATCTTTGGCTTTAGTTGTTGGTGCACATATTTGATTAACAGTTGTATTAACAGTTGTTCCTTGTACACATATTGATAATATCCTTTCACTCACTGCATTGTGCTCCAGGCTAGATCATGCAACAGTCTTTTTAAGTATGAATGCAATACAATTTCTCTTCAACTTTTAATTACCAGCTTAGTAGATTACGTGATTTTTCAATTCAAAGTGGCCAGTTCCACTCCATCTCAGCTCACTAATGTCTAGAATTTCTATTTTTATGCGTTCCATTCCATTTTTGACAACTTCTAGTTTTCCTGCATTAATGCTTTGTACATTTCATGTTCCAGATATTAATGGATGGCCAGATTTCAAAGGTTAACTTGAGAAGACAGAGCTTCTCATAATGGAATATCCAAAGAGCTGGCGAATAAAAAGGAAGAGCTCCCTCAGCATTTCTCAAGTTGAAAGAACTGAAAAAGAAAAAAACCAACACACCCTAAATAAATTCATGCCTTGAGTTGCAATACTTACAGATGCTATGGGAAAAAATCTTGAACAATCCAGGAAGCATCAAAAGAAGAGGTAGAGAATATACAGAGTTACTGTATAAAAAAATTGGTTGACTGAACTATTTTCAGAAGTAGCACATGATAAAGAGCTGAGGGAAGAAGTTCAAGGCTGCATTCACTGAAGGCCTTGGCAAAAAAGATAAGGCTGCAAGAATTGATAGGCCAATAGGCAACATCATGGCAGATGAAGATAAGACTGAAATTATCAACAATTTCATCTTACTTGGGTCCTCAGTCCAGACCCTCAAACAGGTGGATTGACATGGTGACTGCTGCAATGGGCTCTAGTGTGTCAGGAAGTAAGAAGATGGCACAGGATAGAATGGAGTTCAGTTTAATTGTTCAAAGGGTCACTATGAGTTATACTCAATGGCACCTAACAACAACAACAACAACAAAAACATACATTTTCTGGGAGCAGACTTTCTCAATGCTATATATCTGATCTCTGGATGCATGGCAAGTGTTCGGAAAGGCCATGGTCTGAGTATTGGGAAAATCTGCTCCCAGGGACCCCTCCAAAGTCTTGAAAAGGAATGAACTAAGTTTAAAGATTATGGTGTACCCGATTCAAGCCGTGATTTTTCTAATCGCTTGCTATGCATCTGAGAGCTAGACAATGAATAAGGATGGCAAAAGAATTGATGCCTTTGAATTGTGGTGTTGGAGAAGACTATCCCATGGACTGCCAAAAGAATAAACAGATACATCATGGAGGTAGTGCAACCATAGTGCACTCCTTAAGAGGCAAAAATGATGAAGTCTCGTCTCATATTTTTAGGTATGTTGTTAGGAGAGGCTATCCATGGAAAGGGACATTGTTCTTACAAAGGTAGAGGGTCAGCAAAAAAAAAAAAAAAAAATGAAGACCCGCAGTGAGATGGATTGACACAGTGGCTGTGGGAATGGGATCCTGTGTGTTGGGGATGATGAGAGTGGTGCAGGATAGGACAGAGTTCAACGCTATTCATAGGGTCACTCTAAGTTGTATGCAGCTCGATGACATCTAACACGAGCAGCAGCAACTGATCAACTAGTTAGCTACTCCCAAGAGTCAAAGGACAGTATTCAGCCTTAGTAGGTACCACTGGGCAAGGGAACTAGATTGATATTGTCAGCAGGGATCACTTCTAGAGCATAATGTAGCACAGAAAAAAGAAAGAGGAAGGATCTACAGAGGCAAAAGGAGATTCTCCAAACCACCATCAGAGTTATCTTTACACTAATGCCACATGTCTCAATTATGCAGCTTTAGAATATGTCTTAGTCATTGTAAGGCATGTCTCCTTACCTTTTCTGCAATCAGTTTGTCAAGTCTCATAGAAAACTTCATTGAGACTGACTGTAAGGCAAATGAATTTTAAAACTTATCTGTAAAATGAACTGAATAGACTAAATTTTACCCTATGAGCCTAAATGTCTCCTTTAGTCTCAAATATTTTACTTTCTGTCTTTATTATTTGTTACATATGTTGTTCTTGCTATGTACTGTCAAGTTAGAACTGATTCATAGCTGAACTTCCAGCAGGCTTTCAGATGCAGTGAATCACACAGGAAGAGACTGCCTATCTTTTCTCCCCAGAGCAACTCATGGATTCGAGCTGCAAGCCTTTAGATAGGCAGCACATCTCCTTACCTCTGGTGCTGCCATTGTTCCATATAGCCACATGTTATTCTGATACCACATGCTTACCTGATAAACAGAAAATTTATGCTTAATTTTAAATCTACTACGTGGTATTTAGTAACATAAAACAATGTAGACGAGCACAGTCCCACAGCTATTTTACAGAGTATCAGAGGTGTAATTATTTTAAATTTGTAGTTTTCTATAGCAGGGATTGGTAATGGTTCTACTGTCAATACACTGCTTTGGGAATTCTGGCTACTTAAAAGATGACTCCTCCTCCTCCCCAATTTAAAACAATCCCTCTATTATCATGAAAGAGCACTCTGGTGAACCAATGGTAAGAAGCTGTGCTGTCAATCCAAAGGCACAGGGTTCCAATCCATCTGTTGCTCTGTGAGAGAAAGATGACAGTGCCCTGGTACAATTTACAGCCTCTGAAAACCCGCTGAAGGGATAGTTATGGGTTGAATTCTGCTTGAGAGTGCATAACAACAATATATCATGAAATATCTCTGCTGGCTTAGTAGTAAGCACTGGCACTGCCAACCTGAAGGTATGCAGTTCCAATTTGCCAGCTGCTCTTTGGGAAAGATGGGAAATCTCCTCTTGGACAATTAATTGCCTCTGAAAGAAAACTCTTTAGAGAGAGGGTCATCTATGGGTTGGTTCTGACTCTATGGTGCAGTACAACAACAATAAGAAATGTACAAAACACAGTCTGTCATTTCTTTTGTGAACTGTTTAAGTGGTGTACTTCTCTTTTAACAGGAGATACCCTATTAGAGTGTTAGGGCAGTCTGCAGACAGTTGTGATGCTAACCAAAAGGCCCTGCATCTGGTGGTTCAAATTCACTAGCAGTACTGGGGGAAAAAGAAGGGCAATCTCCTCCTATGCGATATGCAGCCCCAACAAACCAGCAGAAGGGCCTGAGTGGGTTCCAACGAGATGACAGTGTGAGAGTAATTTTCTAGGCTATTAGGACAAATTTAAATCACAAACTGGCTAGGTTATCACAATTGATACTTTTAATTATGGAGGCTATAAATAGAAAATCAGGGTGTTCGCAAGACCATTTTCAGAAGTGTCTAGGTGACTGCATATTCATACTTCCTTGGCTCCTACAGGCATCATTCCAATCTCGGCCTGCCATTTACATGGTGTATTCCCTGTATTTCTATGCCATTTGGCCTTTGTTGTTATTTTTGGTTTTAGAGAAAGTATTTAAAGTATAAATTTTTCTAATTATGGTATCTTTTTTAATCGAAATAAAATTTTTCTTTCATACTGGGTTACTTACAAACTTCGTATACACTGTTTTTCAGACTAGATTTCCCCCCTTTCTTTAACCCACCCTTCCTTTCACTAATCAAATTGTTTGACCCTATGATTAACTACCCTCCTCCGCCCATCCTCACTCCTCTGCTCCCCCTGATCTCCATACTCATTCTATAGTAATGGTCTTATATAGTATTTGTCCTCATGGGACTGAGTTAGTTCACTTAGCACAATGCTCTCCAATCTCTCACAAGTTAGGTAGTGATTTACATAATCATTGCTCCTGCATGCTGCTTAGTATTCCATCATGTGAATGAACCATAATTTCTCAATCCATTCAATTGTGGTTGGACATCTCGGCTATTTCCATGTTCTTGTGATGGTGAATAACATTGCTATGAACTCTGGTGTACAGGTTTTAGTTAGTACCTCAGTTCTCATTTTCTCAGGGTATAATATATACATTCTTATTTCAAACAAAAATTTGTGGGCTTGGATAACAGAATGTCTGCTAGCTTTGTAATTTCTGCTAATCTTATCAAATTTTAAGATAGCTGATGTTGGCTTGTAGAAGTAAGGATTTAAAAAACCCAAGTGACACATACCTGATTGTTGTTGTTGTTGTTATGTGCCATCGAGTCACTTGCGACTCATAGCTACCCTGTGTACAACAGCCCTAAACTCTGCTCTGCCCTGTACTAATCGCACTGTCTCTGACACTCCCATCCCGATTACCCCAGTCACAGAATCAATCCACCTCATAGACGGCCTTCCCCTCCTGTGCTGTCCCTCCACCCTCCCAAGCATGATGTCCCTCTGCAAGGACCAGTTCGTCCTTATAACATGTCCAAAGTATGTTAGACGGAGCCTCGGAATCCTTGCCTCGAACCTCGGAATCCTTGCCTCCAAGGAGCTTCCCGGTTTAACCCTTTCCAGTGCCCCAGCCTGCGGGGACATTCAACGGTGACCCTAGGAGGGGAAGAAAGAGAATGGGGGGGCCAGGAGGCACAAAAGGAGGAAGACAAGTCGAGAATCTCCGATCAAGTCTTCATTTTATTGAAAGCATTCACAGTTTATATATAGGAACACAATGGGGGAATGAGAAGTACACAATGGGGGAGAATAACACGTCGTTTCCAGGAAGCTGAAAGTTATCTAGTAAACAGAAACTTAGCAGGGCGGTCCCAGTAAGCTGAAACCTGTCCTCCCAGGGTGGGGTAAACTGAAACCTATCCTTCCAGGGTGGGGTAAACTGAAACACAATGGGGGGAGTGGAAAGGAGAAGTAAGGTTGGGTGTTCCCAGTAGACAAAACCTGTCCTCCCAGGGTAGGGCAACATGTCCAGACATGTCCTTAGAGAATTACAAAATGGCTTCAGCTAGGTAGAACAAAACGGCTTCCAGCATTCCAGGATGAATCTGTTTGTTTTCCTAACAGTCTATGGTACCCTCAATACTCTTCTCCAGCACCACACCTCAAAGGCATCAATTCTCCTTCTATTCTCTTTAGTCATTGTCCAATTCTCTGATGCATAACAAGTGATAACAAAGACCATGGCCTATATCAGATGCACCTTAGTCTCCAGAGAGACACCATTGCTCTTCAGTATTTTGGAGAGGTCCCTAACAGCAGACTTTCCCATGGCAATATGCTTTTTCATTTCCTGGCTACTGGTGCTGAAAGGAAATTTTTTGAACAATGTCCCCACACCCAGTGTTGTAAGAACCTGTACTTTTAGTCTTGTGTAAATGTTTATGTTCCAGGAACTAGCCGACCACAAAGGGAACAAACACTTACTGAAAAAAACAAACAAACCTGTATCTTAACTGGCATCAACAGCAAGTGGCTGACCTGGGACTGAACTTCTGCTTTTCCAAAGAGCCAATGAGCAATCTCCACACCAAAGAACCCCTAGACCCTCTATAAAAACCCCTTGCTCTCTCTGCTTGGGGTCAACTCCCCTGTCTCCTGCGAGAGATATGAGTCGACCCGAAGCTCCGCCAATAAAGCCTCGTGTGTTTGCATCAAGTGCTTCTGGTGTGAGTTGCCCGGGGTCGCGCCTGACCAAGGAAAGACCTAAATTGGGGTCTTTCATATGGGGGCTCGTCCGGGATAGGGCGTGACCACCTGCAACCCCGCCAACCATTTGGAGGTAAGAGGATCCTCAATTTTTCTCTGTCTGTGCGGCGCCGCCAAACCTGTGTGTCCATAAGTCTGTTTTACTTTCAGTTTGTGGCTGTCATGCACCTGTCAAGGCTGGACGACTGTGGTGGGAAGATGTGCCTGAGAACCACAAGCCACAGCCCTGGTGAGACATCCCTTAGGGTGGAATATGGATCCAGAGGCTTTGATGGTCTCTGATCCATCTGAGGGGCTTAGAGTGTCCCACCTGAGAGGAGGGGCCCATAGGGCTCTCCAGTCTGAAGCAGCTTTCTTCTTGTGTGTCTTGTATTTCTTGTGAGTGTCTGCTGTGTTCTGTGGGCGACTAATATGGGACAGACAGTGACAACTCCTCTATCTTTGACTTTAGGACATTTTTCTGAAGTAAGAACCAGGGCTAATAATCTCTCTGTCAATGTTAGAAAAGGACCTTGGCAAACCTTCTGTTACTCTGAGTGGCCCACTTTGGGAGTCGGTTGGCCACCAGAGGGAACATTTGACCTAACATCATTTTGGCAGTTAAAGATCTTATTTTCCAGGAAGGACCAAGCACGCATCCTGACCAACAGCCATACATCATCGTGTGGCTAGACTTGGTGCAGAATCCACCATCATTGGTAAAACCCTGGGTATTGAAGAAAAGCACCATCCCTCCTCGTGCAATGGCCCTAAAAATCCGAGCTCCTGGCCTCAGGAGCTACACCCTCGGCACCACCCAAAATTTATCCTGATATTGATAACCCACCTGAGTGGCCTGAGATGTGCCACAATCCTCCCTCATATCAGGGCCAGGCTGACCCGGGTCCCCCCATGCCTGCAAGTGCCCCCCAGGGACCAGCACGAGGGACCCACAGTCGGAGGGGTCTAGAGAGCCCAGACTCCACTGTGGCTCTCCCCTTACGAGTGTACAGGGGGCCCCCAGAGCCAGGACAACTCCAACCCCTCCAGTACTGGCCTTTTTCCTCTGCTGATCTCTATAATTGGAAGACTAACCATCTTTCCTTTTCAGATAACCCCACAGGGATTATTGGACTAATTGAGTCCCTCATGTTCTCTCACCAACCTACCTGGGACGATTGCCAACAACTTCTCCAGGTCCTCTTCACTACTGAGGAGCGAGAGAGAATTCAGACAGAAGCCAGGAAAAATGTCCGAGATGCCACAGGACAACCAGTCCAGACCCCTGCAGCCATGGACGAGAGATTTCCTCTCGTTCGCCCCAACTGGGATTATAACACTGCTGAAGGTAGGGAGCAGCTATCTGCCTATCGCCGGGCTCTTATAGCGGGTCTCAGAGGGGCTGCACGATGCCCCACTAATTTGGTCAAGGTAAGATAAGTCCTTCAAGGACCTACTGAACCCCCCTCTGTGCTCCTAGAAAGACTAATGGATGCCTATAGGAGATACACTCCCTTTGACCCAGAGTCAGAAGGACAAAAAGCAGCTGTAGTTATGGCTTTCATTGGACAGTCTGCTCCAGACATTAGAAAGAAACTACAGCGCATAGAGGGGTTGCAGGATTTTACATTAAGAGATGTAGTAAAAGAAGCTGAGAAAGTGTACCATAAGAGAGAGACGGAGGAAGAGAAGGCAGAGAGAGAAAAGAAAGAAAGAGAGGAACGAGAGGACCGGCAGGACTTGGCC
>NW_006399945.1:3329286-3331296 GCF_000299155.1 Elephantulus edwardii
GCTATCCTTGAGGTCAGAGACCCCGTACAGGCACGGACGACCCATTTTGTCACACAGGCGTCGTGGCCAGAGAGGACAGCGAGGCGGGTGTGGCACTATAGATCTAGGAAAAAAAATCAAGTGACTCACTCTTTTCTTGTTATACCGGAGTGCCCAACCCCACTCTTAGGAAGAGATCTCCTAACTAAACTGAAAGCCCAAATTCAGTTCACTCCAAGGGGGCCTGAAGTTACCTGGGGAAACAACAAGCCCAGCACCCTAGCCCTATTAGTTCAACTAGAAGAAGAATATAGGCTCCATGAACCAGAGACAGAGGCTAAAGATTCGGACCTCGCAGACTGGTTAAAGGAATTCCCAGAAGCCTGGGCAGAAACAGGAGGGTTAGGAATGGCTAAAAATGCTCCACCAATAATAACAGAATTAAAAGCGGATGCCTCCCCCATTAGGGTTAGACAATACCCTATAAGTAAAGAAGCCAAGGAAGGAATCCGACCACACATCCTCAGGTTGATAAAACAAGGGGTCCTAGTGCCGTGCAAATCCCCCTGGAACACTCCTCTCCTCCCTGTGAAAAAGCCAGGGACAAATGACTACTGGCCAGTGCAGGATCTAAGAGAAGTAAATCGGAGAGTACAGGACATACACCCCACAGTTCCTAACCTTTACAACCTCCTCAGCATGCTGCCACCCGAAAGAAAATGATATTCTGTCTTAGACTTGAAAGATGCTTTTTTCTGCCTGAGGTTGCATCCCGCTAGCCAAGCCATCTTTGCCTTTGAATGGAGTGACCCTGAGGCCGGAATAACTGGACAATTAACGTGGAGCCGATTAGCACAAGTGTTCAAGAACTCACCAACCCTCTTTGATGAGGCCTTGCACCAAGACCTCAGTGAGTTCCGGACCAGCAACCCTCAGGTGACTTTGTTACAGTATGTAGATGACCTGCTCCTAGCTGCCCTAACCAAAGAGGAATGCATTGAAGGTACAAAGAAGCTTCTAACAGAGCTGGGGACTTTAGGCTATCATGCCTCAGCCAAAAAGGCCCAGCTGTGCAAAACTGAAGTAACTTACTTAGGGTATGTACTGAGAAATGGCCAAAGGTGGCTAACAGAGGCCCGGAAAAAGACTGTGATGCACATCCCGACTCCCACCTCACCGAAGCAGGTAAGGGAATTCCTAGGGACAGCCGGGTTTTGCTGCCTGTGGATACCCAGGTTCGCCTCCTTGGCAGCTCCCCTGTATCCTCTAACCAGAAACCAGGAACAATTCACCTGGAATCCTAAACATCAGATGGCCTTTGAGGACATTAAGAAAGCCTTGCTTTCAGCTCCCACCCTTGCCTTGCCAGACCTGACCAAGCCATTTACCTTATATATAGATGAAAGAGGCGGGGTGGCTAAAGGTGTGTTGTCGCAAGCTCTAGGACCTTGGAAATGGCCAGTGGCCTATTTGTCCAAGAAACTAGATCCAGTGGCCAGTGGTTGGCCAGTCTGCCTGAAGGCCATTGCAGCTGCCGCGGTCCTAGTAAAAGATGCAGACAAATTGACCATGGGGCAGCATATCACTATCATAGTCCCTCATGCATTAGAGAGCATCATTCGACAACCACCTGACCGATGGATGACTAATGCCCACCTGACTCAATATCAGAGCCTACTCCTCATGGACAAGGTGGCCTTTGGAGCCCCAGTCATCCTAAACCCAGCGACCCTGCTGCCTGCGGAAGGGGACCCAGAACCCTGCCATCACTGCGATGAAATTCTAGCAGAAGAAACCAGCACCCGGAAAGACCTAAGAGACCAGTCTTGGCCTGGGTGTCCAACCTGGTTCACTGATGGCAGCAGCTTCATCAAGAATGGTAAGCAGGTCGCCGGGGAAGCAGTGGTGGATGGGAAGAAAGTCATTTGGGCCGACAGTCTACCTGAAGGGAGCTCCACACAGAAAGCCGAGCTAGTGGCCCTTACTCAGGCATTAAAACTGGCAGCAGGAAAGACTATAAACATCTACACA
>NW_006399945.1:3331961-3333540 GCF_000299155.1 Elephantulus edwardii
GAAGTAAAAGTCACCATTTATAACTATATGTATCTGCTAGTATTTGTAGACACCTTCTCAGGATGGGTTGAAGCATTCCCCACCAAGCAAGAAACTGCGAATGTAGTAACTAAGAAAATCTTAGAAGGAATTTTTCTGCGATTTGGGATCCCTAAGGTAATTGGGTCAGACAATGGCCCAGCCTTTGTGGCCCAGGTGAGTCAGGGACTGTCCAAACAACTGGGGTTAAATTGGAAGTTGCATTGTGCTTATAGACCCCAGAGCTCAGGTCAGGTAGAAAGGATGAATAGAACTCTAAAAGAGACCTTAACTAAAATAGCTATTGAGACCGGCGTAAAAGATTGGATTGCTCTCCTTCCCTTTGCACTGTCCCATGTACGGAACACCCCAGGGAAATTTGCTCTCACCCCTTTTGAAATTATGTATGGAGGACCACCCCCTCTCACTGCTATAAGAACTTATGAAGTTGATGCTATGACCTTCACCCCATTGTTAACCCGCTTGAAAGCTTTAGAACTAGTCAAAAGAGAGACCTGGCCAATGCTCCAAAAAGCTTATACTGGTAAGTTGCCTCCCCTCCCTCATAATTTTCAGGTTGGAGATAAAGTCTTGGTCCGCAGGCATCGGGTCAGCAGCCTTGAACCTCACTGGAAAGGACCCTATCAGGTGCTGCTAACTACCCTCACAGCCGTCAAGGTAGACGGAGTAGCAGCTCATGTCAAGCCAGCTCCGACTGGCGAAGATGACCAGTGGACTTTGGAAAGGACTGACAATCCTTTTCGGTTGCGCCTTTGTCGGGACAACCATAAGTAACCATAACCCATATGCCCCTCGCAACCTTACCTGGGTAGTCCAATCTCAAACAGGGAATGTTGTATGGTCTATCTCCAAAATCGCCACCCCCAGGACCTGGTGGCCAGATCTGTACCCTGACCTCTGTAAGTTAGCCACTGGAGCCCCTGCAGACTGGGACATAGAAGGAAACCTTAACCCCACTGCCCCCTCATATCCCACTCCCTCAGACGCTCTAGGTCTTCTTGCCCCTGCCCTCGTCGGAGGACGAGCAGGTTGTGGAAATTGAAGATGTAGAATGGCCCTGAGATATTTCTCTTTCTATGTCTCTCTGGGACATGACCTGAATACACGAGGGCTGACCCGTATGTGCGGGTCTCAGAGTGATTTCTATTGTCGAAGCTGGAGATGTGAAACGACTGGAAATACTTACTGGAACCCCAACTCTTCTTGGGATTTCATAACCGTAACAGCCAACTATCCCTTGTTAACCCAAGAGATACTGCCTCCAAAGATCAAGCAGAAGCTGCATGCAATAGTTGGTGTCACCCCCTAAAAATCTCTTTCACAGATCGTGGTAAAAAAGCCCGTCAATGGCAGTCAGGATATTGGTGGGGGATCAGACTTTACATGGAGTACTATGATAAAGGGCTATTGTTTATAATAAAACTACTTGACCGCCCTCTGCAGAATATAGCAATAGGACCTAACCCTGTGCTTGCAGAGCCCTCCCCAGCTAAGAAATCGCCTCTTGCCCCACCCCAGAGCTAGCCCACCTTAACTTCAC
>NW_006399945.1:3335594-3340896 GCF_000299155.1 Elephantulus edwardii
ATCAAGTGTTCTGGGATTCCCATTCTTCTCAGAGTCAGCCACAGTTTGTTATGATCCACACAGTCAAATGCCTTTGCATAGTCAAAACACAGATAGACATTCGTCTGATATTCCCTGCTTTCAGCTAAGATCGATCTAACATCAATGACAATATCCCTAGTACCACGACCCCTTCTAAACCCAGCCTGGACTTCTGGCAGTTCTCTGCTGATGTGCTGTTCCAGTCGTTTTTGGATAATCTTCAGTAGAATCTTGCTTGCATGTGAAATCAATGAGATTGTTCTATAGTTTCCACACTCTGTTGGGTCACCTTTCTTTGGGATGGGAACAAATACATATCTCTTCCAGTCAGTTGTCCAAGTGGTTGTTCTTCAGATTTCCTGGCACAACTTGGTCAGCATGTCCAGGGCAGCTTCTGTTAGCTGAAATAGCTGATATTTAGGTAAAAATCTTGGTGTTGGTATTTTGTCATTCAGAACAGCAGATTTAAAATTATGATATATACCTATATTTAAGGTTGCCGTATTTTGGCTACATCTGCATAGACCCTATTTCCAAGTAAGCTCGCTCTCTCGCGTGCACTCTCTCTCTGTGTCTCTGTCTCTGTCTCTCTCTCTCTCACACACACACACACTCTCGCCTCTCCCAGTGAGTAGATTCAGACTCACAGTAATCCTTCATTGGGTTTCCAAGGCAGTAGGAGACCGCCCAGCTTTCTCATGGAGCAGAGCAGCTGGTGGATTCAAACTGCTAACCTTTGAGTTAGCATCCAAACATGTTTATGCCACTATGCTACCAGGGTTCCTTAAAAAAAAAGCCACAGGTACTGGGACTTAGGACTCCAGCATTTCTTTTTGTGAGACAAAACTCAAGTCACAAACAGACACCAACAGCTACAATATTCTTTTGCAAGTATTCTTTCAATATCTAAGAAAATGGAACTAGATTAAAGAAAATATCTGTACATTGTATGAAGTGTATAAAGCTGTTCAAAAGCTTTGTACATTAGGTCGTAATTGGGAAGAAAATGTCACATCATGTTTCTGAATTCTTACCTATCATAGAATCAAGAGTTTCTGTGATTAGATTGCTTGTCATTTAGTTGCTCCTAGGAAAGTGCCAAAGTATTTTGAATACAAACCATTACTTTTGTTTTCTGGCAATAAACTAGTCTGTGAAAATGGAAAGTAAGAGATCTATCCATGGACAGAAACATTAAATCAAGAACAACAGATCTGGCAGTCTGCAGGCTGCTTTTTAGGGTCCTTTCCCTCTGCCTTTCTTTTCAAAGAACTAAATCTTTGTAATTGAAACAAATTCTTTAAAGACAAAGTGATTTATGTACTGAAGATTAAACACTTCACTATCAAGGTAAAAATGACTGTTATGTTCCATGGAATCATCTACGACTCATAGTGACCCTATGAGTAGCTCTGAATCTGCCCTATCCTGAGCTAATCTGTCTCCAACAAACTTGCCCATATTACCTCACTTACTGAATCAATCCATCTCAACCAGACTGTGCTGTCCCTCCACCCTTACAAGCATGATGTCCTTTTAAAAGGACTGGTCTCAACATACTTCTCAAGGTATGTCTCAACATACTTTGGGCATGTTGTCAACTATGGGCAACATGCCCAAAGTATCTTAAGACAGAGCTCCAAAATCCTTGCCTCCAAGGAGCAGCTTGGTTCCACCTCTACAGGACAGGCCTGTTAGTTCTCTTGGTTGTCCAAGATAAGTTCAATACTTTCTCCAGTACAACTCAAAGGCATCCTAGATTTCATTGTTATTGTTGTGTACCGTAGAGTTGGAACTGACCTATAGCTGACCTTCTGCTGGGTTTTCAGAGGCAGTTAATTGCACAGGAGATTGCTCATCCTTCTCCCAAGGAACAGGTAGTGGCGTCGAACTGCTTGGCTTTGGGTCTGCAACAGCTTCTTGCCACTAGGCCACCAGAGCTCCCAGATTTCATTTATTGTTTTTGTTGGTGTTATGTGCTGTCGAGTCACCTGCTACTCATAGCGACCCTATTTCCAACAGCCCTAAACCCTGCTGTATCCTGTGCCAATCTTATTGTCTCTGACATGCCTATCTCCATTACCCCAGTGATGGAATCAATCCATCACATCCAGGGTCTTCCTCTCCTGAGCCGTCCTTCCACCTTCCCAAGAATTAAGTCCTTCTCCAAGGACTGGACCCCTCCTTGCAACATGTCCAAAATATGTCAGACGAAGCTTCAGAATCCTGGCCTCCAAGGAGCAGCCTGGCTTCACCCTCTCCAGGACCAAATTGTTTGTTCTCCTAGCAGTCCATGGTATATTCAATACTCTTCTCCAGCACCACAGCTCAAAGGCATCAACTCTCCTTCTATCATCCTTAGTCATTGCTCAGCTCTCTGATGCATAGCAAGTTATGGTAAAGACCTTGGCCTGTATCAGGCACACCTTAGTCTCCAGACTGACAACATTACTCTTCAGTACCTTGGAGAGGTCTCTGACAGTAGACTTTCCCAATGGAATTCATCTTTTAATTTCCTGGCTGCTGGTACTAAGAGTGTTGATTATAGAACCAAACAAACTGAAGCTGTCAACAATCTCAATCTTTTCACCATATGTCATGATGCTGCCAATCGGCCCAAGGATAAGAATCTTTGCTTTCTTGATATTAAGCCTCAATCCATATTGAGAGCTACAATCCTTGACTTCTGCAGCAAGCATTTCAGGTCCTCCTCAGTTTCAGCAAGCAGGGTTGTATCATATGCATAACGTAGATTGTAGACGAGTCTACCTACAATCCTGATGCCACACTTCTCCTTATGGTGCCCAGCCTCTTGGATAATCGGTTATATAGACTGAAAAGATATGGAGATAGGACAAATCCTTTATGCACACCCTTCCCAATTTTGAACTATGCAATGTTTCCTTGCTCTGTTCTGACAACTGCCTCCTGGCCCAAGTATAAATTTCAAATAAACACAATCAAGTGTTCTGGGATTCCCATTCTTCTCAAAGTCAGCTACAGTTTGTTATGATTCACACAGTCAAATATCTTTGCATAGTCAATGAAACACAGATAAGACATTCCTCTGGTACTCTACTTTCAACCAAGATCCATTTGACTTTAGCTATAATATCCGCAGTGCCACAGCCTCTTCTAAATCCAGCCTGCACATCTGGCAGTTCTCTGTTGATGTGCTATTCTGGTCGTTTTTGGATGATCTTCAGCAGAATCTTGCTTGCATGTGATATCAATGATATGTTGGGTAATTTCCACACTCTGTGGATCACCTTTCTTTGGAATGGGAACAAATATACTTCTCTTCCAGTCAGGCCAGGTGGTGGTTGTTTCTTGGCACAACTTGGTGAGCACATCAAGGGCAGCATCTATTTGTCGAAATATATTAATCTGTATGCCATCAATTCCTGGGGCCTTGTGTTTTGCCAACTCTTTCAGAGCAGCTTTAACTTCCTCCTTCATCACCACAGGCTCTTGCTCATATATTGTTTCAGGTATTTGCATTGCTTATATTAAGTATCCCTGATGGTGCAGTTAAGCATTTGACTTATCATAAAAAATATGGTGATTCAAGCCCACCTCGCAGCTCTGATGGTGACCTGATATGCTCCTAGAGAGATTATGGCTAACAAATGCCTACAGGGCAGTTTTACTTTGTCATATAGGGTAGCTGAGTCAGAATTGACTCCACACCATCTAGCAGCCTTGTTCACAGACTGGTAACAAAATTCCATTACTATAAATTTGTTTTAACTTGATAGTGATCCCTAGCTAAAAAAGAATTTTGGTTGTGCCTGATTTAGAAAATCGTTTCTTCTTGCAAAACAGAGGTATAAAAGTTTTTGAGGTATAAATTCCTATAGGGCAAAATATCATTTGAGGTATATGTGAAGAACTGAGAAAATAGTAGCGAAGAGCCAAGCCTTTGATCATTTAATTCAATGTCCACTCATTTAGGGAGCTCCACTGGCTTCTAGTTGGTCAGTGCCTTTGAATGTTCAGCATGAGTTACAGTGATCCTATGAGCAACAGATCTGAACCACTCTTGCTATGTGTGAGGCATCCTCTCACCTCTCAACCTTAGGACAGACTTTAAGAGAGGAGCCTATAGGTACATATCTATAGTAAACTTAACTCTGTTCTTAGGTCGATGACTTGATCACTGAGACTATCTCAGTCACTACAAATCTTGAGTGTGGATAACATGATGAGCTCCATGATGAGCAGTTTGGCCAGCTGCTCGGTGGGAGAAAGAGGAGACAGTCAGCTCTCAGAAACCTGGAGGGTTGCTCTAAGTCAGAGTAGACTTGTTGGCAGTAGGAAATTACCTGATACATAGGGGCTCTGGAGGACTGGTACTAAAGAGTTATGCGGTCAACCCAAAAGCACACAGTTCAAATCCAACTGCTGCTCCTTGGGAGAAAGATGAGAAATCTCCTTTTGTGTGATTTACAGCCTCTGAAAACCCATGGAGTGTCAGCTTTGTGTCAGCTATGGTTCCATAGCACACAATGTGTATTTTGCTTGGACTCTGGCATAGATGTAAGGCTAAGTGAGAAACTTATCTCTGCCTTTGTGAAGGTCTTCTCTGCTGTGGCAGAATGAAAAGGGGGAGGAAGGTAAGCAGCATGGCAAGGGGTAGGAAAGGTCAGTCTGGAAATTAAAAACTGTCCCTTCTTTTATATGAAAGGACAACAAAGAACCAAACCCACATCACTCCTGACCTGTAGCTTATGCCAGGATCCAGGACCAAGAGGGATACAGCAGGAATGTAACAAAGATTTTATGTCTCTTTTATGACTACTTGCAACATATATTATTTCCTATGAATCTCATTAACACAATAAAAGCTAAGAGTTTTATAAATGAACTTACCAGGGTTGGAATACAGACTATGGATTTGGAAATTGACCCAATTAATTTTTTTTCTTAAAGAGCCACAATAAGAGCAATACCTGAACTCTTTTTTATAACATTCCAAACTTTTCAATCATTTTTGAGTATTAGGGATTATGTCTTGATTTCTCCCTACAGTAGTCTGTCTGTTCTTACAGATAAAGCATTGTAAACAGTTAAAAGATGTTGAGTATGTTTATCTGCTAAATTTAATTGCACATTACTTACTATTTTACCAAATCACACCAAATATGACACAGAGACAGTATGTTTAAGAAAAGTTTTACTAACGTGTTAATATTTCAGCAAAGTTATTGCAATGGGTTTAAAAGGCAGACACTATTATAGGCTATAAAATAACAAAGGGGTTTTATACAATTAAAATATT
>NW_006399945.1:3341947-3358219 GCF_000299155.1 Elephantulus edwardii
AGATTACAGAATCCTACACAAATTAGAGACACAAAGTGGATGCTGAGTGGCTAGAGGTCACCCCGGGTGTGGAATTTTAGAAAGTTAGTCCTTGGAGTAATGGCACCATGGCTCTGGCAGCAGATACAAAGGAATGATGCTCTGGAGAGGAGGTAGGGGACACTCTGCGATCGGCCAGTGGATAGATGAGGGTCCCAGCTTGAAGTGGGATCTATAAAGAGGAGAAAAAGGCTTTATCAGGCCATCTTAAAAAGAATCTTTATAAATGTCTCTCTTACATCAACCGACTGATAGCTCCTAATGTGTGGGTTATATCCTATTAACTTATGTTTTACGTAATAAAACACTTCAACGTCTATTACTTGCTAAGTGAGTATAAAGTATATATAGCTTAATAGTCTAGAAATCTAAACTCACAGGGTTAAATTGCTGACCAGTTGTGTCACAAGAGGTAGTATAGCAGGGAGTAAGGGAAGACTTTGGAGTCAGAATGCCTTGATTGCAATCCTGATTCTGCAACTGCCACATTTTAGTTGTTTAACAGGAATAAATATTATCTACCTTGTAGAGTTATTGTAATGATGATTCAAATTATATATTTAAAACAGTACTTGATACATAGTAAATGCCAATAAATGTTAGCTGCTGAGGAGGCCAATCCTTGGAAAAAGCAAGCTATTATGTCTGGAAGGTGTAAGGTCAGCAAGAGAGAAGAGGACCCTCAAAAAGATAGACTGGCAGAGTGACTGTATAAACAGGCTCAAGCATATCAGAGATGAAGAGAATAGAATAGCACAGGACAGAGTAATGTTTGGATCCATGATTCACAGTGTAATTCTAAGTGATACCTGGCTAAATGGCACCTACTGACATGATCATCAACACCAATTTATTGTGACAGAATGACTCTACATTTCATTTTTTTCAATCATAAAGAAAACTCTTACTACAGAAAGAAAAACCAGTTTAGCTAATAGTGTGATTATAAATATATTACTTTAATCTGCAAAATATTAAAATTTAAATTTATAAAAGCAGTATGTTTTGTATTTAAAAAACAAGAATGGTTCATCCTTATTTTTGTGCAAACTTTGTTTAAATCATTAATTCAATTGCCATATAATGCAATCCTTGAAAGCTTGAGGGGAAAAAAAATGACAACTGAATTAATTATTCTTACAGCTATTCTCCTACTCCAAGATCTCAACAACACAGAGTTTTGGGCTCATGAACACATAGATCTGAATAACTAAACTGTGCCGAATAAAAATATTTGTATTCATGAAACTATCCAGGAGTTTCTAATGTAAATTTTTCCTATTTCAGAATTTCACAGTTGTTTGAATATTGATAGATTAGCCTCTGGTGGGTAATTGCTCAAAACCTCACACCATCTCAGAAAAACATTCCATGTAGCAATAATAGCTGCAAAATGAGTCATGACAAATGCGCTGTGCCAAGTCAACGCAGCTGCAACTGATAAAACGTATTCCAATGGCAAGGAACAAAAACCACACATAAGGTTCTTGATTGCTTGTTTGAGAAGTATCATCTTGGAAATTGTACATGGGAAAGTAACACTAAGTGTTCCAAAACAGTCTTTTTAAAGAAATAAACACATGGTAGAGGGCATGTCATTAGCTCTTTAGTTTTCAGAAATTTATGTTCACTAATGTTAGGAAAACAGATTCATCCTGGAAAGGGTTAAACCAGGTGGCTCCTTGGAGGCAAGGATTCTGAGGCTCCGTCTAACATACTTTGGACATGTTGTAAGGAGGGACCGGTCCTTGGAGAAGGACATCATGCTTGGGAGGGTGGAGGGATGGCGCAGGAGGGGAAGACCCTCTATGAGGTGGATTGATTCAGTGACTGGGATAATTGGGATGGGAATGTCAGAGACAGTGTGATTGGCACAGGACAGAGCAGAGTTTAGGGCTGTTGTACATAGCGTTGCTATGAGTCACAAGCAACTTGACGGCACATAACAACAATGCTGAAATAAGATAGTTTTGAAATGTTGGTTTGTATGATTTCAATGAGTGGTACAGAAACAGATAAAATATAAGAAGGGGATAAACATAGTTATCTGAATTCTTTCCTTTCTATGTTCCTCCTGTGGCAAATATATGAAAGTAGATCGGTTTTATAATGGATGAGATTGGGATCATATACCAATATTGTACTCATTAGCTGTCTGAACCTGAGACTGTAATTTAATTTACTTGTACTTCAGTATATTAATCTGTAAAGTCAGAGAAACAATTTACAGGGTTCTTGTGATAACTGTTACTGTTCTATACCATTGATAGCTGACACTCCAGTGGCTTTTCAGAGCCAGTAAATCATACAGGAGATCAGTCATCTTTCTCCCGTGAGTAGCTCATTGATTTGAACCACATGCTTTTGGGATGGCAGTGCAGTTTCTTACCATTCAAGATCCAGGGATAATCAGAAGTACTATATATGCAATAACTAGCACATAGTAGGTACTCTAAAATGATAACTATTGTTGTTGCTCCAGGGATGACGACGTACACTGTATGTGGCCTGATAATTAGTCATTGTGTTGTTGCGTACTATAGAGTTGGAACCGACCCACAGCTGACCCTCTGGTGGCTTTTCAGAGGCTGTTATTTGTACAGCAGGAGATTGCCCATTCTTCTCCTGCAGAGTGGACAGACACTTGTAAATAGAGCCAAATGCAAAAGGTGTACAGTGTAATAGCAGATCAGTCTTTATACAAAGATCTCAATTCTAAAATTAAAAAAAAAAAAACAGTAAAGTACCATTTTCTGCCACTCAGAAGGTTGTGCTAACATACTTCAAGAAATTAAAAACTAGTCCAAAGCATCATAACATGATTTTGCAGATAGAATCCTAATTGCTGTTAGGTGCTGTTGAGTTAAGTGATTCATAGTGACTTTGTGTACAAAAGAACGAAAACACTGCCTGATCTTGTACATTTTCATGTTTGTGGATATATTTGAGCCCACTGCTACTGCTGCTATGTTAATCCATCTCACTAAGCGGGTTTCTTTCACGGACCCTGTACTTTATCAAGCATGGTGACCTTCTCCAGTGATTGGACCCTATTCTAGGGATGGGTCCCTCCTGATAACATTATTAAAAGTATGTGAGATGGAATGTTGCCATCCTCACTTCTAGGAGCACGTGGTTGTACTTCTTGCAGGAAAGATCTGTTTATTCTTCTGGCAGTCATGTATATTCAGTATTCTTTACCAATACCACAATTCAAAGGCATCATTTCTTCTAGATTCCTAATAATATGAACATCCTCCATCCCCATTTATACAAGAGCATTATATGGGTATACAATAACATGAATGTTCTAAACAAAGGGATGAAATGTAAAATTCTATCTACTAGATTAAGTTTCTTCTCAGTCCTCTGAAGCCATTTAACTATAATAAATGAAACATTCCGTATGCCTCTACTCCTTTCTAAAATGTTCCTTTGGTTATTAAAGCCATTCATCATAAAAGAAGGGTTGAGAAGTCTCTGAAACGACACTTAGATGCAAAACTAAACTATTTAAATGTTTATGATAATTTTAGCATATTAAAACAAAACAATCCTTCTCCCTATCCCCACAAAAAAAGGCAAAGCAACAACAAAACCAGTGTGAGAAAATATGGGGGGATGTCATCAAATAGAATGTGGGTTAAATATGATTTTTTAACTATCACATAGGGTTGCTATGAGTTGCAGGCTACTCGATGGCACATTAACAACAAATATAACAAATATACCATTATTTCTCTGGATGACTTAATTGCCTATTAGGCAGGGAAGAAAATCCATGCATCTTTGAAATTTGTAAAACCTGCACATAAACTGTATTATTTACCTTTAATTCTAAGGTTTATCTTCCACTGCTCATGCCTCTGTCTTCATAAATGGTAATTTCAATCTAAACAGCATGGCTGTTAAGAAAACACACTATAGAACAAAACATAAAAGGGGACTATGGCAAGATGATGTGCGTTATCTGCAGCAATTTTCTTTCAGTGTGTTTATAAATTAGTAAATTGTTTTTTAACTACATGATGCTTTCTCCATCTTGCTGAAAATTTTAAGAAATAGAATTTCTGTAGTAGTCCACATGTTGTTCTTCCCAACAATTTAGAACTTATTTTCAGTTTAAAAATCATTTTTCTTTGTTTTGTCATTACAATCAGGGGAATTCTTAACTAGAAATATAAAAGGAGGTAATGAATTCATAGGTTCACAAAAATCCTCTATAACTGTATGCAAAAATTGTCTCAAGAGAGAGTTCATGACCTCTAAAAGTTTAAGAACTATTGCTATAGCGTGTAATTAAACTCCTGAAATTATTATCAGCTGGAAGTCTGGAATTATGTGATCTATATTTAAAAAAAAGACTCTACTCATTACTCTAGTGTCATCAAGCTATATTAGTTCTTTTGCAATTTTATTTACTAAATTCACTTAGTGATTTTTCAAAGCTTAGTGCCTCTAAAATATGCACAGTGTGTCAAAGGTAATGAAAAATACATCTGGCAGCTGTAAGTGATTTCAACTAGTAGATGAACCCAAGGAACTGCAATTCATTTGGATGACAAGTCTCACCACATTATGAGTTTATACATTTCAAAGGGGCTTTAAGTTCAGAGTTTCTGCAGCTGAAATGCATTACTCCTACCACCCCCATTATTACTACAAGATGCCCTCAGAACCACCAAGAAAGACGGTAACCAGAATACTAAACAATCCACAAAGATCTGCACAATACAAAGGAAGGGGAAGCATGCTTCAAGAGAAAAATGTTGGAAATGGGAGGCTTATGGTAGGTATGCAACTCACGCAGAAACTTCCTATGGCAAATGCAAGAGATGGGAGTTAAATTCTCTCCAGCCACTGCTCACAAACTATACCAGAATTTTCCTTTTTAGAAATATTTGGACCTTATGATCTGGGTTAAAAAGATACAACTCGAAGTCCTCGCTCAATGGGATCTGTCAGGAGGAGGCCTTGGGGAGCATATATCTTCTCATTCTGCTCTTGAATGTATTTGGAGACTTTCTTTAGAACCTGAGAAAGAAACACATTTTTAATACATTTTATCAAATTTTCCTTATTGTGTTAGCTAGATTTCAAAATATTCAGGCAATGGATTTAGTTTTCAAATCAAAGCATAGGGAGGAATATAGTTTTGATTATTTGACTCAAACCAGTTGCATACAGCTCTCCAAGATATAATACCTAATACGTAGCATAGCATGATGGTCTCTCCAAGTCAAGTGTCTTCAATGCAGTATTAATTGAAAACACACACAAAACCAGGAAAAATCCCCTCTGCCTTACCCTTTAGTTTACAGAGAAATAAGCTGATAATCATATAAACAAAGGTCAGTTATGCTTTCCCCTTTCTCAGCTCATAAAGTGAAGTTGTGGCATGTTCTAATATTAAGACTTAGCCCTTGGTCTTCCATTTCAACACTGAAGAACCGTTTCTTCTTCTGTATGTTTTCATCAACGTTAAATAATGAGAGGTTGGCCTATAACAAAAAGTAGCACAGTCATTTTAGCACTGACAAGTATTTCCTTTGTAAAATACTTAGCTTTAGCCACATGCAGTTTCTGACAACCACACACTTCTTGAAGCATTTCCATGGCTACATGTAGTACTATTCTACAGTGTGCTCTGTGTCCTACATAGGACCCTTAATTTAGAAATCTGGTATTCAGGTTGTAAAAGTCAAAGCAAATATAGACAAAAAAACAGATAAGATACAAAGGAACTTCTGGAAATTGCCAAATCTCCAGCTTTAATAAGGGCAATTCTGAAACACATAAGCCAGAAGAAAATAAATCTTAACAGCTAAAGCCCAAATCAAAGAGTTACATGTTTTATTTCAGACTAAAAGTCATCATAACCCTTTACTGGCCTTAATGTTCAAAGAGGCTTTGATCCATCACTTTAAATTACTATTTATTTCCTTAAATTCACACTAGCAACAAATGATAAAATCAGAGATGAAACGTGAACACAACTAAAAAAAAAAGGGGGGGGGGAAGCGTGTGCAAAATGTACCAGATCAAATTAACAAATTTGGATGTAACAATTTAGGTGCTTTGGTTAAAACTGACTTAGAATGTAAAACTCTATACAGCTTGTATAAATAATCCTTTTAGTGAAGGGAACGAATTTAAATAGTTTATTCCAGTTACATCTACGGATGTAATACAATCTCATGGTTTATACTTTTTTTTTTTAAGTGCTGAAATAGTTATCTGCAAGGCTAAGACTCTGCGTGTAGTAAAGAATCTTACTTCTCAAAAAAGAGTTTTCCATCTAATTATTTGAAAAGGAATGCTGGCAGTATGGTGGTTAAAGCTCTAAGCTATTAAGCAGGTCAATGATTTGAAGTCACCAGTCTCTCTACAGGACAAAGGTGAGGAATCTACTTCTGTAAGGATTTACAACCTCACTACAGGATAGTTCTATTTGTCCTACAGGGTTGCTATAAGTTGGAATGGGCTCACTGGGGATGACTTTTCATTAATTATCTTTCTTAATGCATAGATCATTCCTCTATTTTCAAGTCTCAAAAGTACTTGAGCTGTGGTTAGTGAAGAAAAAATACAAAACTAAGAAATCCTTACATATTATATTTACAGCAGTTTGTCAATCATTCTTTAAATAATAAAAAGAAGTGGTCTATAAGGTGCCTAACTTGGGACTTCATATTCTAATTTCCTTCTGACCTAGCCTGCTAGAATTGGAAACTGGAGAGTCCACCTCCCCTCATCCCAGTTTATTAATATTAAAGGAGATACTAAAAAAATGGCTGCATGGCTGCTTTCAAAGAAAGGATTATTTGAGAACAGCATTTCTCCCTCTTTCCTAGAATACAGATTACAAGCAAAGTAATAGCATTCCTTTATTTGAGTCAAGCATAACTTTCTTGGGCAAGACTTTTATTTAAACTTGATTAACACTCAGGAGTTATCAGTTCAGAAAGAAAACCATTAGTTTTCTTTTTGTGCTCCAAATCCTCTCTTATATTCTTTAGGTGAGGGCATCACTGTCCAAACAAGATGCTTTTAAACTCTTAAGTCTTTTTATCAAGAGAAAAGCATTAATAAGAGTAAATTCATACTGCATCCCACACAGAACAAAGCACCATTCTTAACCCAACAAACCTGATACTGACATTTTATTCAAACTTAGCATTTTTGGTTAGTCAACATCAAAACAAACCGTGGAATTTTACAAAATTATCTCTGCTATTCTCAAACCCTTAAAAAAAAAAATCTCAATTTGTGTAATGTTTACAAAGCTCAACAGTCTCTTTACAATTAAACTTCAGGCAAGGGGACTACTATTCTTCTTGATAATATTAAATTCCAGAAAGGCTATTAGACACTATAGAAAGAAGACCTAAGCAAAACTAAGTGAAGATCTCAGTAAATTCAGAAAGTATCCACCTTCTCTAACTCTGCTTTTTGTACAGATAACTGAACACAAGCAGAAGGGATGCTTTTTTGTTGATGAACAAGACAGACAGCTACAGAGAGGAGAGCCTTCTATAAGCCCATCTGTTCCCTAATTATAATGGGTAGCAACAATAGAGAAATAATACTGAAATCTTTATCTCATTTTATATCAATAAATAGCACATTATAGGAAAAAAACCCCATGACTGTTCTAGTGAGATTTAAAAGTTCTATTTACAATTTCAAAAAAATTTAATCCACATGACAGAGTGTTAGCAATATTATACTTGACTTACTGTTTGCAGACTAGGAATTTTAGTGTTTAAAACAATAATGACTGCTTCAATCTTGCTTTTTCACACAGTAAGAAAATAACAGCACAACTTGAGAGAGGAATTAAGAGCTTAAGAACTAGTTGTTCTTAGACTTCTAATTATCTTATAAAAAAGAGTCATTTAAAAACTTTGTTTCAAGAGTATTTTACCAAAAAAGAGTATTTCACACACACACACACACACACACACACACACACACACACACAGCTTTGGTGGCCTAGTGGCAAGAAGCTGTGCTGCAATCACAAAGGCACAAGGTCCAAGGTCATCAGCTGCTCCTTGGGAGAAGGAGGGGCTATCTCCTCCTGTGTGATTAACTGTCTTTGAAAACCTGCTGGAGAGTCAGCTATGAGTCGATTCCGAGACTCTACAGTACACAACAACAATATATAGATAATAAAATAAATAAATGGATGTTGTTATGCACTGTCAAGTTGGAACTGACTCATAACTGACTGTCTAGTAGGTTGTCATAGGCAATAAACTGCACAGGAGAAGACTATTTATCTTCCTTCTACAAAGCAGCTGGTGGATTCAAATGGCATGTCTCTGGATTGGCAGCACAACTCCTTACCACAAAACCACCAGAGCTCCCTAAATAAATGTGTAAGTATTTTATGTTTAATTATGATCACTCTTATTAATTCTGCATGATCCAACTATTCATATCCATTTCTAAAGTAAAAACAAAAAATACTTCTTTTAAAATGCAGCTGTATTTTGACATTTGGTTTCCTGATAGTCTTATTTTTTTATCTGCTTGATAATCTATAGAAAGAAAAGGGAATTTGCTTTGCTTACTAACAATTTTTATTGTATGCCATCTAGTTGATTCCAACTTAGAGGACCGAGTAGAACTAAGCTATAAGATTTCTAAGGTTGTAATGTGGAGGCAGACTGAACAGCCTTTTCGTAGGCAGAGGTTAATGGGTTCGAACTGCTGACTTTTTTAGTTACCTATTGAGTGTAACCACTGTACTACCTGGGCTTCTTATACACTGCCTAGAAAGCAAACTTAAAATTTAATTTAGAGGCAATTTCCTTTGCATCTATTGTACTGAGAACAGCCTTTCAAGATTAATAATGAAGGGTTTAGTTGAGAGGTACTAAATAGTGTATTAACAAAATAAGCTAGCAGGTATTAAAAAAGGTTATACTTAAAATGATAGTAGACATGTACATTAATAAATATCAGGTTAAAAACAATTATTTTTAAATCTAGCTTAAGAAAAGTTTATTAAAATTCTATCATGTGTGAGGCAATTTATTAATTCTAAGATCCATTTTATGTTGTGAAAACATAGATTAAATAATTTAAACTCAAACCCTAACTGGCAAATGAGTTAGGTGACAATTACTAATTTACATTTTTTATGGCAGTAGGAATATCTATACCTTCTTCCACAAACAGACATGAACAAATGTATAATACAGCTGTTGTTTACCATCGAGTCAGAACTGACCCACAGCTGACCCTCTGGAGGGTTTTCAGAGGCAGTTAATCACATGGGAGGAGATTGCCCACCCCTCTCCTGTGGAGCAGCTGATGGCCTTGAACCATGTACCTTGGGGATTGCAGCGTAGCTTCTTGACACTAGGCCACCAGAGCTCCCTATAATACAGCATAACATAATTTTTTATTTAAAAAAAATTACAATTTTGCCCATAAATCAGAAAGTAAATGAAATGACAACTCAACTATCCAACACTCCAGTCAAGAATAAACAACTCTGGAGAATGGATTTCTTTCTTAAATTTACAATATTACAGATTCTCTCCTCTCCTCATGTTGTGCCACCAAGTCGCCTGTGACTCCCAGTGACCTTATGTGTACCATCTCTGAAGCTTACCCTGTCTTGAGCCAGTCTCAATGACTCTGACGTACCAATCCCCATTGTCCCAGTTACTGTATCAACCTGTCTTAACTGGGGTCTTCCTCTCCAGCACTGTCCCTCCACCCTTCAGAGCATGATGTCCTCCCAGGACCAGTCTCTTCTGGCCAAAGGCCCAAAGTATGTGAGACAGAGCTTCAAATCCTAGCCTCCAAGGAAAAACTTGGTTTCACTTTCCCTAGTCCATCACAGTTCATCAAAATAGCCTTTCACCCCATTACTATTATCACTCTATAAGTAGTCTGAACTCTCATTTCCTGTTTAGACTTTGGAAGAACTTCCCAAGTGGATCCCCTACTTCCATTCTTTTATAACTTTTCTCCATAAACCAAAGGGAACTCTTTAAAGTAAAAATCTGATCATGTCTCACTCCTGCTTAAAACCGGTTATGTTCCTGTTTGAAAAACAATGGACTGTAGTCCTGCTTATCTACATCCCTTTCCAACCACTATCTAGATCTGCATCTCCTGCCAAACGGCCTTCTTAGCTCCCAGGATCCATGGTGTTTCTAGGCCTCTACATACTTTATCTCTCTCCACGAATAGCTCTGCCCTAGGCTTTTCATCTTTTAGTTTAAATGTTATCAATTTAGTGGCTTTTTTGACCATCAATCCAAATTAGATCACTCCTACTATTTTCTATCCAGACAATTAGCATAATGTTGTTTCATTTATTTGCTTTTTTGTTATCCTCAGCAAACTGTAAACTCCAGGTCAGCAGACATGTTTGCTTTGCTCAATCATGCTTCCTGCACACTACTTGCTTAGCAACAGTAGGTATTCAAATACTTACATGTATGATACATAGCATTAAGATATATAAAATTATTTATTTATCACGTAGGTATATGATATATATAAATCCTGTCTACCATATAATAATAATATTGTTTGCTATGTGCTGTTAAGTCAGAAGTGACTCATAGCTGACCCTTTAGTGTGCTTTCAGAGACTATAAATCACAAGAAGGTGATCATCTTTTTCCCACAGATCAGCTGATAGATTAAAACCAGAAGCCTTTGGGTTGGCAGCTAAGTGGCTCCTTATCACTAAGCTACCAGATAATAATAATATTATTAAAAGAGGAAATACTAAGACCAAACAGACTGAAAACAGATATAAATCTAATTTCTGACTGTGAAAGTTAAGACACTAAAGAGAAATGAAAATGAACAGCTTCTCTATGTGATTCTAAGGACAGAAACTATTTAGTTATTGAAATATACTCCTTTTACATTCGATAGGATTACGTTAAAATTATGATACATGTGAGGATACTTATGAAGACTACAGCAGCCTTTTTGGTAAATAGTTAAAAATATTTTTAGCTGTTGCAACTATATTTGTTCTCCACCACCTCAAGTAACAAATTACAGCTAACACTGAAAAGAATGGGAATTCCGGATCACTTAACTGTGCTCAGAGAAACCTATATAAAGTAAGACGAAGCTGCTTGAACAGAACAAGGGAACACTCACTGCATGGCTTAAAATCAAGAGAGGTGTGCGTCATGGTATAGCCTTTCTCCACACCTATTCAATCTGTGTGCTGAGCAAATAATTCAAGGAGCTGGACTATACAAAGAAGAAAGTGGCATCAGAATTGAAGGAAGACACATCAACAAATCTACATTATGAAGAGGACACAACCTTGCTTGCAGGATGTGAAGAGGACTTTAAACATTTGTTGCAGAATTATCAAAGACAATAGCCATCAGTATAGATTATATTTCAACATCAAGAAAATAAAAAATCTTTACCTCTGGATCATCAAAGGAACATCATGATAGATGGAGAAAAGACTAAAATTGAGAATGACTTCATTTTACTTGGATCCACAATCTACCCAAGGTAATAGTATTAAAATAATCAAAAGACATGTTGGATTGGAGAAATCTTCTGTAAAGGACCTCTTTAGAGTTCTAAAGAGCAAGGATGTCAGTTTAAATATTAAGGTGCACCCAAACCAAGCCATGGTATTTTCAACTGCTTCCTGTATATCTGAAAGTTGGACAACTGAATATGGATGATAAAAGAACTGATGACTTTGGATTGTGATGTTGGAGAAAGTGCTGAGTTTCTAACATACTAAAAAATAACAAGTCTGTCTTGAAGGAAGTGAAATCAGGGTGCTCTTCAGAGGCAAAGATAGTGAAATTTCATCTCACATACTTAGGGCATGTTGTCAGAAGGAACTTGTCCTTGGAAAAGGACATCATGCTGAAAGGTGGTGTGTCTGAGAAGGGGAGGAGGACCCTCAACAAGATGGACTGACACAGTGACAGTGGTTTAGATATATCAGAAATCAGGTGGATGGAGCAGAATATGGCAAGGTTTAGATGGGTCGCTCACAGGGTCACTAAGAGTCATAGTTGACTGATGACACTTGACAATCACTCCCCAATCCCCATGTATTTTCAGTATGTTGTCAGGAGGGGTCAATACTTAGAAAAGCCTTCAATTTGGATTACAGCTCAACATTATGAAGATAAAAATCCTTATCATTGGCAAGATCATGATAGATGGAGGAAGACTGAAGTTATCAACTATTTCATCTTGCTTTGACTTGCAATCAATACCATTGGTACCAGCAGTCAAGAAATCATAAGACATGTTGTATTAGGAAAATCTGCCATCAAAGACCTCTTCAAAGTGGTAAGGAACAGTAATTTCAACAGGCCATGGTTTTTGCAATCACTTGTTATGCATCAGAGAGTTGGACAATGACTAGGGAGGATAGAAGGAGAATTGACGCCTTTGAGCTGTGGTGCTGGAGAAGAGTATTGAATGTACCATGGACTGCCAAGAAAACAAACAGATTCATCCTAGAGAGGGTTAAACCAGGCTGCTCCTTGGAGGCAAGGATTCTGGGGCTTCGCCTGACATACTTTGGACATGTTGTAAGGAGAGACAGGTCTTTAGAGAGGGACATCATGCTGGGCAAAGTGGAGGGACAGCGCAGGAGGGGAAGACCCTCTATGAGGTGGATTGATTCAGTGACTGGGGTACTCGGGATGGGTGTGTCAGAGGCAATGAGATTGGCACAGGATAGAGCATGGTTTAGGGCTGTTGTACATAGGGTCGCTATGAGTCACAAATGACTCGACAGTACATAACAACAACAACAACAAGATGAAGGTATATCTCATCTAAGCCGGGGTCTTTCAATTACTCGCTATGCATCTGAAAGTTAGACAACAACTAAAGGTGACAGAAGAATCAATGCCTTTGAACTGTGGTGCTGAAGCAGAGTACTGACTAGCATACAGACTGCCAAAAGAACAAATAGGTACCAGGGTACTCCTTAGAGGCAAGGATGGGACAGTTTCATTTCACACAATTGGGGCATGTTGTTAGGAGGGGACCAGTCCTTGGACAAGGACATCATGCATGAAAGGGTGAAGGATCAGTGAGAGAGGAAAACCCTCAACAAGATGGACTGACACAGTGCCTGTAACAATGGGCTCAAGCACACATCAGATGATGAAGATGGCACAGGACAGGACAGGGTTCAAATCTCTTGTTCATATGGTTGCTATGAGTTGTACTGGACTCAATATATCTAACAACAACACTGTCATCAAGCTGATTTTGATGCACAGCAACTCTGTAGAACAGAGGAGACCTATCACATAGGGCTTTCGAGGATGTAAATCTTAAGGGAAGCAGACTGCTTCAATCTTTCCCCCGAGGAGTAAATGTTGGGCTCAAACTGTCAACCTTTTGATGAGCAGATGAATGCCCTAGGAAGGTTCCTTTAGGACTAAAGGTTTAATTTGAGCAAAATATTCAAGCAAATATTTCAAATGTACCCAAACAGATTTTTTTTTCCTCATACCACCTCACTCCTGGTAAATTATGCTTTGTCCCAGACTGGCAGCTAACCCAATGTTTAAGATATTCTGGGAGTCATCAGATGTCATTTTTCTATTAAGACAAAGTACCATGTGTGTAAATCTTGCCTTGAAATTAAAAAAAAAAAAAAAGTGGGGGGAAGTGAGGAAAATGTGCAACAATGAATGACTGAAAATCAACTTTTCTGTAAACTTTCATTAAAATCACAATAAAAAAAGGAAAATAAGATTTATATGTTAAAAAAAAAAAACCTGTTAAAAAAACGGAAATCAAAATGGCTGAGTTATCATCTTATCCCAGCAAAAATAACACACACACACAAAAAACCAAACAAACAAATTCTGTCTAGGTTATAGGGAGATTGGAACTCTTATACATTGCTGGAAGGATTGGAAAATTGTATAATTACTGAAGGAAAAGAATACAGCATTTGATTAAAGTTAGAAAGAGAGATACTATCTCATTGCTATCGAGTCAGAACTGACTCTTAATTGATCCTCAAGGCATGCAGTTCAAATTCACCAGTTGCTCCACAGGTGAAAGATAGGCAATCTCCTCTTGTGTCATTTAAAGCCTTTGGAAATCTTCTGTAGGGTCAGCTATAAATCGGTTCTGACTTGACGGTATACAACAACTACAACAAATGGGCTTCTGTAATGGTAAATCACACTGAAGGTGATTGCTCATTTTTCTCCTATGGAGCTGCTGGTGAATTAAAAGTACTTGGGATGCCTGGCCTTTTGGTTAGCAGTGCCAACTCCCTACAGACTATGTGAATGATCTATCAATCTATTACTTGTTATATATTGTAGAGAAATAAGAATTATGACATGAAGAGATAAATGCAAACTCATGTTCATTTATGACAGCACAAATAATAAAATAGACTGAATATTCATAAATGGATAAACACACTATGATACACAGAGAAACAGGTATGTTAAAGAATAATGGAAAAAATCTCTGGTGGTTTAATCTATACTATGTGGTGCTAACCAAAAGAATGATCATGATTCTTGGAAACATCTCACAACACAGATGAACTTTGAGGACATTAAGCTGAGTGAAATAAGTCAATCAAAAAAAAGCCAAATAGTGCATGAAAACTCTATTGTAAAATCAAGCAGTAGTTTATGTACAGGAAAAAAAAAGTTCTTTGATGGTTACCAGGGATAGGAGCTGGAAGTAATCTTTATCTAGATTGTAGACATGTATTGATTTGTATAAAGCAAAAGCAAAACAGTAAGGAAGAGGTATGATCAAGACAAAAGATGACATTGGGAGATGCACAAGACTTAAAGGCATAAATGTATGTACTATCACACATCAAATCCTCTAATAACAAACAATAATTGATGAGTGAATACATAGGTAGGTAACGAAAGCTAAAAGAAAAACAAAATGGACAAACTAGCTCATCAGTCATTTTAATAGTTATTATTGGTTGCTGTCAAGTTAATTCTGACTCATGACATACTTTGGACATGTTGTAAGGAGAGACACGTCTTTAGAGAGGGACATCATGCTGGGTAGAGTAGAGGGACAGCGCAGGAGGGGAAGACCCTCTATGAGGTGGATTGATTCAGTGACTGGGGTACTCGGGATGGGTGTGTCAGAGGCAATGAGATTGGCACAGGATAGAGCAGGGTTTAGGGCTGTTGTACATAGGGTCGCTATGAGTCGCAAACGACTCGACGGCACATAACAACAACAACAACATGGTGCATACAGTAGAACTGCTCCATAAGGTCTTTATGGCTGTGATCTTTCAGAAGCAGATTGCCAGGCCTATCTTTCACGGACCTCTGAGTGAGTTTGTGACTAGGAGTCAATCAACCACCTGAGCCACATAGGAAACATTTCCAATAGTGGTGGTGGTACTGTGTACTGTTGAGTCATAACTGACCTACAGCTAACGCTCCAACTAATGATGTAATTTTATTTATTGGTTTACTTTGAAAGCTAACCATTGGCATTATTATTTCTTAATATAGAATGAAAACAACAATCTAAGCACAATAGGCCATCAAAGCTCTTTTTCCAATAGCAAAGAGAGATAATATTTACACAAACTAGAATAGTGGCAAAGGAAATCATACCTTTTTATGGAAAATGATAGAAATTTCAGTCTGCTAAAATGAATTTTTACCTCTTCTTTATCTTCCACAACTAAGTATAGCACTAAAAAGACAAGAGTATTACTAACAAAGTAATGAGGTATAAAGTTTGACTATGGACATTCTCAGTTGAGAAGACAGCAGAGCAGCTGTGTATATAGGAGGTAGCTGGAAAGAAAGTAAGAACTAAGAAGCCTAAAAGGTGGAAATTGGGAGAAATAAAATAATTCTCAGAAACCTGGGTAGATTGAGGACATATGTATTTCCTACTTCTTAAGTGCAAGCCAATTTAAACATTGATGCTTTGGTGGCCTTGTGGTAGGAAGTTGTGCTGCAATCCAAAAGAAACACAGTTCGAATGCATTTGCTACTCTGTGGCATAAATATGGACAATCTCCTCCCTTGCAATCTACTGCCTCTGAAAAATCCACTGGAGGGTCAGCTCTGAGTTGGTTCCAATTTGACTGCATACCCAAACTGACAAGCAATTTTGCTCTAGGAGTCAATTACGTTCCCCTATATGCTGTGGAATAGATGGTATACCAATTGACATGTTTCAGCTAACAGATGTGCTCACCAAGTTGTGCCAAGAA
>NW_006399945.1:3359343-3362426 GCF_000299155.1 Elephantulus edwardii
AGGGTGGAAGGACAGCACAGGAGGGGAAGGCCCTCTATGAGGTGGATTGATTCAGTGACTGGGATAATTGGGATGGGAGTGTCAGAGACAGTGCGACTGGCACAGGACAGAGCAGAGTTTAGGGCTGTTGACTTTGAGTCACTATGAGTCGCAAGTGACTTGACGGCACATTAACAACAACAAATGCTGTGGACATTAGAAACAAAAAAGTATAAATGTCCCTACAAATTCATGGCAATCATTACCATATAAATATCAACATGTAATAAATGATTTTAGATGTCATGAACATACATACAGCCTCACCTTCTCATAATGAGTTTCCATGCATAAAAAGATAGTATATGCAGTTAAACAAGCCAAACAGCCTTCAAGATATGATTGGCCCCCAAGCTTCTCTGCTTCTGCATAAAGGTTGTTTAGAGTTCGAACTGTTTCTTCAAACTGTTGTCTATCGATCTGTTAGGGAAGAAAGAATTTAAAAGTAAGTTTTGGGAAAACTCACTAATGCTTGTTATCACTAACTGCTTTTGTCCAACACACTTACTCTTATAAACTATATTCTTATCCAACATTTCACATTTAATTATCCACTACTAGACTATTTTACACTCTTAACGATTTAAGACTGGCAACACTGAGGTATAAGGCAAGAATAACTTTGCCTATGGTGTTTAAGATAATGTGTGCACTTGGCTGGGCAGTGATTCTCAATAGCTTGACAGTCTGAAAGGATGTAATTTGGCAGTTATGTACTCATATAGTCAACTTCCATTTTGCGATCTGATGCAGTTATTCTCTATCTTCTCACAATAATCTGGAGTTTGGAACTTCAGTGTGATGGTAACTACGCAGTGGGTATATTCTTATCTAACTATTGTTAGCTGCCAGAGTGAATTCAACTTCATGACAATGCCATGTGTCCCAGAGTAGAATGTGCTTCACAGAGTTCTCAAAGCTGTGACCATTAGGAAGCAGATCACCAAGCCTGTCCTCTGAGACACCTCTGGGTGGGTTTGAACTGCCATCCATTGGGTTGGCAGTCAAGAATTCAACCATCTGTACCACTCAGGGACTCCATTTTTATCTAATAATAAATAATATTTTAAGCCTGGTCCCAAGTTAGTGAAACTGCTTAGGGTTGACTTCATTTTATCACCCTTTTATCTCTGAATGAACTGGGCAAATTTAAAGTTTGATGTGGTATGGGTGCTACCAAGTCAGAGTCAGTTCTATGGCAACTGATTTTGGAATCCCTGGGTGGTTCAAACAGTTAAAACCTGCTAATTAAAAGGTTCAAGGTTAGACTCTTCCCATGGATACTCTACACTAGGAAAAAAAAGGACTGGTGACCTACTTCTAAAAAATAGTCTCTGAATGGTCTCTGGAGCACACTTCTACTCTGAAAACACATGGATCATTGGAGATCTGAATCAACTTCACGGTAACTAGCTTTTTGTTTCGTTGCTGTCGTGTATTGTCAAATAGGATCAGACTGGCACAGGAAGTTGCCCCTCCTTCTCCAGTGAAGCATCTGGTGGATTCAAATCACGCACCTTCAGGATTGCAGCACAGCTTCTTGACACTAGAGCTCCCTCACGGTAACTAGTATTTATACTGACTTTCAAGGAACTTAAATGATATAATCCATTCACCTCTTCACTCATATTCATAACTACCCAGAAATTACGACAAGTCTTAAAAAAGATCTATAACACTGTCCTCAAGGAGTTTTAGTCACATAAGCAGAACAGATACGTAAACAAAGCAATATAATACATTGACAGAGTGTTAAGAGCCTCTCATTGGTGTAGAAGTCAGAACCAACCTATCACCAACTCTTGAGCAGGTTCCAAAGGCTATAAAATGTGAGGGAAGACATTGCCTCTCTCTCATGGAGCTTCTGGTGAATTCAAACTGCCAAGGAGACATGGTCTTTGGGTGAGCAGTCCAATTCCTATGGACTGTGTCATCAGTGCTCCCTAGGTGTTAAAATCGCTCTCATACTGCTGGTGGGTTGAAACAAAATCATAGCAGGACCCTTCAGTGTTTTCAGAAGATGTAAATCACATGGGAGGAAACAGTCCATCCACTGGGCTGCTGGTAGATTTGAATCATTGGAAAGTGCTGCTTTTGGCTAAGCAGCACCTACTCCTGAGAGACTATGCCACCAGAGCCCTTGGTGTTAGAATAAGAGGCATATATAAAGTATACTGTTATTATGTGCCTTCCAGTTAGAACTGACTCATTAAGAGTTTTCAGTAAAACTACACAGGAGGAGATTGTACAACTTCCTCCCACATAAAGCAGCTGAGCTTTGGTTTGATATCATAACTCCTTGCCACTAGATCACCAGAGCTCCCCATATAAAGTATGTTGTTGTTGTGTGCTGTCAAGTTGGAACATAGATGACCCTCCAGTAGGTTTTCAAAGGTAGTAAATCGCATATGAGGTGACTGCCCATCATTCTCTCATATGAGTGTAGTAAGGCACAAAAGAAGTTCTCTATCCCTAGTGAGAGTAAATAATCTTGAATACCTGAACATTTGAATTTGGTAGGCAAAAAAAGAAAAGGAAGAACTATTTAAGCACATAGATCAAAAGTACAAGCTTGTCTTCTATTTATTCAATCTTCTCTACTTCATCTTTTTGTGGTAAACAAAGTATTTTATTACTGTTTTACATAGTGAACATTTATGTTATTGTCTACACACGTGCTCTAACAGGTTCTTTTCATTTCTTCGTGCAATTTTATGTTTCCTTCAAGAATTATTTTTATTCTACATGAAGAAATAAGGAAAAAAAAATAAGGCTCCAGGAATAGATGGTATACCAACTGACATATTTCAGCTAATAGATGCTGCCCTGGATGTGCTCACCAACTTGTGCCAAGAAATCTGGAGAACCACCACTTGGCCAACTGACTGGAAGAGATCTATATTTGTTCCTATCTCAAAGAAAGGTGACCCAACAGAATGTGGAAACTACAGAACAATCTTACTGATTTCACATGCAAGCAAGATTTTACTGAAGATTATCCAAAAACGACTGGAACAGCACATCAGCAGAGAACTACCAGAAGT
>NW_006399945.1:3363531-3386534 GCF_000299155.1 Elephantulus edwardii
CACATAACAACAACATAACAACAACAACATGAAGAAATCCTTTTTCATTTTCTACTGGTTCATTTATGTTGACAATGTATTGTCTCAATTGTCTTTGGATGTTTACTCTTTTAAAGTAATGGATTTGTTAACTCAATGGACAAAGCAAAATCCTAAACTACTGTATAACTCTTCACACCAAGTTGTTCCTATCATCTTTTCCTAGTCAATGACACCATCATCTCATATTTACATTAATACTAGTTACCTCATTTATTAATGTCACTTAACATGTGTTTGTTAAAATGTTATTTTACTTGCTTCTCCCATCAATGCTCTACAGATTTCAAATTTCAATATATTATCTTAGAACTTTCAAAGCTCACTGAGTATTTCATGCAATACTATCATTCTTGGTAACAAACCACAACTCTTTTGTTTTCACTCTGTGCTTTCTCTCATATAATGCCTCCCTTATTCTTAAAAGTAACTGCTTATACATGAATACTCTTATATGACTATTTCTTTGTACAGAAATACTCAGGAAAAAGTAAATCTAATGTCAGCGTCCAATACAAATCTGACCAAAATAACATTTAAAGTCAGAATGAAACTAGAAATTTGGACTTTCCCATTATTTCAGATATTTGCTGTTAGAAAGTATGGTGCAGAAGCTAAAGTAATCACAGCAGCAAGTCAAAAGATACTCTCTATAGATAGATGTACAGACATTTTTAAAGGTAAGCAGAGGAAGAAGAAAATGCCTCAAATATTATTCTCTTCTGCCCAGATCGAGTGCTTACCCTGTGTATGTTGTTGTTGTTAACTGATGGTGAGTCCATTGTGACTCATGGCCACTCCACGTGTGCAGCAGAACTGCTCCATAGGGTGACCTTTTGGAAGCAGACTGCCAGTTCTCTTTTAAGGCAACTTGTGGTGGTATCGAACCTCAACATTTTAGCTAGTCTTTAAGTGCTTAAATGTATGCATCACTTGCTACCCATAATCTCTAAATTTTGTCTAAAATGAGAGTAAAGCTCCCTTTAAAGAACTGTTGGGACAACAAAGCACACAGGCATCAAAGTATTATATTCTAAGAAGATATGGTCAAAGTAAACAAAGTAAACTCAACAGACAGAATATAGCCTCACTCCTCAATTAAAGGGCATGAATGTGGGGTTTAAAGAAAAAAAATTCTTAGGAGTAACAGGAAACATTTGCTTATTAGTTTCTACCTATATTACGTTGCCAAGTGTGATATCCTCAGAAAGGAAAATCAGCCTCAGTGGCAGAGTAAAATTTCTAGGCTAAGTAGAAGGAAAACAAAGAAATCTTTAAATTTTCCATCGAACAAAGCAAGGAAAATATAAACTTGTAATTTAAAGTTAATCTCAGCATGGGGTAAAACCCCCCAAATTTTCCAAGGCTGTTTAAAGTATAAACTTGTGTTTTAAAACTAAACATTGAAAACGAGAGTTGGAGGGGAAGCACTATTGAACAGCACCATATATTTAATATAGTACTAATTTAAAACCACAAGTAGTTCTAGGCTATATGAAAGCAAAGAACCAAAAGGACTCCAGAACTGAAAAAAACATCAATTTCCTTTAAGTATCAGTGAAGGACTACCTATGTTACATTGCTTTATTCAGAATATGAAATGAAGATTCTACAGTACAATGAAAGAAGATTCTGTATATTTGGCTCAACTGCGAGTTGCAAGTTTGCCTTTAAAACCTGTAAGGCTAAACTATGAGCTGAAAGTTTGACATTAAAACCTATAAACAAAGAAATCTTGCAAAATCCAAATATGTGTGGTAAAAAAGTTGACATTCTGATCTGAAATATAGAAATTGCTTAAGTTACGGTTTCTATTAAAACCCATGACCATCTAATCAATTCTGATTTTTAACAACCTCATAAAAAACTAGAACTAATCCATAAACTCTGGTGGCCTAGGAGTAAGGAGTCGTGCAGCTAACCCAAAGGCATGCCGTTTGAGCCCACCAGCTGCTCTGAGGGTGGAAGATGGGCAATCTCCTTTCATGGACTTTACAGCCTCTGAAAACCTGTTGGCGGGTCAGCTATGAGTCAGTTCTGACTCAACATCACTAAACAACAACAATATCATCTTTATGTGAATAAGACTGCTTCATCTTTCTTCCATGGAGCAACTTGTGGATTTGAACAACTGGCCTTTTTGGTTAGCAACCCAATGATTAATTCTTTGTGTCACAGGGCTCCTTAAGCTCCTATCAAACCAAAACTCCAAACCCATTGAGCTGACTCAGCAACTCTCCATCAGATGTCCAAGTCTGTAAATCTTTATGGGAGGAAACTGTCCCTTTCTCTCCCAAAGTGGCTGATGGATTCAAACCTTCTGGTTGGCTGCCCTAAGCATTATGATACCAAGGTTTGTTCTTTCTTAGTTTCTATTAGAAGATTAAAAAGAAAACATTTGAAGCATTTCATTTAAGTCCTAATGTGCAAGACATGCTAACTGTGAAGTAAAATTATTTTAAAAACAGCATCCAGCAGCTTCAGTCAACAGGCAGCTTGCTCAATTTCTACCAGATCAAGTCACTTTGGAAATGTCTATTTACTGTCAGGCAAAACACTGTGACAACCAATTGCCAATATTTATATGATGATTCACAAGCTAGTTAATCTATAAAATAACTTTCCAAGGTATATTTGATCTTTACAGTGAAAGAAACATACTTGGGTCACTAACCTGCCCACAGTTATAAACTAAGCTGAAGGAAAAGGGAATATTCTAATTGATCGCTCATGATTTTTTCCAACCTTGGCATTCAGGAAGAACAACTTACCTAGCTACAAGCTGACTATAAATGACTGCTACATATTTCTCTAGTACAGACTCATCTACACCCACTTACTCTATGACCAGCATTTCTTAATTCCACACCCATCCCATGTCCAATCACCTCTCAGTCAGGGTAAAATGCCAAAGAGGAAAAAGCCACAAAACTTGTCCACATCCAACAACTGACTTCTCAAATAGGATAATAAGGTAACACGGCTGAAGACCAAAATAATTTATTTTTGTGTGGGCACAAGAAACCATCCACAATTCAAACTATTTACCTTTACTATGAGTTTTTTGCTTAAAAACAAAAACAAGTCTGAAGAAAGCACAAATTCCAGCCTTCCATTTCTGCATTTAAGGTTGCCAAAAAGACCTGTTCTGAAGACACACACACACAAGCTGATGGTGGTGGCTCCTGGATTTTTACAAATGGGACTGACTACTTTAAGGTCTTATCCTGCGATACTTTCCTGTTAGGGGGGTCTTTAATACTATTTTTCAGGCATCAAGGAGGCTTGTTAACAATGCCTGACAGAGCACTTAATAAACCCTCTCAGGACAGCCGTGTGACCGGCACAGTAGTATAACCACCCATCAGGAGAATGGTGATTTCTCCAGAATCATGACAGGAGCTTTGCGCGGAGAATATAGTTATAACTTGCCGAATGAGATGGCCCATGTGGCCTGGAACCCAATTACTCAGGATGGGGGGGCAGCAGAGAAAGAGGACTGCTGGGTACCCGTGCCCCACTGTGCATCACAGGTCACCACACTCGGGGATCGGCCTTATTCTTTATCTTGGCAACACCAGATCTTGCTTGGTGCCCCTCCCCGTACACCTGAGGCCGGGCCCCTTCTTGGCCCCCTTCCTCCCCAGGGGCACTTAGCGGGCCAGGCGTCGGCCCGGGCCCTCTCCGGCTACCCCCAGGGCAGGTGCGGGGAGGCAGGCTGCATACCCGGTTCTCCAGCTCCGCGGGGAACTTAGTCTGGAACTGACAGCGAGTGCCGCTGCTGTAGTCTCGCTGAATGAAGACCTTCCCGGACACCGGCGCCTGCTGCGGCCTCATGGCGAGGACAGGTTGGGCCGCGCTGCGGGTTCGGAGGGATACCAACCGCGGGTCAGTCCCTTGGCCTGGACCCAAGACTCCAGCCTGCCAGCCCCTCGAACCCACCCGCAGTCCAAAGTGGCCCAAAGCCTTTCCCGTTCCACCCTCCCTCACTCATACTGTCCAGACAAGTCTTCTCCGACCACCCCTGCCCCGGCCCCGCGCCCCCCACAGCCGGGTTCGGCCCGGGAAACACGAACCCGCCTCCTCTGCCCTCCAGCCGCTGTCGCGCTGCCTTCCTGTCACTTACGTCCTGCCGCAAAAAGCCTCTTTCCCCCGCCCCTCAAGTCAGCCTCCCACTGCAAGTCTAGGGCTCACCCTATGTTTTGGCCGTAAAGTGACTATGTCAAGGCCGAGTGCCGCGGGCGGGGCCCCAGGGCCGGTCCCGCCTCCCGCACCGCCCGAGGAGTCTTTCCGGAAGGAAAAGGCGGGGCGGTGCGGAACGAGGGGGAAATGTGGGGGCTGTAGGCCACCACACAGTGATTTCATTTCCACTTTGGAGTGGTACCCATTAATTGTGGCAAAGTATTTTCTGATCTGATCAGGGGTTATTTTAACTCTGGCGTGGACTTCGCATATTCCGCGTGGGACGTCACCTAACTCTACAAAATAAATTGGCTATTGGGGAAGCTCTTTAGCCACTTACGAAAGAATAGAGAAAGGAGGGGACACCACTCCATGTCAAGCATCTTTCCTCCAACCCTTTTTTTCAGGTTTCCAAGGTTTTTCATCCAACAACACTCCTCACCCTCTCCTTCCCTCCACTTTCAGGTGACTTCACAACTTAGCAGTTTTGTGTTTCTGGCGTCCTCGTATTTCTCAGCATCTCTTTCCAAAGAAATGAAACCTTACTGTTTTTTGGGGATGCCTGGCTAATAAAACTTATTAGTACTATCAACTGATCCTGACTTTTATTTCTTTTTAAAAGTTTCCTTTATTTTGATGTATTTTCAAAAAGCTCTACTAAGGTAATAGTTGTTCGGTGTTGCAAAGTCTAAGAGGACTCATAACGACACATGTAAACTGTCAGCCTGAACCCTGCCCTATCTTGTGCCATCCTCACCATCTCCGACAAACCAGAGCTCATTGCTGAAGTCACCATGTCAATTCATTTCGTTGAGGATCTTCCTCTCCTTCTCTGCTTCAGTTTGCTTGGCTCCACAGTCAGCACTGTGGGTACCAGCAGCCAGGAAATTAGAAGACGTATTGCCATGGGAAAGTATGCTGTTAGGGACCTCTCCAGGGTACTGAAGAGCAATGGTGTCTCTTTGGAGACTAAGGTGTGTCTGATACAGGTCGTGGTCTTTGCTATCACTTGTTATGCATCAGAGAGTTTGACAATGACTAAGGAGGATAGAAGGAGAATTGATGTCTTTGAGCTGTGGTGCTGGAGAAAAGTATTGTGGGTACCATGGACTGCTAGGAAAACAAACAGATTCATCCTGGAAAGGGTCAAACCGGGCTGCTCCTTGGAGGCAAGGATTCTAAGGCTCTAACATCCTTTGGAGGTGTTGCAAGGAGGGACAGGTCTTGGAGAAGGACATATACTTGGTAGGGTGGAGGGAACAGCATAGAAGGGAAATACCCTGTATGAGGTAGATTGATTCAATGATTGAGGTAATCAGGATGGGTGTATCAGAGACAGCGCGATTGGCACAGGACAAAGCAGAGTTTAGGGATGTTGTTGTACATAGGGTCGCTATGAGTCGCAAGTGACTCAATGGCACATAACAAGAACAACAAGAACATCTATGTTCAACTGATATTCAACAAGGAAATCAAAGCTATCAAATAGGGAAATGATAACCTCTTCAACAAATAGTGCTGGCAAAACTGGACTTCTACCTGTAAAAGCTGAATCCACATGTCACACCATTCACAAAAATCACCTCAAGGTGAATCAGAGACCTAGGAGTAAAGACCAAAACCGTAATGTTCATAAGAGACAAACTAGAACCAAGCTTAGAAGCGCTAGTCCAAGGTATGAAGAAACTGCCAAATACAACCAGAAATGCACAATCTAAAGAGAATAGAATTGATGCATGGGACCTTCTAAAGATTAAATTCCTGTGCACATCAAAAACTTTTTCCAACACGGTGAAAAGAAAACCTACAGACTGGGAACAACTATTTGGTATTATCATCTCAGACAAGAGTCTTACAACAAAAGTTTACAGAGTACTCCTGGGTCTCTACAAGAAAAAAAACCCATGACCTGATTAAAAAATGGGCAAAAGACATGAAAAGAATTTTCACAGAGGAAGATATTTGAATGGCAAACAGATACATTAAGAAATGCTCCAAATCACTGGCAATAAGAGAGATGCAAATAAAAACTACAATGAGGTACCATCTCACTCCAGTAACAGTGGCTAAGTTTAACAGGGCAGCAAGTAATAAATGTTGGAGATGATGTGGAAAGATAGGAACTCTTATACAAATGGTATAACTATTCTGGAAGGCAGTCTGGCGCTTCCTCAAAAAACTGAACATAGAAATTCCACATGACCCAGCTACTCCACTACTTGGAATATACCCTGAGAATATGAGAAGTGAGGCACAAACTGAGATTTGTTCACCAATGTTCATAGCAGTATTATTCACCATCGCAAGAACATGGAAACAGCCCAAATGTCCAACTACAAACAAATGTATTAAGAAATTATGGTACCTTCACAGAGTGGAATACTACACAACACGCAGGAGCAATGATTTTGTAAATTATTACCTAACCTGGTAGGGACTGGAGAGCATTATGCTGAGTGAACTAACTCAGTCCCACAAGGATAAATATTGTATGAAACTATTTTGTGGAAGGAGCATAAAGATCCAAGAGGGGTGGGAGAGGCTGGAAGAAGATGAATGTGGATGTGCAGGGGGAGGAGGTATTAACCATTGGGTTGTACAATTTGATGGGTGAGGTGGTGAGAGAAATTGAAATAGTTTGTTTAAACTTGTATTCAAATTTTGTAAATAAACCAGCAGGAAAAAATAGATTGAGCTACAAAGTAAAAAAAAAAAAAAAAAGACTATATCACACTTTAGAGACGTCCTTGACAGCAGACTTTTTCAAATTAAGACAGCAGTCTTGATTTCTTGACTGCTATCAAAAAGGGCGCTGATTGTGGATCCAAGCAAGATGACTGTGACAACTTCAATTTTATCTCCATCTATCATGATATTGCCTATTGGCCTACTGGTAAGGATTTTTGTTTTCTTGATGTTGTGATGTAGTCCTCATTGAAGGCTGTAGTCCTTGATCTTCTGTAGCAAGTGTTCTAAGTCTTTTTACTTTCAGCAAGCAAAATTGTGTCATCTGTGGAATGCAGGCTGTTGATGAGTCTTCCTCTGATCCTTGAGCCACATTTTTCTTTATATAGTCTACCTTCTTGAATTATTTGCTCAGCATACAGATTGAACAGCTATGGAGAAAAATACATCCTTGACACACATATTTCTTGATTTTTATTCATGCAGTGTTCCCTTGTTCTGTTTGGACGACAGCCTCTTGATCTAGGTCCAGGTTTTACAGGAGCACAATTAAGTGTTCTGGAATTCTAATTCTTCAGAGTGTTATCCATAATTTCTTAGGGTCCCTACCGTCAAATGCCTTTGAATAGTCTATAAAACATAAATAAACATCTTTCTTGCATTCTTGGCTTTTGACCAAGATCCATCTGACATCAGCAATGATATCCCTGGTGCCACAGCCTCTTGTCAATCCAGGATGAATTCCTGGCAGTTCTCTGTCAGTGTTCTCTCCTAGCTGTTTTTGAATAATAATTCAGCAAGATTGTTCTTGCAGATGATAATAACAACATTGTTCTTAATCTATTGGATCACCTTTTTTTGGGAATTGCAACAAGTATTGATCTCTTCCTTTCAATTGGTGAGGTAGCTGCCTTGCAAACTTTTTGGTATAGACTAATGAACACATTCAGGGCTGCACCTGTTCATTGAAACATGTCAATTGATATTCCATCAATTTTTTGCCAATGCCTTCAGTGCAACTCAAATTTCTTCCTTCATTACAATTGGTTCTTGATCATGTGTTATGTATTGAAATTGTTCAGTGTCAGCCAACTCTTTCTGGTACAGTGACTCTGTGTATTCCATCCATCTTCTTTTGGCGTTTCCTGCATTTTTGTTGTTGCCGTTGTGTCAAGCACAACTCAGAGCAACTGTATGAATATAAGGCCTGAAGCCTTTCTTTCTTTTTTATTTTTTATGAAGCCTTTCTATAACTATCGTTTCTCAAAGTTCATAGAATTTTCAGAGGCATGTTGTTTATAATGTGGATGCCATCCTGCTTCCAAACCTGTCTTAAACTGGGAGCTTCACCAAACACTATCTACCATGGGTAACGGTTATGCCATTTGACACCCTGATGGCACAAGGTTCAGCATTACAGTAGCATCAGGTTATTTGAGTACAGCATATTGACAGAGAGTGCTGTACCACTATTCCTACAGCATCCTTTAGTATTGTAACTTGAGGCTTATTTTTCAGTTCTCTTAGCTTGAGAAATGCTGAGCGAATTTTTCCTTTTTCTTTTCTAACTCCAGTTCGTTGTGTATTTCATTATAATACTTTATTTTGTCTTCTAAAACTGCTATTTGAAATCTTCTGACTATCTCTTTTACTTCAGCGTTTCTTCACTTTGTGTTGACCACTTGATGTTCTATGCAATTTTCAATTGGATGAAAATGGATGTCTCTTCCAACATCTAGTTTGGTCTTTTCTTTCTCCTCTGTCTTTGCAATGACCTTTGGCTCTGCACATGAATGATGTCCTTGATGCCATCTCCACAACTCAACTGGTCTTTGATCATTAAAGTTCAATACCGTAAACCTATTCTAGAGATAGGTTTTTAATTCAGGTGGGATAGACTCAAGGTTTTATTTTGGTTCTTGTGAACTTCTTTTAATTTTCTTTAGCTTCAATTTGAACTTGCAGATGAGTAATTGAAGGGTTTTGTCCATAGTTAGCCCCTTTTTTGAATGCTGATTTTGAGTTTTTTGCACTGATTCTTTCCATAGATGTAATCACTCTGATTCCTGTGTAGTCCGTTAGGTGAGGACCATGTGCATAGTTGCAGTTTGTGCTTTTTAAAAAAGTATTTACAATGAATAAATTGTTCCTTTCCTAAAATTCAGTACTTTGATCACCAGCTTCACTTCTTAAACCAAGTCTGTAATTACCTTCTACCAGATCTTCTTTGTTTCCTACTTTTGCATTATAGTCATCAAGTAGTATTAATGAATCTTGATACATATTCAGTCATTTTCAGATTTCAGACATTGGTGGAAATTTAAAATTTCTTCTTTGCTTTAGTTGTTGGTGTGTGTACTTGAGTTGTTTGTGGCTATTTGAGTTACTTCTGATTTTGGATTTCTACAAATAAAGTTGCTCTAAACACTCACCTACAAATCTTCTTTATGCTTCTACGAATTGTCACAGTCCTTGATCCAATTCTCTGATTTCTCCATCTTCAAAGCCAATAGCTGGGAAAAGTCCTTTTAATACCTAGTCTCTCTGATCTACTCTGCTTCCTTCTTCCTCTTCTACATGATTGGATTATGTGTAGCACAAATGGTTGAACATTCATCTGCTAATGAAAGATTAATAGTTCAAGTCCACCCTGTGATGCCTTGGAAGAAAGTCTGGCAATTTCCTTCCAAAAACTCAGCTACTGAACAATCTACTCAGACTCACAAAGGGGTCATCGAGAGTTGGAATAGACTCTGCAGAAACTAGTTACCAAGATAAGCTGAGGTACTATGCCCTCAAAGAAAGTCCTTAACAGTAATCAGATTTGCCAAGTTCTCAGTACCATGAAAGATAACATAGTCACAGATTGTGAGGATTAGATATCTTTGGGAATAAGTTGTGTATGTGTTATCGAGTTGACTCATAGCAGCCCTATGATCAATGTGTTCAAAACCTGTTCTATCCTGTGCCATACATTTCTGACTGTGAGAAATTTCTAACATTTCTAATCATTCCCATTGTTACAGTCACTATGTCAATCCATTTTGTTGAGGGTCATACTCTCTTATGCTGACCTTCCTCCTTTCCAAGAATGATGTCCTTTTCCAAAGATGGATCTGTCCTAACAACATGTCTATAAATGTGAGTTTTAACCCCAAGAAAGACTCCAGTTTCACTTTATCTAAAACACATTTATTTGTTATTTTGGCATTCTATGGGATGTTCAGTACTCTTCTCCAACACTAAACTCAAAGACATCAGTTCTTATTTTGTTATCCTTAATCATTGTCCAATTTTCAGGTACATAGCATGTAATTGGAAAGACCACAGCTTGAATCAGGTGGAACTTAGTATTTAAATTCTCATCGTTGCTCTTTAATATTTTGGAGAGGTCTTCAACAACAGATTTTCCCAATGTTAATGTGTTTTTTGATTTCTTGACTGTTGGTACCAAAGGTGTTGATTGTGGATCCAAGTAAGATAAAATCGTTGACAATTTCCAATCTGCCCTCCATCTATCATGATGGCGCCAATCAATTAAATTGTGAAAATGTTTGTTTTCTTGATGTTGATATGTAGTCCATAGAAAAGGCTGTGGGAGAGGAGACGTTATTCTGCCTACCATGGGTATGAGTTGACATTTGTTTAGTTTTGCACATAATTATCCAATTTGTTGAAAATTCAGTTTGTTTTCAAAATTTTAAAACATTTCATGCCATTTGTTGAAGACTCTCCATTCTCCAATGAATTGCTTTTTCACCTTTGCAAAAATTCAGTTATTTTTTTTATGTGTGCATAAGTATTTCTAGACTGCCTAGTCTTTTCCATTATCTGATCCTGTTTTGCATTAAATGTCTGCTAGGGTTTGTGCCTGAAGTTCATGCCTCCTTGAGGACTTAATATCAGTAAGATCTCTTAGGAGTTGTTTTTCTACATGTTCAATATTTGTGGTTGGGAATTCCAAAATGAATAAAACAGTCTCTACTGCCAAGGTCTTAATCTTCCTATGTACACAAAGTCAATTCTCCTACTTTACTTAAAAGGGTAATAGGCATATTTTTTACTTTTTGTTGTGATTTGAGTAAGTTTATAGAGCAAATTGATTTTCTATTCAAACTAGTCAGTATTGCCTTGTGAAGAAAAGGTCTGCTGATTCACTCCTCTAAAGATTGTAACCTAGGGAATCTATGTCTCTGTAAGGCAGTTCTAATCTGCCCTAGTATAGGAGTATGGATCACTGTGAATTGGTATCTACTTGGAGGCATACAACAACAAGAATAACCATATTAAATTAAACACTTCCCCCACACATTTTGTTCCTTGGATTGTTTGCAATTCTTACTGTGTAATACCACATCCTTCTTGCATCTCATAGCCATTTGGCTAGTAAGACTAGGTAGCAAACCTTTCAGGGATTCCAGAAAACAAGGCAAATATGAAGAAATTAATTTTGGTGCTTAGGAGGAGTTTCCTGGGTGAAAGAGAGTTGAAGGACAAGAAATCATATTGTCATTGTCTGTTTTCTCCCAACACACTCATACCTCATACATCATGTTCTTTTAGGAGGAACATAGTGGAAGTAAAGGAAAATGGAGATGACCAGAACCCAAGGCAGGATCATTTGTTCCTTGCCTCTCAAGATTTAGACCAAAAGCCCTTCTTTCAGCATGGATTTGGAGAAACTCAAGTGCCCTACAAGGGTCAGGTGAGAGAGATATTTAAGCCAGATGAGCCTGACATGGTGCTTCCAAATATCCTCTTATATAGACTGTACCTGGTGACTGGGAATCCAGCAAAACCTGGGTGGATGTGTTGAGATCCAGTGACTTGGAAAAAGGCTGTGTAGGGATGAGGAGGCTGCAGAATGGGAAGGTCTTGAGGTCCCTGCTTTGAGTGAGAGAACAGACTTCAGTATCGTTATCAGTGTGATGTTCAAAAGAACCTGGCAGAAGCTACCAGTGAATCTCAGTGAATAGCGCAGGATCCCCTGAGACTAGGCTGGATGAGCTGAACTACAGAGGATGACACAGCAGAGACTTAGGTTTCCATACGACAAAAATAACACACAAACCTCACCCCACCCTTAAGGAGTTAGATCTCCTCCAGAAGAACAGGGAGGGGGAGAACTAAGTGAGTTTAAAACTGAATGACTGAGGTTTATAAAAATCACTTGAAGGGAAAATTTCATTGAGTGGACAAATTTACGTCCCCCCTCATTTCTACCAAGAATAAATGAAGTTATCATAAATATATTTAACCCTTCTGAATCATCATGGCTTGTAAATCTCACCTCATACCTGCTGCATCCACCTTCTAGAAGATGAAGTATGATCTTCTGTATTTTAAACAACAATATGTAAGTTGTAATAATAATAGTGTAAGTGGTATGGAGGCGGCTATGTCTGACCTCCACTAACTCCACAAGGGGGAAGACTCTCCGTTAACTACATCCACAATGCAAAGTCAATTTCTATGAAGTCAGACATGCTCCCCGGCTCCCACTACTATCAGTACTAATACCAACTAATATCCACTACTATCTACTACTATCAGTTCTAATACCAACTGTCCCTCCCAAGGCTCTCGTTGCTCTTCTACTACTGGGTCTGCTAATCTTTTGCAATGACCACACAGAACTTAAAGTCTGTAATTATAAATATGGGGTTTATTAGGGACGTTGAAAGGTTACAATTCAGGATTGAAGCATTATACCTTCAGTCAAGACAGCCCTGATTTTCAGCTCGGATGCTCTGGGCCAGTGTTATAAAGTATTATAAAGCAATTAGTTCTGCCAATTATGGTCTCTCCCCACTCAGTCCCCTAGCAAGCTTGGGAGAAGGCCCTTGGCACTGGGTCTGTGGGGAAGCAGGTCCAGTGTAGCTTTATCTCATGTAGGTCAGTCTCATGTTGATCTATCTTGCACAGGAATCTCTGACCTCTTAGGATGCACTGCAATCTTCACAGCTTTTTCTTTCTTGATAATAGTAAAATCTCCATTTTCTACCACTGAACCTGCTCCGTTTATGCCTGGTTGTTTTTGTTGTTGTCAAATTGATTATAACTCATAGTGAACCTATGAACAAAAAATCAGAACCTTGCCCTATCCTGTGCCATCTTCATCATCTCTGACACACTTGAGCCCATTGCGACAGTCACTGTGTCAATCCATCTCATGGAGGGTCTCCTCCTTCACTGACCTTTCCATCATGCATCAAAAGAAATGATGCCCTTTTCTAAGGACTGGCCCCTCCTAACAATTTACCCAAAGTATAGCAGACAAAGTTTCACTGTCCTTGCCTCCAAGGAGTACACGTTTTCTAAGACATATTTGCTTGTCCTTTTGGCTGTGGGACATTTAGTACTCTTCTCCAGCAACACAACTCAAAGGCATAGATTCCTCTGTCACCTTTATTCGTTGTCCAGCTTTCATTCAGATGTGTAGCAAGTGATTGAAAAGATTATGACGTGAATTGGGTACTCCTTTAGTCTTCAAACCGACATGTTTGCTCTTCAGCACTTTCAACAGGTCCCTGACAGCAAAATTGACCAATCCCCTCATTAGTAGTGTATGCATCTTATTTGCATGCTCCCACGCCTACAGTGCTATTTGTCTCATTTACGTTATTAACATAGCCCACCCAGCTATGTGGTCAAGACAAATACCAATAGCTGGGTAAATACTTTTGAACAATTAATCTACTGTACTACACATAGAAGTAGGAGTTAGCTGGGTGAGGTTAGGCCTCTCTTTTATCTGTGTTTGTTTTGGACAAGTGATTGGAGTTGAGGTCTGAGCTAATCAAGGAGGGAGATGGATATGTACATGCACAGTTCAGTCCATAACAGAGGTAGTTGTGAATGTATCTAACTTACTTTTAATAGTATATTGAGGGTTTTTTTTTAATAAATAAAAAGATAAACTTTTCAATTTGGAGTTCTTATTAGTGATGTTGCTATGAACATCCTTGTACATGTCTCTGGGGCATGTATGTGTTCCTTTCTGATGAGTGTAGTTGAAGTAGACTTGCTTGCTCACTGGGTAGGAACATAGGCAGTTTTAGGAAATACTAATATCTTTCCAATAAAAAGTGTATCATTTTTTTTTAAAAAAAGATACCTTTTTATTTTATATTTGTTTGCTTACAAAGTTTGTCAACATTGTGTTTCACACTGTCCTTCATTCACATTGTGGTTCGTTAATTTTATAAAGTATGATGGATGGGAATGATTGTAGCATATGGAATTTTGACATACATAACTGGATTCCCTAGGTATTGAAAGTGGTTACCTACTCAACTATTGGCCAAAGAGTACCTTGGAAGAAAGAAAGATCTGTTCGCAGATAGATGGTCATATTCTTGAGAGCCTAATGGGCGCAGTTCTATCCTGCAACATGTGAGGTGGCCATGCGCTGGGGTGACTTGACGACAGTTCGGTAATGCACATTCGGTTTTAGTTATCAAAGACACTTAAAACCATGGACATGTCCTTGAAAAACAACCTAAACAATTCCTTTATCTCACATTAGAAATTCCAGTGATATGGACCTAGGACTAAAACCAAGGACTATAAACTTCATTCAAGAAAAGCTTGGAAGAACTTTAGTAGTCCTAATCCACAACATAAAGAGTCTTCCAAGTATTCTGAAAAATCTACAACCAGGGGAAGATAAAATAGATGAATGGGACCTTCTAAGAATCAAATCCCTATGTGCATCCAGAAACTTCTCTAACAGGGTAAAAAGGGAAGCCACAGACTGGGAAAAAGTGTTTGGTAATGACATGTCAGATAAGGGACTTATATCTAAAATTTATAAAATACTTGAGCACCACAACAAGATAAAGGTGAATAATCCAATTGAAAAATGGGCACAGGATATGAACAGACACTTCACCAGGGAAGACATTCAGATGGCAAACAAACACATGAGGAAATGTTCAAAATCCCTAGCTCTGAGAGAGATGCAAATCAAGACAACTATGAGATATCATCTCACTCCAGTAAGACTAGCAAAATTTAACAGAACAGCAAGCAACAAATGCTGGCGAGGTTGTGGAGAGACTGGAACCCTTATTCACTGTTGGTGGGAGTGTAAAATGGTGCAACCACTGTGGAAAGCAATGTGGCGCTTTCTCAAAAAGTTGCAAATAGAGATACCATTTGACCCAGCAATTCCACTACTGAGAATATACCCTAAAGAGACCATAAATGGCACCCAAGTAGATATATGCATGTTGTTGTTGTTGTTATGTGCTGTCGAGTGGCTTGCGACTCATAGCGACCCTATGTACAACATTGCGGCTTTGTTTACAATAGCAAGGAGTTGGAAACAACCCAAATGCCCATCAATAAACGAGTGGGTAGAGAAGCTGTGGTATATTCGCACAATGGAATATTATGCTTCATTGAAAAACAAGGAATTCATGCAATATTATTCAAAATGGGTGACCCTGGAGGACATTATGCTGAGTGAGGTATCTCAGTCACAGAGGGACAAGTGCTATATGGTGTCACTGTTGTAGAATGAGGCTGACATCGGGATGGGGGTAAGACTGAGAAAAACTGGATGAAATATGTTTACGGCATTGAAGTCTTTGGGGGAGAGAATATTTTATATTTTAGGGCATTATGTTTATCGTAAGAGTACGGAATGAGGGTTGCAGAGTGGATTATATTTGGGGGTTGGGGGTTGTGGGGGGGAATTGCGTACCAATGAGGGAGTTTTTCTTTTGCGTTTGAAGGAGAGGAGCAAACGGGGGGGGGGGTGGAGGGAGAGGAGTGCAACAATGAATGAATGGAATTCCAAAATCTCTGTAGATGTTCATTGAAATGAAAAATAAATTAAAAAAAAATTCCAGTGATAGATTTCTAAGGACCCTAGAAAAGATTTTGACAACTTTTCCCATACCGATGTTGTTTATATCTTAATGTTGTTTCCTTTGTTTTAAAACATTTTCCTCTTTAGCTGGGAACTTTTGCTGTCAACTTCTCTCTAGGAGTTAATTCTTGTACAATTCCATCCTCATAGCATTGGTCCCCTGCTTGGCAGTGGAGAAAGCCTCTTCCTAACATCTATCTGTTGGATAGAACCCTGGAATCAAATCAGCAGACTCTACAGAGTCTTTTGCTCTCTTTTTTCCTTAGGCAGCCCCTTAATTTTGTGTGGCCAACCCAAAGATGAGAGGTTCTAATTGACCCATTGCCCGGTGACAAAAAGATGAGCAATCCCCTGCTTTGTGATTGCCAGCCTCTGAAAACTGCTGGAGGGTTATAAGTTGATTCTAATTTGAAAGGCATAGAAAAATGATATTTACAGGCCTTTTTAACCACACCTTCATTTAATGTGTCCTGCCCTTTGTGTTCATTCACATTTTTTGGCCTAAAAAGGTCCTGAACCATGCAGTGTTTCCTTGCTCTGTTCTGATGACTGCTTCTTGGTCCAAGTATAGGTTTCGCATTAAAACGATCAAGAGTTCTGGGATTCCCATTCTTCTCAGAGTCAGCCACAGTTTGTTATGATCCACACAGTCAAACGCCTTTGCATAGTCAATGAAACACAGATATACTTTCCTCAGGTATTCCCTGCTTTCAGCTAAGATCCATCTAACATTAGCTACAATATCCCTAGTACCACAACCCCTTGTAAACCCAGCCTGGACTTCTGGCAGTTCTCTGTTGATGTGTTGTTCCAGTCGTTTTTGGGTAAGTAGAATCTTGCTTGCATATGAAATTAATGATATTGTTCTATAGTTTCGACACCCTGTTGGGTCACCCTTCTTTGGGATGGGAACAAATATAGATCTCTTCCAGTCAGTTGGCCAAGTGGTTGTTCTCCAGATTTTTTGGTACAACTTGGTGAGCACATCCAGGTCAGCATCTGTTAGCTGAAATATGTCAATTGGTATATCATCTATTCCTGGAGCCTTATTTTTTGCTATTTCCTTCAAAGCAGCTTGAACTTCTTCCTTCATCACCACAGGCTCTTGCTCATAGCTGTTTCATGAAATTCTTCTGTGTCTGTCAATTCCTTTCAATACAGTGACTCAGTATATTCTTTTCATGTTCTTTTAATACTTCCTGGATCATTTAATATTCTGTCTAACACTGAGTGGTTCAAAATTGAGAACGGTGTACGCCAGAGATGTATCCTGTTTCCATACCTTTTCAACCTGTATGCAGAATAGATTATCCGGGAGGCTGGGCTCTATGAGGAGAAATGGGGGGGTCAAGATTGGTGGAAGTTCTATCAACAATCTGCGATATGCAGATGACACAACCCTGCTTGCTGAAAGTGAGGATGACCTGAAGCACTTGCTGCACAGGGTCAAGGACTGCAGCCTCCAATATGGATTGAGGTTCAATGACAAGAAGACAAAGATTCTCACCACTTGGCCAATTGGCAGCATCAGGATGGATGGTGAAGAGATTGAGATTCTTCACAGCTTTAATTTGCTTGGCTCCACAGTCAACACTCTTGGCACCAGTAGCCAGGAAATTAAAAGACATATTGCCATGGGAAAGTCTGCTGTTAGGGACCTCTCCAGGGTACTGAAGAGGAATGGTATCACTCTGGAGACTAAGGTGCGTCTGATACAGGTTATGGTCTTTGCTATCACTTGTTATGCATCAGAGAGTTGGACAATGACCAAGGAGGATAGAAGGAGAATTGACGCCTTTAAGCTGTGGTTCTGGAGAAGAGTATTGAGGGTACCATGGACTGCTAGGAAAACAAACAGATTCATCCTGGAAAGGGTTAAAACGGGCGGCTCCTTGGAGGCAAGAATTCTGAGGCTCCATCTAACATACTTTGGACATGTTGTAAGGAGGGATCGGTCCTTGGAGATGGATATCATGCTTGGGAGGGTGGAGGGACAGCGCAGGAGGGGAAGACCCTCTATGAGGTGGATTGATTCAGTGACTTGGGTAATCAGGATGGGAGTGTCTGAGACAGTGCGATTGGCACAGGACAGAGAAGAGTTTAGGTCTGTTGTGCATAGGGTCGCTATGAGTTGCAAGCGACTCGATGGCACATAACAAAAACAACAAAGAGGTCCTAATCTCCCTCCATTCATTTTAATGACTCAATAGATCATTCATTCAAAGAATACATTCACCAACTCTTTATTGATTTGTATATCAGTGTGCATTGCCAGTAGAAGGAACAGATTAGTCATAAAAGAAATACAAACAGAATGCTCCTTAGAAGTAAGTATGAAGAAACTTCAATTTGCTTGTTTTAGTAGACAGGCCAAAGGCAAGAACAGGTCATCATGTTTGGTACAGCAGATGACCAGTGAAAAAGAGGGTTTCCTCAGTGAGTTTGATTCATACAATAACTGCAACAATGACTTAGCAATAATTATGAGGATGATGCAGGACCTGGCAATGTCTTATTTTGTTATATATGTAACCATCATGAGTCAGAACCAGTTTGATAGCAAACAAGAACGCCAATGCCATGCCAGATAGTGTACTGGAATACAAATATGGATGACACACCCTTGAGTTGCTCATAACCTAGCGATGAAGAACAACCAGAAACAATTTTCTTGAAAAGAATGGGATACATGTTCCAATAGCAGAGAAATCCCTCCTAGTTAAACAGTCTGCTGTGAGTACCATCTGAGTGACATTGTCTGCACTCACTTTCAGCATCTCTTGGGATTACTTTTAAAACATGTGTATTTCTGAAGTACGGGGATGAGCACTAAAAATAATGGCCTGTTAGAATGGAAGCCTTGCATTTTTAGAATTCCAGAGGCCCTAAATAATGAGAACAGTAGTTTGATCCCACATCTTGAAGCTAAGCTTTTTTGATTGGCCATATTGATGTAGTTGTTGTTGTCATGGGCTGTCGAGTCACCTGTGACTCATAGCGACCCTATGTACAACAGCCCTAAACTCTGCTCTATCGCTTGCCAATCTTGTTGTCTCTGACACCCTTACCCTCTATTACCCCAGTCACTGAGTCAATAAATCCATCTAATAGAGGGTCTTCTTCTCCTGCGCTGTCCCTCCATTCTCCCAAGCGTCATATACCTCTCCAAGGACTGGTCCCTCCTTACAACATGTCCAAAATAGGTCAGAGGAAGCTTCAGAAGGCAAGGGTCTCTGAGGAGCAGCCTGGCTTCACCCTCTCCAGGATGAACTTGTTTTCCTAGCAGTCCATGGTATTTTCAATACCCTTTTCCAGCACCAGAACTCAAAGGCATCAACTCTCCTTCTATCATTCCCAGTCACTGTCTTTGATAAGCAGGTGAAAACCCTCAAGGCAGGAGGCTGTGGCTGCAGCTGCCCCCTGCTGGTGACCTTGTGAAGAGGCTGCAATGGAAGGGAGCGGTCCTTTTTCTAGGAGCAGTTGGTTCAGGGTTCCTCTCAAAAGAAGCTTACCAAAAAGGACCTCCTGGGGAGGCAAAGAGACCCCTGACCCCATAGGGGGTGTGATAGCCAGGGGAAGCTTTAGGTAGTATATTGGAGAAGTATTGCCCCAGCTGAGGGAGCTGTCAGAATCCCAGCCTAACTCTTGGAGGACCCCTCTAGGGGCTTATAAAAGAAAAGTGATGCCCTTTGTCCTTTTACCTTACCACCACTGGATTACAACCACACTGAGTTGACCCTGAAAGGACTATAGAATGTGCAGGAAGATGGAGTAAAGAAGAGAGATTAATTTAATCGCTGCTCCCTCTTCATTCCCCTGCCCCCCAGTTTCCTTCTCAACCATTCCCTCTGTTGGCTTTAGGATACTCATGGCACAGCAGGCCTCACTTCCTCATCACAAAGACGTCTCTAGGGGTGGAAGGTGGTGGCGGTGCTTGTGGTGGAGTGATGACTGTTGTTAAGTGTTATTCTTTCTCTACCCACCACCTCCAGCCCTGTGTGAGGACCCACTTGTCTTCCATCTATCTGCCCCAGTGCCTCTCATACCCTCTTTTTCTTCCCCATTCTCACTTCTTATACTGACTTCTTCAGCCCCTTGCCTGGCTTTTGCCTGTTTATATGATGCTGTGATCTCCTGCTGTTCCCTAGCACCCTCAGTGGTTGGGCCAAGATGCTACAAATCAATGGGGGAAGACATGCTGGTCAGCCTGCCTTCCTCCTGTGGCCCGGGCATCACTGGAGCCCTGGAATGTTTGTGGTGGTCAGTGATGGGCGCCCAGGTCTGAATGTGGTCCTGCGTCAGGTTCCACTATCAAGGGTGCTGCTTGAAATACTAAATGTCACATAAGGAAATAATGGCTGATTCTTACTACAATTTCTTTTTTGTTTTGTTTTGAAACCCTTATTTTTTTGCTAAATTGGCATCTTCATTACTTTATCTGTGCACCATGAAAGCAAACCTTATACAAACACTGATATGCACATTTAGGTTAAAAGAAGAGTTTTCTAGTGCTATTTTGCACCTTTTAATACTCTATCAATTGTATTTAAAGTTAAATGGGAAAAGAGAAATTGTTTAAGGTTATCTTAAATTGTATTCAAACAAATTCTCTGACTTTATTTAAATTTTCTTATTGTGAAATAACATAGATAAAAAACGCATAAAACATAAATGTACATTTTAATGAACTACACCAAAGGTGGGTGATTTTAATCTGTGGACCTCTGGTATGGTTTTAGTTGTTTTTGATCAAACATTCTTCTAAGTGGTATAGCACTGGCCTGTCCATTTGCTATTCTTACTACAATTTTATTTCACTAAGCCTGGTCTTATGCTTTCATTAGAACTTTTTAAGTCTCATTTTCTTTTAATATTTTCTCTTCCTTATTGTGTTTGAGGTGACAATTTACATGGAAAATTAGGATTTTTAAAAAAAAGTTTATTTTGCATTGGTTTGAATACAAAGTTCGTATACATTGTTTTACACTGTCATTCACATTGTGTTTCATACAATCATTCCCAGAAATTATGTTTTATAAAATTAATCACTATTGAATTATACCCACCATTGAAAGATCCCCACTGGATCTTTTCCATTTCCTTTACCTCCCCATTCTTCACCTATCAAATTGTGTAACCCTATGATCTCCCATTGCCCAGTCTCACCCCTCTGCTCCTTTCCCTTCCCTTCTTGGATCCTCATACACATTTTACTAGTTATCCTACTTTTACAGTAAATGAGCTTATGTAGTATTTATCCTTATGAGACTGAGTTAGTTCACTTAGCATAATGCTCTGCAGTCTCTCTCAAATTATGTAGTAATTTTCAAAATTGTTGCTCCTGAGTGCTGCATAGTATTCCATTGTGTAAATGTACCACAATCTCTCAATCCATTCGATTGTAGTTGGACATTTGCACTGTTTCCATGTTCTTGTGATTGTGAATAATGTTGTTATGCACATTGGTGTACAAATCTTTGTTTGTCTCAATCCTAATTTTCTCAGGGTATGTTCCTAGCTGCACTTGCTGCAGAAAGTCAAGGACTGCAGTCTTCAATATGGATTGAAGCTCAACATCAAGAAAACAAAGATTATCACCACTGGGCCAATTGGCAGCACCATGATAGATGGAAAAGAGATTGAAGTTGTTGACAATTACTGCTTGCTCAGCTCCACAATCAACACTCTTGGCACCAGCAGTCAAGAAATCAAAGGATGAACTGCACTGGGAAAATTTGCTGTCAGGGACCTCTCCAGAAGTTACAGTGTCAGTATATAGACTAAGGTGTGCGTGATCCAGGCCATACTTTCTATGTATCAAATAGAGGGAAGATGATTACGGATAACAGGATGAATTGATGCCTTTGAGTTGTGGTGCTGGAGAAGAGTCTTGAACATACCATTGACCACCAATAAAACAAATAAGTCTGTCTTGGAGAAGGTGAAACCAAGTTTCTCCTTGGAGGCTAGGATTTTGAAGCTCCATCTCACATATTTTGGGCATGTGGCCATGAGGGACCAGACCTTGGAGAAGGACATCATGCTTTGAAGGGTGGAGGGACAGAAAAGGAGAAGATGACCTCAGATGAGATGGATTAATATAATAACTGGGGTAATAAGGGTAGGTGTGTCAGAGTCAGTGAGATGGGCTCAGGACAGGGCAAGCTTCAGAGCTGCTATACATAGAGTCACTATGAGTTGCAGACAACTCGATGGCACATAACAAACAACATTCCTAGCAATGGAATAACTTGGTCATACAGAATTTCTATGTTCAGCTTGGAAAATTAGTTTTGCTTTTAAAAGTTTTATACAAATTATTCTCTGCCATTGGTAACATTTTTATAACATGTCAGTCTTTCTATTGTTTTTTTAAATTTTTCTTTTTCTACTGATGTAACTGCTGAAAGATAGTTTCATCAGGTTGGAAGGCCCTCAGTGCCACTAGGGAAGGGCTGTCTCCTTAATGTAGAGTTTACTTTAATGAATGGATGGAGTAAAGCTGTCAGTCAGTGATGGACCTTCATTTGCTGATGGGGAAAGACTCAAAATGAGTAGAAACAGCTGTCAACATCCATTGATAATTAAAAAACAGAATGTATAAAGTCAGAGTATAGGAAAACTAGAAGTTGTAAACAAAATGGAACACATATTGATATCCTAAGTCCTAGTGGGTGGAAATGAAATGGGATAGTATTGGACATTTTGCATTGGACAGTTATATGGTTTACTATAGAGACCTCTGGTGGCCTAGAAGTGGCAAGAAGCTGTGTTGCAATCCTGAGGGACGTGATTCAAATCCACCAGCTGTTCCACAAAAGAAGGATGGGCAATCTCCTTCTGTGCATTAACTGCCTCTGAAAACCCTCTGGAAGGTCAGCTATCGGCCAGTTCCAGCTCGATGATATACAACAACAACATGGTCTACTGTAGGGAGCTCTGATGGCAGAGTCTGTAGGAGGAGTGCTGCTAACACACTGAGCCTCTTTGGCAGTTCGAATCCTTCAGAGAAGTATGAGCAATCTCCTCCAGGGTAATTACTAGGAATAAACAAAACAACACAATGAAACAACTAAAGATGAATGGTGTCACATTCATCATCAAGAAAAACTTTTCAAGGTCTACCTTGTCAGTGATAGAATAATATCCGTACAAGGAAGACCTGTTAATATCTCTATTATTCAATCTACAAACCAAACACTAAAGTCAAAGACAAAGA
>NW_006399945.1:3387018-3390985 GCF_000299155.1 Elephantulus edwardii
GACCTTGAGTATATCCTACTTGAATTTAGAGAAAAGGGGAGCTCTGGTGGCCTAGTGGCAAGGAGCTGCAACTACAATCCCAGAGGCTCACGGTTCGAATCCACCAGATGCTCTGCCGGGTAAGGAGGGACAATCTCCTCCTGTACCAGTCAGATCTGATTTGACGGTACATGCACACAAAGATAATAAAATAAAATTTAAAAAAAAATTGAATTTAGAGAATATCTCAAGAGTAGATAGAACATTAATGACTCAGGACCAGACAGATTGTAGGATGAAGAATATAGTGCATGAAGAAAGCAAAAGGTTATTAAAAATACATGGAAGTCAAAAGAGGCTCTGAAACTTGTTTTAGGAGGTAGAGAAGCTAAAGCAAGTGGAAGAAATGAAGCAATGAAAGTGCTAAACAGCAGATTTCAAGGGGCAAGTTAAGAAGATAAAACAAAGCATATTAAGAAAATGTGCAAAGACCAAGCGTTACAAAACCAAAAGGGAAGAACAAGCTTAGGATTTCTCAAGCTGAAAAACTGAAAAAGAAAACAAAAATCCCAGACAACAATTCATGCTTTGGGCAGTAATGTTGAAGGATTCTATGGACATAATATTGAATGTTATGTGCTGTCAAGTCAGAACCAACTTACTGGTTTTCAGAGGAAATTGACCATCTTTCTATACCAGAGCAGATGGTGGATTCAAACCGTTGGTTTGGTAGTACAACTCCTTACACCTTTGGCCACCAGTAGGAGGCAACAAAACACCATGAAAGGAATGCATAGCCACCATACGGGGGAGGGGGGTAACACACTCCGGTGGCATAGTTCATAGGGAATTGGGTTGTTAAACCAAAGGGGACTCTTCTCTGGTTGTTTGAACCCATCAGTGACTCCACTGTGAAGGCAGGAGAAAGATGGACAACCTCTTTTTGTGATTTATAGCTTTGGGGAAATTCAATGTGTGGTCACTTATGAGATAGTTGCATTTTGATAGCATGAGTAAATGAGCTAATAAGCACTAAAAAAAATTGATTAATGCTCAACCAGTTCAGGAGGTAGAATATGATCGAGAATCAACGGTACTGAAGGAAGAAGGAAGTCCAAACTACACTGGCAAAAACCAAGGGTCTAGAAAGTGACTGAATGTCAGTTGAGGTTTGGCACTGAATATATTTACACCCTTATCTTCACAGTCAACACTCTTGGTGCTAGCATCCAGGAAATCAAACGACAAATTGAATTAGGAAAGTCTGCACTCAGGGACATCTCCAGAGTCCTGAAAAGCAGTGAGGTCAGTCTGGAGACCAAGGTGCACCCTGATCCAGGCCATGGTCTTCTCTACTACTGGCTATGCATCAGAAAGCTGGACAATGACTAGGATGATAGAAGAAGAATTGATGCCTTTAAGCTGTGGTGCTGGAGAAGAGTATTGAGTGTACCATGGCCTAGTAGGAGAACAAACAAGTTTGTCCTAGTGAGCTGTGGTGTTAATGAGAGGAGTGAATATACGATGGCCTTCTAGGAGAACAAACAGGTTTGTCCTAGGGAGAGTGAAACCAGGCTACTCCTTGGAGGCAAGGATTCTGAAGCTCTGTCTGACATGCTTTGGGCATGTTGCCAGGAGGGACCAGTCTTTGGAGAGGGACATCATGCTTGAGAAGGTGGAGGGACAGCACAGGAGAGGAAAACCCTTGATGAGATGGATTGACTCAGTGATGGGGTAATGGAATAGCTGTGTCAGAGACAATAAGGGTGGCTCAGGATAAAGCAGGGTTCAGAACTGTTTGTTGTACTTAGGGCTGCTATAAGTGGCAAAGTGACTTGATGTCACGTAACAACAGCAACACCATGCTAAGAAATTTGGAAGTCAGAAACCTGGTCAACCAACTGGAAGAGCTCCATATTTCATTCCATTCCAAAGAAAGGTGATCCAACATAATGCAGAAATTACAAAGTATACCAATCTCTGCCCCACAGACATAAATACACAGTATTTCTATATCTATTAATGTAGTGTTATAATTTCCTCTGCAAAACATGTTATAGTGGTCATAATTCTATTTGGGAATGAGTTATTTTTGTTATGCTAATAAGGCCGTATTAGTGTAGGGTGTGTATTAACTCTCTATCTTCAAGATATGAAAGATATTAAACAGCAGACTGGAAGAGTTGAGGAAAGATAGTTGCCATGACACCTGAGCATTACCAAGGTGTCAAGAAAAAGAAACTAGAAAGTTTTCCCCTAGAGTTTTTGTCACGCATTGCCCTCGAATCAGAACCAACTTATAGTCGATCCTGAGGAGGTTTCACGGGCTGTAAATTTCATGGGAGATTGCCCACCTTTTCCCCCACAGCACCACTGGTTTATTTGAACTTCCGGAGAGATGTGGCCTTTTAATTCCCCATGGACTATGCAACCAGACCTCTTGTTACCTAGAGTTAGTGCCTTGATTTTGAATTTACAGCCTCTTAATCCATGTCAAAATACATTTCTGCTTTTTAAAATCACCCATTTTTGGTATGTCTTTTATAGTAGTGCTAAATAATGGAAGCATCTAGTTTTAATAACTTTGGCCAAACACTGATTAAAAATATGAGTTAGATAAAACTTATAATAGAAAAACCATGTTGGTTCCAAATTATTCTTTCACCTTATTCTTTTCTATTTCTAAAATAAATCCTCCAGTAGTCTAAGGGACTAACATCAAGCTTTGGATATCTGTTCTTTCCTCCCTTTGAAAAGATTTGAATCTTTTACCTATCCCTTGTTTCTTTGAACCATGATAATGTCTCAAGAAGTGCTTTCGCCCCCCCCCCTTTTTTTCCAAGAAGTGCTTTTAAAGTGAATTCAATATGCCCCCTCCTTTTCTTTTGTTGCATGGACTTAGGCAGCTGGGGAGTCATGGAAGGATAATGTGTACTAGTGGTAGTAACCAAAACAGCATGGTATTGGTACAATGACAGGCACAAAGACCAATGAAACAGAATTGAAAATCCAGAAATAAACCCAGCATGGTCAACTGATATTTGACAACAAAAGAAAAACCTCTCAAAGGGCTAAATGACAACCTCTTCAACAAATGGTGCTGGCAAAATTAGACTGCTACCTGTGGAAACCTGAAACAGGATCCACATCTCACCCCACACACAAAAATCAACTCAAGGTGGTTCAGAGACCTGGAAATAAAGCCAAAAACCATAAAGTACATCAGAGACAAACTGAGATCAAACTTACTTGGCCTAGTATATGGTATAAAGAGACTGCCAAATAACAGCCAGAAATACACGATCAGGAGAGGATAAAATTGATGAATGGGACCTTCTAAAGAGTAAATTCCTGTGTGCATCAAACACATTTTCCAACAGAGTGAAACAATATCATTTCAGACAAGGTCTCATATCAAAAGTTTATAGAATCCAACAGGGCCTCCACAAGAAAAAGACTGATAACACAATTACAAAATGTGCAAAAGAAATGGAAAGACTTTTCACAGAAGAAGATATTTGGATGACCAATAGACACATGAAGAAATGCTCCAAATCACTGGCAATAAAAGAGATGTAAATCAAAACCACAATGAGATACCATCTCACCCCAATAGCAGTGGCTGTTTAACAGGACAGCAAGTAAGAAATGTTGGAGAGGATGTGGCGAGATAGGAACTCTTATACATTGTTGGTGGGACTGTAAAATGGTACAACCACTCTGGAAGGCAGTTTGGAGCTTCCTTAAAAAAAGCAAAACATAGAAATTCCGTATGATCCAGCTATTCCACTACTTGTAATATACCCCGAGAAAATGAGAACTGAAGCACAAATGGAGACTTGTACACCAATGTTCATAACCGCGTTATTTGCTATCACAGGAACATGGAAACAGTCTAGATGCCCAACTACAAACGAATGGATTGAGAAATTATGGTACATTGACACAATGTACTCAGCATGCAGGAGCAATGATTTTGTAAATTACT
>NW_006399945.1:3391365-3410611 GCF_000299155.1 Elephantulus edwardii
TTTTTTTTTTTTTTTAATTTAGGTTGTTTATTTTTCATTTCAATAAACATCTACAGAGATTTTGGGATTCCATTCATTCATTGTTGCACCTCCCATTCTTAAGGGGCTTGGAAAGGCTGGAGAAGGGAGGTCATAAGAGGTGAATAAGCTTATGAAGAGAAGAGTTTTTACAGATCATGAGGTAGTCGGATATATTTCAGCTCCTGTTTTAAAGGACAGATGAATGTGCTTGGAGTGATTAAAGCCTGGTGATGGTCTACTTGGGTAAGGGTCAAGTTCTGGTGGGGATGTGAATGAGGAGGTCTTTAATAGAGAAGACAAACTATTACATCCTTTACATTCCTCGCTAATGTCTTTCTTCAAGGCAAATGAGCAGCTTCTTTGCCTTTTATAGTACAATCTCTTCCTCAAAGTTTCCGTCTTTTTCTATGACTCTGAACATTCTAGTATTTAGAGTTAGATATAGAATGCCACTAAGAGCATTACTCTGAGCTAATGTTATCAGAGACTTGCCTTTAGTTTCCCCATTTCAAATTCAATTATGTTCTTCTTGTTTCAGGACAAAGTTAGCTTTTCTTTATACAGGGTCCTATTCTGTTTCACTCTGATTCATGCTCAACTCTTGACCCACGGATCATTGCCAGCCCCGCTTACAAACAGCATCCACTAAATGTCGTTCATTTCTTTACTTCAGTTTCTCTCTCCTGACCTTTGTCCTATTTGTATCTGACAACTTCCTCTCAGGTGTTTCACAAAGATTTGAAATGAAAGAGGTACTTGTACTGAAGAAAATTTTCAAGTATTCTCCTTGGCCATACTTGTATTGTTAACCCAAGTGATGTCTTTGCTGACCTTGTTTCACTGAACATTACCCTTTTGTTATTGCTTTCTATAGCATCATAACACAATTCAGTGTGTGCAAGTCAGATTCCTTTTCTTAGCTTTCATGTTTTATTTCCAGGATGCTCTTGTATAGTGGGTAGAGCTCCAAGGATTATTGTCTCTTTGTTTTCATGCAGATGTTGGTAATTTTCAGTCAGCTTCCTTTGCAAAAGCGTGTATGTCTTTATTGCATTTTGAAACAACATTATTAACATACCTGAATCAACAACATCTGTTCTTTCCTTTTCAGCATCCAAATCAACGTGTGTGCCAATTTCAGAAATCAAGCTGAACAGATGCCTAATTCTGATGCTGTTACAGTGAACTTTTTTTTTTCCCCATGGAAGAGCTGCTATTGTCTGCATTTTTAGATTTTCATTATGAGGGGTAAGAAAGGACTGAATAGTGCCATTAGTAAAGACCCTTTTCCTTTATTATTTGAGCCAATATAAAGATCTTTCATTGCTAAAGTGGCTGGTGGTTGGAGAGAAGAGAGTGTACGGATTTCAGAACTTAAGTACCCCTACTGCAGTGCAGAGTTGCAGAGCTGGGCCAGCTTCATGTACGTATGTGAGACCTGTGAGGTCTTTGCACTTAGAAGGGCCTTGTGTATGTCTGGCCCAACACACTGCCACCATCACTATCTTGATACTCTTAATTTCCAAGCAAGAGTCCTCCCATTTTTAAATTCTGCTTCAGTTCCAACTCATAGCGACTGCATGTACAATAGAACCGAACACTACCTGGTCCAGCACCCTCCTCACAATTGTTGCTGTGAGAGAGCTCATCATCGTCCTTGCTCTGCCAATCCATCCATCTTGCTGAGGGTCCTTCTTGCTTTGCTGACGCCCTAATTTACCAATCATGCTGTCTTTCTCCAGGGACCAGTCCCTCCTGATGACATATTTGAAGTAAGTGAGGTGAAGTTTTCTCATCCTCTTTTCTGAGGAACATTTCTGGCTGTATTTATTCCAAGACAGATGTCTTCATTCTGGAAGTCCATGATATACCCAATACTCTTAGAAGCAGGAGTGGCATCCACTTCCTAAACAACATGCCTCTGGAAGCTCTATGAACACTGATAAATGTTGATAGCTCTGAAAAGGCTTCAGGCCTTTTGTTCATAGGGTTGCTATGAGTCATACTTGACTCAGTGGCAATCAACAACAATAACAACTTGACCAATATCAAGTGATTCAGATGCATCAATTTTTGTGTTGTTATAGTGCTCGGCTGAGTCAGAACAGATTTATAGTATATTCTCCAGTTTTCAGAGGCAATTAATTGCAAGGGAGGAGATTGCCCATGCATGCCTTTGGGACTGCAGCACAGCTGCACCAGAGATCCCTATGCTACATTTGAAGAGTGTGAAAATACCATGACTTGGGCCAAGTGTTCATTAGTGTTCATTAGTCTTCAAAGTGACATCTTTTTCTACCTCTAAGATTTATTTTTAAACTACTTGCTAATACTTCTGCATTCTATCATAGAAATTATCAATGCACCTTGATTGAATGTTTAATCAATTTCAGAATACAGAAGTTGATAAAAGTGTTCAATATCTCATCTTTTGGTTCAAAAGTTTGGATAATAGAGATAATAGTCATATTAACTGATCTTCCTTAGAGGTGTTAGATATTATCCTATGATTAACAATCCTCTATTTCCAGATAGCTCTTGAAATACTATTTTTGGCAATGAATGTGAGCCCATTCCTTTTTAGTTTGCCATCTCAGGCATAATAGACTGTAAGTCTGTCTGATTTAAAGCAGCCAATTCCAGTCAGCTTACTAATGATGAATGAAGTTGCTCTTCATGCATTCAACTTCATTTTGATAACTTCTAGATTTTCTTGATTCTTTGTAAAGTCCATACTATGATTATTAATGAATGTTTACAGTTTTTTTTCATAGTTATGCCATATCATAAATGCTATGAGATTATATGAAAAATTCACTCCATCCATGTTATTATCTACTTTGAGAAGGCACCCTTCCCCAATTCTGTTTTGATTGTCTTCCAATCTTCAGGACACAGCTGAGCAGACAATGTTCCAGTGTTATCTAGAATGCTTTCACTGGTCACTTATTTCACAAGTAAATCACGAGGTGCTTTCTTTCCCCCAGTCGGTCTCAATCTGGAATGTTCACGGATTTTAAATCATGCAATATCTCCTTGTATTGTTCAAATGACGGCTTCTTGGCCTGTGTCCAGGATCTTCTGGAGCACAGTTAAGTGTTATGGAAGTCCCATTCTTTTCAATATTGTTAGTAATTTATAATGACCTATATAGTCAAATGTCTTTGAATAGTCAGTAATATGCAGGCAAGCATCTTTCTGATATTTTCTGCTTTCAGTCAAGATCTATCTAACATCAGTAATGATAATGACTGATTACCTCAGTAATGATTCCATCTTTGGACTCTGGCTGGAATTTCTGTTTCCTGTTGATATACTGCAGCAACTATTTTTTAATAATCTTCAACAAAATGATTGACCCTGCTGGCATTTGATATACTGGTACAGTTTCCAGCACCACAGAAATATGCAAGCTTTCACAGTATGAGAAACTGACAAAGGAGCAGTGGCCTTATTACACTAGAATCCACAAGTTACAAAGCCAGGCCTGGCTGGAAGGAATACTAAGAAAGCATCTAATGAGAATAGACTGTCATTACTATAGATGAGTAAGCTTGCAAATCTTCTGTGGAATTCAATTCAGTGTGTTTTGTTAAAAGTTTGTTGATTGTTTCTTTTAAAATCCTTCCGAATAGAATCTTTCTAGAATTAGAAGGACCTGGTATAAGTCTGGTCCAGACAACCTCTTTGGAATGGTTGTTGCTAGTTGCTGTCTGAGAATGTCCCTGACTTCTGAGTGCTTCCATGAGCAACAAAATGAAACACTGTCAACTGGGATGTTTTCTTGGCTTTTTTTTTTTTGGAAAGAAAATGCCAAGCCCTTCCTTCCTAGTCTTCCATCTTGGTCTGGAAGGTCTACCAAAATCTATTTAACACTATAATAACATTCAAGCCTCCACTAATAGAGATCATGGGCTGGAATTGGACCCAGGTCTCCTGTGTAGAAGGGGAGAACTGCCTCCCCACCCCACTTAAAATAGAGTGCTATGTAGCTCACTTTTATGATTCCTAGAAAGGAAGTAGGCTTAAGACTCCTTCAGGAGGTCTTTCAGGTTTGCTACAAGTTATGTCTACTTATAATGGATAAATGCTTATCAGACAGGAAATGTTACTGTCTTGTTGCTGTTATGTGCCATCAAGTCCCCTGAGACTCATAGTGACCCTATCTAAAACAGCTCTGAAATCTTCCCTGTCTTGAGCCGGTATCACTGACTCTGACACACCTACCCTCATTGCCCTACTTACCATATCAATCCATCTCATCAGGGGTCTTCCTCTCCTGCACTGTCCCTCCACCCTTCTGAGCATGATGTCCTTCTCCAAGGATTGGTCCCTCTTGGCCACATGCCCTAATTATATAAGATAAGATGGAGCTTCAAAATCCTTGCCTCCAAGGATAATCTTGGTTTCACTGTCTCCAAGACAGACCTATTTGTTTTCATGACAGTTGACTGTTCTTAGTAAGTTAAAGTAACCCTGATTCATAGTAACCTATTATGATGCAGAACAGAACTGTTTTATAGAATTTTCCAGGCTGTGGGTCTTTCAAAAATTTCCAGGTCTGAGGTGACTTCAGACCATCAATCTTAGTAGCCAAGCACTTGACCATTAATGCCGCCTAGGGACACCATTTGTACACAAGCTTTACAATAGCATGTATTCTAGTGCACAGGTAAATGGGAACTGATATTGTAAATATAAGATTTGTCCCCCGTTACAAGAGCTAGCATTATATAAGAAGGGAAGCATATTTAGATTTTTGTATTTTAGGGAGTAATCCAACTTAGAACTAGAAAAGAATCAAGATAAATACATAAAGCAATAATAATAAAAAAGAAAACAGAAGATGGTAGGCTTTGGAGGATTTTTTTTTAAAGTCTACTTTTTGAATATGGGGAGTTCTAGTGGCCTAGTGGCAAGAAGCTGCACTGCAATCCCAAAGGCACATGGTTTGAGGCCACCAGCTGTTCCACGAGAGAAGGATGAGCAATCTTTTTTTAAATTTTTTTAATTTAATTGAACATTTACAGAGATTTTGCATATCCATTTACTCATTGTTGCACTTTTCTCTCTGCACCCCCTCTCCCCCCCAGTTAGCTCTTCTCTTTGGAAAGTAAAAGAAAAATTCCTTCATTGGTATACAAGCCCCTCCTCCCCCCCCCCATCCCACCCCCTCCACCCCCAGAGTATACTCCAGTCAGCAATCTTCTTCTATGTGAAAACCCACTGGTGAGTCAGCTATGGGTTGGTTCTGACTCTATGGTATAAAACAACTTTTGATTATAGATTCAGAATTTTGCTAGGTGTGTTTTAGAACCTTTTCTACTCTCTAAACCACCCATTCACATTACTGACTCCAAGAGGCAGTCGTCAGAATGGAGCAGGGAAACTGCATGGTTCAAAATTGGGAAAGGTGTACACCAGGGATGTGTCCTATCTCCATACCTTTTCAACCTGTATGCAGAACAGATTATCTGAGATGCTAGGCAATATGAGGAGAAGTGTGGTGTCAGGATTGGTGGAAGATCTATTAACAATCTGCATTATGTAGATGACACAGCCCTGCTTACTGAAACTGAGGACCTGATGCACTTGCTGCAGAGGGTCAAGGACTTCAGCCTTCAGTATGGATTGAGGCTCAATGTCAAGAAGACAAAGATTCTCACCACTGGACCAATTGGCAGCATCAGGATGGATGGTGAAGAGACTGAGATTGTTAACAACTTTAGTTTGCTTGGCTCCTTGGTCAACACTCTTGGCACCAGCAGCCAGAATATTTAAAAAATCATATCGCAATGGGCAAGTCTGATGTTAGGGACCTCTCCAGGGTACTGAAGAGCAATGGTATCACTCTGGAGACTAAGGTGCATCTGATACAGGATATGGTCTTTGCTATCACTTGTTATGCATCAGAGAGTTGGACAATGACTAGGCAGGATAGACGGAGAATTGATGTCTTTGAGCTGTGATGCTGGAGAAGAGTATTGAATGTACCATGGACTGCCAAGAAAACAAACAGATTCATCTTGGAGAGGGTTAAAACAGGCTGGTCCTTGGAGGCAAGGATTCTGGGGCTTCATCTGACATATTTTGGACATGTTGTAAGGAGGGACAGGTCCTTGGAGAGGGACATCATGCTTGGGAGGGTGGAGGGATGGCATTGGAGGGGAAGACCCTCTATGAGATGGATTGATTCAGTGACTGGGGTCATCGGGATGGGTGTGTCAGAGGCAGTGTGATTGGCACAGGATAGAGCAGGGTTTAGGGTTGTTGTACATAGGGTTGCTATGAATCACAAGTGACTTGACAGCACATAACAACAACAACAACAACCATGTATTAAACACTGCATATTCATCTTCCTCCCTCTGCCCCTTACACATTTTACAGTCGAATAATACTGAGTCAAGTGATCTCTGTGTTGTTTTTCATATGGTTTTAACTCTTTAATACAGGGCTTGCATGATTTCCCTGCTAAACTCTACCTTATTTTTGAGAAAAAAATCCAGTGTATGTCTTACCTAATTTGGCAAACTCCCTGCCTCACTGCAGGACAAGGCAGGGATTTGCTTTGTTGTAACATAGGGTTGCTCTGAGTTGAAACTCACTCAATGACACCTAACAACATCAACAACTTACCTCTAATCTGCGTCCCTAGTCTACCATTTAAATTACTGAAACAAAAATATATAACCACTGCTACTGAGTCATAGATCTTTAAAAGTCACTACGAAAGTTGAGAAATGGCCCGAGGCCTGTGAATGAAAAAATTGTTATATTGTTAGGTGCTGTTGAGTTGAAACTGGCTCATAGCTAACTCCTTGCAGGTTTTAAGAGGCAATAAAGTGCATTGGAGGAAACTCCCTGTCTTTCTTTTGCAGAGCAGCTGGTGGATTTGAACTGTGTACCTTTAGGTTGGCAGTGCACCTCCTCACCACTAAGCCACCAGAGCTCTCTGGCCAAAACAACAACAACAACACCCAAAAAACACCTCCACTCTTAAGCTTTTTTTAACATTTTGAGGAAGATGTGAATGATGAATACATTTCTTAACTGTTGTGTAAGATCAAGTTAGTACATAGCAACACAGCTGACCCTCCAGCATATTTTCAGAGGCAGTAAATCACAAGGAGGAGATTGCTCATCTTTCTCCTACAAGAGAAGCTGCTGGATTCAAACCACCTGCCTTTGGCTTGGCAGCACAACTCCTTATCATTAAGTCACCAGAGCTCCCCTTTCTTATTTGAGCCGTGTTTCTATTAATGAAGGTGTTAGCGTAAGCTTATTTTTCCACTTTCTACAATCCAGAGGGACCTGTAAGGGTACATCAGGCTTTGAATGAGTTTTCCCATAGAGAAATGAGAAAGGGAAGAGAGCGCCCCAAGAGAGGTCTCATAGGAGTTTCTGAAGGGTCAAATGTTGCCTGCTTTCATCCTCCAGGACAGACTTGTTTCTTGTTTGTCCTCTTGGCACTCCATGGTATGTTCAATACTCTTCTCCAGCACCACAACTCAAAGGCATCTACTGAGGAGATATGACTGAGTTCATAGGAACCTTGGTGGCCTGGTGATTAAAAATGATTGACAGCTTACCAAAGAATGGCAGTTTGAATCCACCAGCCTTTTTTTGGGAGAAAGACATGGCAGTCTGTTTCTTTAAAGATGTATACTTTTAGATCCTCGATGGGGTAGTTATACTCTGTCCCCTGGATTCACTTTGTTTTGGAATCATTGCACAGCAGTGGGTTTGGGCTTGGGGCCGAGTCTGCAGGTGCTTACAAGCCAGGTGTTCTCTGGTATGCCATGTATGCTGCCAGGTGGGATGTGCTCATGGAGAAAACGGGCCTTTCATTCCATGCTTCTGAGTATAAGGGGAATTCCTCCAGGAATTCTTCATTTACGTTCTCTAAAAAAAATTCCAGTTTATGGTCAAAAACACTGAAACTTCCTGATATTGCATCAGAGCTTATTCTTAACTGACTGTCCAATGAGTTTTCAGAGGCTATAAATCACATGAGAGGAGACTGTGCATCTTCCTCTCATGAAATAGCTGGGAATTCAAACTACCTGTCTGAGTTGGCCATGCAGCTCCTTATCCATTAGGGCCACCAGAGCCCCCTCTGGGATAGGGACCCTCTGCAGACTGTTCCTATTCATTCAGAGTTTTCCTCTTCAATTCATCCTGCATATTTTAGTGTACGTAAACTTTACTTCCTTGTATGATAATCATGGATAATTGCTGGTTTCACAGATTATAAGGTGATATAAATTATTAATAGAGCTTCAGGCTATATAACTTACTGGATTCTAGTTTTCTTGTTCCCCTCTTCTCCCCTCTTTTTAACTACTTTAATAATTAATTAATTATTTTTTTTCCTCGAATAATTATTGAGTATCTCACAAGGCACCATTATAAATTTCTTAAAATAATTATTGTCTTGAAAAACATCTGAAGTAATGGGTTTTCTATAAAGTAGTTGATGTTGTGTCAACATTAGCCATAGAATTAATCGTGCAATACTAATTTATAACTAACAGTAAGAATGATAACCATTGTCTCAATTAATTTCATGATTGTTGCAGTATAGTTCAGTAAGATGGTAACATTTGAGGAAGCTAGGTGAAAAATATTTACTTTTATTACTTTTTATTTAATTGTTTAAAAATGAAGTGCTATGTTAAAATTTTTGAAACTATGTACATGGATGTTATTTTCAAAAAGAGTTTTCAAGTATGGTAAGAGCAATTGTCTTAGAATTTTCAGCCACTCTTTGGTTATTATATATAACCCACCACACTGCCTATTGCCATTTGAGTTGATATCCACTTTATAGTGACCCTGTAGGACAGGGCAGAAGGGCCTCCTACAATTCCCAAAGATATATATCTTTACAGAAGCACAGTGTCTCATCTTTCTTCTTTGGAGCAGCTGCTGTTGTTGTTGTTAGGTGCCACTGAGCTGAATATGACTCATAGTGACTCTATGCACGACAACCTGACCGACTCCTGGCCGGTCCTGTGCCATCCTCGTCTCTGACACCCTTGAGCCTCTTTCTGCAGTCACTGGTCAGTCCGTCTCTTGAGGTTCTTCCTCTCTTTAACTGACCAGATTTTCAAGCTTGATTTGGAATTGCTGACCCTTCGGTTAGTGCTTAACCGCTGTGCTACTCTTGCTCTTTTGGTGATACATATAATCCTTGGAATATAGACAATAACTGTTCTTAAGTCTGTGTTTAAGTTGAATTTGGAGAGAAATTTGAGCAGGTCCCCGACACTTCTTAGTTGTTGTTATGTGCTGTTGAGTTGGTTACCACTCACAGCTGCCTTATCCTGTGCTATCCTTACCATCTCTGACACACTCTTACATCCATACCGTCTTCGAGACCATTTTTAGAGGCATTTCTTAGTTAGCATCAGCTAATTAAACCATTGTATTGCTTATTAACAATTGTTGCTTTCATGGGGCCAAGACTTCCTTTCACACATTCGATTTTCCTTATTTAATCCTTTAAAATTATTCCAGTTGACTGATGGTAGTCTAGAGCTTTTTCAAAGACTGACAATGGTTTACCTTTGTGTAAATGCTTTTTTAGTTCCACTTTATATTCAGTTGTGATGATTTTCCTTTATTTGATGTCTCATCAGCACTTGCATCCGATTTATTATTGTAAAGACATGATTTCCGGGATAAGGAAGAGAAAAATATAAGCCAAAGTTACACACTCCACAGTGTTAAGGGCGCTATGATCTGATTTAAATGTGGTGGTCACTCGCCTTCCTCAGACACTACAGTGTGCTATCTTTTCATGAGGCTCACAAAGTAGCTCCCACACTTTGTATTATGAAACACTGTAATTCACTAAAAATTTCAGCACACCAGGAACTGTGCTGGCCTAGTAGGCAAGGAGCTAGACTGTCAAAGCAGACAATATGAATCCAGAGGCTGCTCTATGGGAGAAAGATGGACAATCTCCTCCTGTGTGATTTACAGTCTGTGAAAACCCACTGGAGGGTCAGCTATGAGTTGATTCTAATTCCACAGTAAACAATAACAACAATAACAACAACAACAACAACAACAGGAAAACAAGAAGGCCTTATGGTAGCTCGTTGTCAAGTACAAGTTTTCCACAGCTCATTTCTTAACCTGGTGATTTACTGGACAGACAGAACAGTATTGTGTACTGCCCTCTGGTGGTATACTCTGCAGGGAGCAGCTCTGCTCACCTAAAGGCAGCTGGTTCAAGTCGTCTACCAGTGCTTCTGTGGGAGGCAAATGGACGGTCTCCTCCATTCAGTCTTTGAAAATCCACTGGAGAGTCAGCTATGGGTTGGTTTCAGCTTGGAGGCGGAGTCTCCTCTCTCTACTAGCTGTGTATGTTCTCAACAGAGCCATGCTTTGTGATTTGTTTGCCCCAAGTTGGCCTTGCTAATTTTAACCAGATGTTGACTATTTTCAAAACATGGGTGTATATAGAGTTGTGAGTAGGAATTGTCCTTAGCTCTAGGATTTGTGGTTCTTCCTCCCACTCCACAACCCCCAGGGGTGACATTCCCAACCATTCCTCCTGTTTCAGCTTTGGCTTGTGTTATCTTTCCCCCCTTACTTCTTTTTATTCCACCAGGGTCCGTGGAATGTCAGTTTTAATGCTATTTCTGCCAATATCCAATTTCCGTGAGAAATACCCTCCTACTTTTCTGATACCCAATAAACTTTAACTCTGACCCCACATAATTCAAAACTATAGGCTTCCTGGTTCTTCCCAGGCGCTGGTTTAGTTCTATTTAATTGGGTCTGTACTTTATACACCGCCATATGGCTTCAATATGTATGTTTTCTGTATCTCCTAATATGTTATCTCCTAGACCCAGAGCATTTATAAAGATGTTGCAAATGGAATTTAATTAAAGCCAGATGGATCCTCTTTGAAATGCTTCCTTATCAATTAACACTGCCCAGCTGTCTCACTAACACAGGCCCAGGCAAGATAGAGACGAACTCTCCCAACCCCTTCATTTTGGAGAGGAAGAAACTGAGGACCAAGGACATTGAAGTGACTTTCTGGAGTTCAGCAGTGTGTCTTCCGTCAGAAGATAGGAATTCCATTTCCAGTTCTTTCTGTAGTTCAGGCAGCTTCCCACTCCTGATGTGTGTTTGCTGGGACCCTCTTTGCTAGATGTTCTGTCACCTCTAGAGTGATAATGCTCGTGTGGAGGAAAGTCCCTCCATTCCCGACTTGTGCGGTTTTCTCTTCCTTCCCTTCCCATCTTCTCCTTCTCTTTCCTTTACTCAGGCAAAGCTCAAAGTCTATGTTTAAGGCAGGTTTGGAAGGAGCAGTGGCACCCACTTCCTAAACAACATGGCTCTGGAAACTTTGAGAAACGACGACAGTTTTAGGAAGGCTTCAGGTCTTATGTTCATATGAGTCGTGCTCAACTTGACGGCAATCATTAACAATAACAACACATGTAAAATAATCTTTATCATGCTCTTCCAAAAAAGGAAAACGAAAACGTTATTGTGAAGACTTGACTGGTCATTGAGCTGAACACAAACTGGTGTTTCTGGGTGGTCTTGAACTACTAACCATTTTGTCAGCAGCTGAGAACATCAACTGCTCACATTACCCAGGAGCATCTCATGGAGGTTAACCTTGCAGTTTGTAGATGAGAAAACTGAGTCTGAGAGCTTAGCTGACTTGCTCAAAGCCTCACAGATGGTGGAAACTTTGAAGTTAAACCGAACTTTGTAGACTTTTAATGGAGTGCTCTTTGCACAGCAGCCCAGTGAAAAATAACTGTGCAGATCCATTTTATTTAGCAAGCAGCTGGGAGAAGAAGGGTTGGGAGCAACGAGAGGGAGGACACTTTGGAAAGATTTGAAAATACATCTTTCACTAATTTTGTGTGAAGCAGATCCAATGCCTCTAAAAACATGTCCCGGGTCAGAAATAGTGAGCACACTGTCGCTCTGTACTGCTCTGAAGATGAAAAGCAGGCGTTTATATTGGCATGCTCTTCTTAGGTTCACAGGAAAAAGAAAAAATTGTCCCTTCTTTCTGGTGCAAGGACTGCACGGATTGTCAATTTCATTGTGTTTTCCTAGCAATCTGAGAGAGTGAGAACCGATTGGCCTTTACTCACACATTATTTCTCAGTTTATTTTGTGATAAACATATTATCATTCTAGTTCAATTAACCTTTGATCTCCAGAATGCTGTCTTCACAAAGCATATACAAGGTTAAAGGGTATTTTGCTCAACAAAACATTAAGAGGGTGTTATTCCACAAACTGCTTTTGTTTCTATTTTAAAATAAACACTCACTAGATTTTTATAAAGAGAGGCATTATTAATTATTTATGAATTCTATGATGATAAATTTGGACATGAGATTTTAAGCTCTTAAGATAAAAAATAATTTCTTTTGGATCTTTGTTCTAAATACTCATTGTTAAATCTGAAAGTTGAGAGTCAGTCAAGTAGCACTCTGAATGCTTTGGCCTGTGGAGGAGGGACTTAGAGGACACAAAAGCCCCTTATTTCCCTCTGAGAAAGAGAGAGCTATAACAAGAAGCTCCAGCAGAATGATGGGTGTAAATTGATTAGAAAAACCTAAATCTATCTAGCTGTGCTACCTTAGACAAGTCTTTTTTGCAACCAGTTCCCTGTTTTGTAAAAATCCAGCCAAAAACCCACCAAAACCCCCACGAAAACCAAAGAAAGAAACAAAAACCCAGACAAACATATAGCCAATTCCACATCTTGGTAACCCTGTGTATGCAGAGTGGAACTTCTCTGTAGCGTTTGGAGTGGCTGTTACCAGATTGCCAAGGCTTTCTTCTGAGGCACCTCTTGGGAAGTTTGAACTACCAACCTTTCAGTTAACAGCCAAGTGTTTAATTGTTCGCAGTTGTGCCAGCTAGTGCCTCCTCCCGATAGTGGGAGGAGGTCCACAGATTCCCTCAAATCAATTAAATCAAAATCTCTGGAGGGCTGGCACAGGAATTTTTATTTTTAAACTCTTCAGGAGATCCCAGTGAGAAGACAGGTTTGGGAACCACTGCATTCGATTCTGAGATTCCTGCACATCCATCCCGGCCTTCTGCGAGCAAGGTCGCCAACCCCAACATCCAACAAAGAGATGAAGGCTTGAAAAAAAATGAGCAATGGAATTTTGTTATCTCCAATACACAGCAATTATGCCCCGTTTTATTGCATACACATTTCCCTGCCATCTTCCAGATCCTTTGAAGCTTCACAGGACAGCCTGGATCATGAGGGGATCTTTCTGGGAGAGGGGGCATGGGCTACGTTGGCCAAACAGATAAGGTGGTTGGTTTCATGCAGAACTGGTTGCTTTGCATTTAGGTAGCAAGATTAGACTCCAGGTGCTAGAAAGGAGGCCCAGGGTTGTGGTGACACACAGATGGACTGAATTCGGCTCTGCTTTCAGTAACACACTAATTGTGTGATCTTAGCCAAGATGTCCTGAATCTGAGTTTACTCATTTGCTAAGCTCATTATTTTTCTCCTGTACCTGTTAAACAGAACTTTTGGGAAGAGCAATTGAGAAAATGGTTGTTAAAATATATATTGTTGTTGTTGATAGCTGTCAAGTTGAGCACAACTCAAGAGCGACCCTATGGACAAAAGCCGTTTTAGAAGTATCGACATTTATCAAAGTTCATAGAGTTTCCGGAGGCATGTTGTTTAGGAAGTAGATGTCATTCCTGCTTCCAAAAAATCTATATACAAAATACAAAAGCTAGGGAAGGAGTAGGGGAGCACTGGCGGCCTAGTGGCTAGATGCTGTGCTGCAGTATGAAAGGCATGTGGTTTGAATCCACCAGCTGCTCGATGAGAGAAGGATGGGCAGTCTCCCCCCGTGGGATTAACTGCCTCTAAAAACCCGCTGGAGGTCAGCTATGGGTTGGCTCTGACTCGACGGCACACAACAACAACAACAATACAACAACATTTACTAAATCACTATTCTATTTTTAGAATAAAATAGTGATAAGCCTGAGATAGGGCTGACACGTAGGAGAATGATTGAGACCCAGGACTGATCTTCAAAAAGCTAGAAAGGTGAAGTCTGTTTTAACATTTCCTAACATATATTTTATTAAACTGTGCAACTTTGGTTAATGCCTAGCCAGTATTCTCAAGAGAATTAAATGACATTGTGTTGTTCAGGAAACATCAAGTATCTGTCGATGGTGATGGAAATTTTGGTAGCATATTGGTGATAGCATTAAACACCATGATTGATAAGATTGTGCACAAAGGATGGATTGGCAAGTATTGTGTTACATGTATTTTTACAACAACAACAAAGAAATGACATTGAATTTCTCAGCTCAGCTTTTTGCCATTGACTTGCAGCTGATTTGTGACAGGCCCTCTAGCTGGTATTCAGAAGTTGTAAATCACACAGTAAAAAATTTCCCATCTTTTTTTCTCTCAGAGTGGCGGGTGAATTTGAACCACCAGAAAGATGCGACTCTTGGGGTAGCAATGCAACTCCCTAGAGACTATGCTATTTTTTCAAGGACTCCAGAACAAAAATGAAGCCAAATTAGAATGGACATGCAGTTCTCTTGTCCCAACCCTACCCCTATTCCACATTAGGTATAAACACTGTGCCACTAAGCAGGTCATACCACTGGGGGGCAGAGGGTTGTGAAGTCCAAAGAGACTCTCCTAAGAAGTGAACAGAGCCACCAAGACAGACTTTCATCAAATCCCTTCAACACCCACATTCTGATTTGTGAAAGATCCACTCTGGTTTCTTCTCTAACCTCCAGGCACATCCTGTTACTTGCACATCTGATTTTCATAATGATTTTTAGCCTCAAAATATTTACAGATGTTGACTAATGTATACTCAGAGGGTCTCTCTGTGAGGCTGGCAATTATAATATCAATTTTATGAAAAGGGAAATTAAGGCATGGGGAAATGATGGGACTTCCTCCAAGCTTCTGTCAGTAAGGAGGTGGATTCAGACTACACAAGCTCACTGCTCTCTGAAGTATTGTCAAACCCCTTAATCATCTTGCAGATGGCTTTGAGTCAGTAGAAGAGATGGGGTGGAGCGGTCAGTTTCTCCATTTTTTTGTTGTTATTGTTGTTGCTGCTTATTGTGATTTGAATGAATGTTTAAAAAGTTAACTGGTTATTTTGTTTTATTCTAGTTATTTTTAGTTTACTCAAGTGGCTTTGTTTTATTCTACTTTTGCACATGCACGTACACAAATAAACCCAGCTCCCTTTCTTTTTCCTTTCTTTCTACAACAGGAAATATGTTATTCCTCCCTTTTTTCTTTTACAAAAGGAAGTATAATAGTAAACTCTCATAAAGATTCCGGTTACCCAGCACATTGTCTAGACCTTGTTTATATTTATAATTACTGTGAGGAGTAAGGCTAAGGATAAGATGTACAATACAGTGCGGTCTTATTTTTATGCAGTCCTCCTCTAAATGCTTTGTCTTGGCCCTTATTCCACATCTTCTTCTTTGGTCTACATTCTCTCTTAATACTTGACTTTCCTGTGTTCTTGCATTTCCACCCTATCTGAAACACGGATTTATTTTTACTTTTTTATTCTGGTAGGTATGCATCTTGCAAGCACAGTCCTGCTGAATGGGGCAAACATTTTGACTAACTCGGGCAACTCCCTTCTTTCCCAGGGTCACTGCTCAGGCATTCGATCACTTTGTCTTGCTAATTCCTTGATCTCTTGGTAACTAAAATCCCTCTGCTGAGATATGAGTCCATAGTCTATAATCCCTTTACTCACTTATATCAAGAATGTTCATTATCTTAATCTAGACCAAAGTTAGAAACTATTGAACTCCTATCACATAACTCCTGTACTCAGAAATAAACTTTAACTCCATCCTACATTACTGATCCGGCCTCTGAATCATGTAATTCTAGTATAACTCCTTTATATCTGCCACTTATCTTCATTCTGTGAACATTTGGTTTAGAGAAGAGTATGATCAATTGATTGGGGGGGGGGACAAGTGGGTTGCTTACTTTTTGTGGCTCCAGTGGTTTTGTATTTGTAATCTGTGTCTCTTTTGTAACCCTGAGACACAGAAACAGAATAGTGGTGAAACGAGATAAGATTTCTCCATTTGAACTTTTCAAATGTGCCTTTAGAGTGAAGTTTGTTTTCTTGTGCTAAACAGTGTAGGGGCACAAATGAACAGATGGAAAATCTCTTAAATTTACTCCTTCTGGGACCTTTATCCTTAGTCTGTGGAGGTACACTGTGAAATTTCAGGATTGTTCCAAATATAGAAGGGGATAATCAGCAAGAACCCAGTATGGATTTCAGAGCTATATGGGTACCTAAGAGGAGGCTGATGTGGGAGGAAAGAAGCAAACGGTCATGTTCATAAATATAAGAAGGGATGTTTTTAATTGTCAATATTTGCAAGTTTCCATTACTTTTGAAAACATTTTTAATTAATATTTTTATCATTAATATATTGTGCTTCATGTATGCATGTATGTTGTGCTTTTTTTGGTTTATACTTTTTTTTAAATCATTCATATGCATTGTCATGCAGATCAAGTATATTGTGTCTTATACAACTTTTCATTTACATTGGGTTTAGTTCACATTATGTTTTATACAATGATTCATAGATGTTGCATTTTTTAAAATAATTTTTTATAGGTTTACAAAGTTCATACACACTGTGTTGTACAATCTTTACATTATATTTTGTTCATGTATATTGTGGGTTTTTCCTTTCTTACAATCATCTTTCTTAATAACTACCTTCGTGAAAGTGTGTTAAGATAGCTACTTCATGCCTCATGTCCCAATATCTCCCTTTTTGATAGGTGGTTACTGATTTGCCCATCTCCAAAGCTTACTCTTCGTCTTCAGGCATGTTGCTAGGAAATGCTGTTCCTTGGAGAGAGAGACATCAGGCTTGGAAAGGTGGAGCGTTGGTGAAAGAGAAGAAGATCCTCAACCAGATGCACTGACACAGTAACTGCTGCATTGGACACTAGTGTGTTAAGAAGGGTGAGGATGGCACAGAACAGTACAGGGTTTAGTTGTGTTGTTTATAGGGTTGCTATTGGTTATATTTGACAACACCTAACAACATCATCAAATCAGCACACTTGGTACCAGCAGTCAGGAAATCAGGAGATGTATCACACTGGCAAAGTCTCCAGTCCAGGGACCTTTCCAAATTATTGAGGAGTAATGACCTCAGTTTGAGGACTAAGGTGTGCCTGATTCAGGCCATGGTCCTTTCAGTTACTTGCTATCCTTCTGAGAGCTGGACAATGTCTAAGGATGACAGAAGAATTGATGCCATTGAGCTGTGTTGTTGGGGAAGGGAGCTGAACATCCCATAGACTGACTGCCAAAAGAACAAACAAGTATGTCATAGAGTAGTTACAGTCAACGTGCTCATTGGAAGCAAAGATGATTAAGCTTTATCTCACCCACTTTAGGCATCTTTCTTGGAGAAGATATTCCTTCAAGAGAAACATCATACTTGGCAAGGTGGAGAGTTAGTGAAAGGCCCTCAACCAGGTGGGTTGACAAGATGACTGCGGCAACGGGCTCGAGTGTGTCAGAAATTGTGAGAATGGCATGAAATAGGACAGGGTTCAAATCTGTTGTTCATAGGGTTGCCACAAGTCGTACTCTACTTGATGATAACTAACAACAATATCAAACTACTACTCTGAGGGAATAAGCACTCCCCTTCTGCTGAAGAATCCTCCGTTCAATATGGAAATTTTTAGAGTCTACATCCACAAACAAAGTGCAGTCCCGAGCAAGTCATCAGGCTGCAGCAATCCGCCCTAGCTCAGAGCGTGGATCATCTTTTTCTTTATCTGGTTGGGTTCTGGTCAGCTCATGCCCAGCCACCTGTGGCTAGCTTCAAATGCAAGCTTAGGAGTCTACACTTCTCCCTGCATCCCAGACCTGTTGGTTTCATCACTCAGCCCTCAGTCCCACATGGGTCCAAGTCAATAAGCAAGGATCCTCACGACTTCCTGCTCCTCAAGCCAATAACTCTGCCCTGTACATTCACACCCCTTTGCATGCTTTGTGGGCAGTGCTGACAGAACATGTCCAAGCTCAGCCTGTTCCTCCACTGTTGTGTTGATTGCTGAGTGAGCTTACTCTGACCTTAAGTCTTAGAAGTGAGCTCTGATGGGCACCAACTTTATCCTGCCTCAGAAGCCAACCAGTTTATTCCAGTTTTAAAAAGACAGTCTCTATCTTTCCTTTTTTCTTTTCCCCTCTCTCTTTTCCTGCTTGCCCAAGAAGATATTTTAAGGCAAAATAATTTAGGAAATTTGATGTGACACAGGAATGCAAAACTTAAGTTCCTTAGCTCCATTTTATTTTATATACCTCAGGTATAACTCAGAGATTACCACAAACTCATCTTCCCTTTGGTCATCTAAATCCCTCCATGGAACAGTTAGCTTTCTAAAGCCGCCTTTTCCTTTACCATCCAAGTGAAGAGTTCCAAGCCCTCATTCCACATACTGTGCTAAATACAATGTCCTTTCCAGCACTATGAGAATTCTCAGGGGAGAGAAAGAAGGGGAGATAATTACCTTTCCAGTCACCTCTTGCTAAGAACATGTCCTCTCTTCTCAGGTTTCATACCCTGCTTGTCATATTGCTTCTTACCTTCACTCTTTCCAACCCACTTTCCTCAATGACAAGGCTGTTGTTTGAAGTGGATTTAACTGCACATTTGAAGATAACAATGTACTACATTACAAACTATGATACTAAAGACTCCTTCAAGTTCTGGTCTGTTGATGTGGTGTTGAGTGATTTTCTCCTTTCTTCTGAACCATCTGTCAACTTTTTTTTTTACGTCCAGGTCCCTTCTATCAATTTGAGTTGGGGCAAACATTATTTCCCTGAAAATTTCAGTTATTTTATTTTTTAACAAAGTTATTTACTTTCTGAAAATAGCCTTAGGATGTAACCAAGGGCCAGACTAATGAAATAGCTACATCAAAGAACCAGTTAGGCATTAAAGATGAATTAGGTTAGCCACTAGATACTAACTGATGTAGGTTTAAAGATACACTACAAATTAGACAGACATTATTCTAACTATTACAAATTTTAATTATGGTAAAGGAGGTTGATGTTGTTGTTGTTATGTGCTGTCGAATCGCTTGTGACTCATAGCGACCCTATGTACAACA
>NW_006399945.1:3415186-3423253 GCF_000299155.1 Elephantulus edwardii
TTTTGAAATCTTCTATTCAGCTCTTTAGTATCTTGAACTCTTCCCTCTGCTTTGGCTTCTCTGCTTCTCTGCAGTCCAGTGCAATTTTCAGAGTCTCTTCTGACATCCATTTTGGTCTTCTCTTCCTCTTCTGTCTTTGCAATGACCGTTTGCACTCTTCCTGAATGATACCCTTGATATCCTCCCAAAACTCATCTGGTCTTCTCTCATTAGTGTTCAAGGCCTCAAACCTGTTCCTGAGATGGTTGTGAAATTCAGGTGGGATAGAGTCAAAGTCATATTTTGGTTCCCTTGGATTTGGTTTCATTTTCCTCAACTTCAGCTTGAACTTGCCTATGAGTAGTTAAATCCTGGCAGGCATAGAAGAAGGGAAGCATTGGTCCTGAAATCATCCGCCACATTCCAGGTAAACGTGGTAAAGGAGGAGGAAAAAAAAATCCAGAACCTATTAAGAAAGCACAAGAATCCAAGTGGAGGTGTGAAACAGGTAGTTTTTTGTCCACGTCTAGGGAGCTGGAGAGCAACCAGGATGAGTGATACAGATGTAGAAATCAGTGTAGAATGGAACTTGATTAATAAGTCTAGATAGAGTGTGAGAATAAGAGAAAGTGCAAAACTCTAGGAGAGAGGCCTGGGAACACTGCCATACAGACATCAAAGAGGTGAAGATGACCCATCAAAGGAGACTGAGGCATGGCCACTGAAGCCTCTTGACAGGCATTCTCTTTCATCTAGCATACAGAAGTGTTTACATTAAGGTGGGTGTTTTTTTTAAGCATTAACTAAAATTTTTAATTTCCAAAGATATTAGTAGAAAATGAAGTTGTATATTTAGAGTAACCGATTCAATCCTTATATGTCTATTCATGTTTGTTTTTGTTGTCATGTACTGTCGAGTTGAGACCAACTCAGAGCTGACCCTCTGGGGTGTTTCCAGTGGTTATAAATCACACTGGAGTTGATTGTGTGCCTTTCTCCCATGGAGCAGTTGGCAAATTTGAACTGCGTGCCTTTGGGTTGACAGTGCAATTCCTTTACACTAGGGCCACCAGAGCTCAAACCATGCGTGTTTAGAAGTTAGAAAGTAACTCTTAAAAACATGAAGAAAATTTAGCAGATTTCCCTTTGAGAACCAATGGAAAAAAGGTATCCTGTTGGAGTGTATTCCAAGAGTCTTGTTTTAGGAGTCTCTTTAAATCTAACCATGCTCTTCTCATCTTTTCCTGAAGGGTTAGAGCATGAGCTCTGAACACAGCCAAGACCACCAACAGTGCTCATATCACCACCTGTCATTTCTGAATTATAGTAGGTTAAGGCAGGGAACTAGAAACAAATCTTGTCAGCTTTAATTTAAAATCGAGTTTTATGTTAAAGAGCATAATTTAATGGCTTTGGTTGCATTTTGGGAGTCTCTCTTCTCAATGCCAAGTTGATGGCAGCAACATCACCATCACCACCACCACCACCACCACCAACAACAACAACAACTACAACAATGTTGCTTGTCAGTTCTGAAGGCAAATTTGAGATAATGGGGGGGGGGGAAATCCCCAAAATACAACCCAACAAAACACAGCCCAGTAAAACTCTAGCCCTCAGGGAGCTCTGGTGGCTTAGTGGCAAGAAACTGCACTGCAATCCCAGAGGTGTGTAGTTCAAATCCACCAGATGCTCTGCTGGAGAAGGAGAGACAATCTCCTCCTGTACCAGTCAGATCCAATTTAATGGTATACACACACACACACACACACACTAAAATAAAAACTGCTTTAAAAATCTACATTTTTTAAAAAAAACCCTATAGCCTTCAAACTACCTTGTATATAATAAACATAAATACCTTAAAAATAAATACATGTGGCCAAAAAGACATTTGTAGGCTTCCATAAGAACCAAGGTGCTAATTAAGCAACTGTTTTGGGGGAAGCCTTCTAGTGATTTTTCCTTTTGAAGTTGTTTAGAGATGACATGTCTGTTATAGGGATCCAGATGTCCTACATCTGGCTTGGCGACAGGGTGCTGGCTATAGTGGAGCCTGTTCTGTGCTGTACTTCATGTGTAGACTAGATTTAGACTTTGTGTGTGCTTCCATTTGAGATGCGCTACCCTTTGGGGATGTCCTGGAAAGCCCTGGAATATGTGTGCATACTGAGTGTTACCTGCTGCCCAGGATGTAAAACTTCATCAAGAGAGTGAGAATAGAGAATAAGAGATTGATTGACCTGACTTCTGCTGGGGCTTCTAGGCTGTCCTTTAGAGTGAGACTTTGGGATCACATAGCTTTGGGCGAACCAGAGGAGAGAGTAGGGGAGTGTAGGCTAGGGGAACCTAGCAGGCCTCTCTGATTCCTTTTTTCCCCTCCAGATGTTTGGAACTTTGGAGAAACTATGGGGGAGATGAATGTGGAAAAAGATATTACTGATACAAACTAGAGAGTTCTGCTGGAGAAGGTGAATTTCTACTGGCTAATGAGGGAGCTCTTGTGGCCTAGTGGCAAGAAGGTGTGCTGCAATCCCAAAGGAGTGCGGTTTGAGTGTACCAGTTGCTCTGTGGAAGAAGGCTGGGCAATCTCCTCCTGTGCAATTAACTGCTTCCGAAAACCTGTCGGAAGGTCAGCTACAGGTCGGTTCTGGCTAGACATTACACAACAACAATGAGATCAAGAGAAGGTTGTTGGTCCCACAAATGGTTTACACTCAATGACTTTGGACATGTATCTAGGTGAAGGTATACCTTGGAAAGGGACCTTATGCTTGAGGAGATGGAGGGTTAGTGAAGGAGAAGACAGCCCAGTTGATGGATTGACACAGTGACTTCAGCAGCAGACTAAAGTGTGTCAGAGATTGCGAGGATGGCATGAAATCTTGATCCGTTGGCACCTAACAGTAACAGAACATATTGGTGCCAGAGCAGTTGACCACCTTAGTGGAGACGATATTAATTGCTTAGAGCTGTCTTAAAAGCCCGTGATAGCTCCTGCAAATTACCATAGAAATTTCTTCTCTCACTGTTCATGAGGTGAGAAGTAAAAAAATCAAGGCGTTGACAGAGTGAATTCCTTTTAAAGGAAGATCCAAAGGAGAAATTGTTCCATGTCTCTCTCCTAGCTTCTGGTGATGTTTGCTGGAAATCCTTGGTGCTCCTTGGCTTACAGACACATTACTCCAAGCTCTACTTCTGTGACCTTCAGGCTGTCTTGTTCACTGTGCCCAAGCCAATTCTTATAAGGACACAGGTCATTGAGTTTAGGGTCCACTTTAAAGACAGGAATTTATGTTTTTAATTTACAGCCTCTCCTCTCTGGAGAGTCAGCTCTGAGTTGGTTCCGACTCCATGGCAATGCATTTGAGTTGTTTCGTAGGGATTTTTAGTTTTTAATTATAGGAAGGATCTCTGGGGATGTAGTGCATTATGTGTTGGGTTGCTAAGGAAAGGCTAGTGGCTTGAATCTTCCAGCCACTTAGAGGGAGAAAGATAGGCAACCTCCTCTTGTAAAGGTTTACAGTCTCACAAACCTGATGGGACAGTTGCCAAGAGTTGAAATGAACTTGATGGCTGTGGGATTTTGATTTATAGAATATCACCTCAAGATTCTTCATGTTATTATATTTGCAAAGACTATTTCCAAATGAAATCATATTATGATGTTTCAGGGACAAGGACTGGACCTGTCTTTTTTTGGAGAACACTATTAAACTCATTGTCTAAAACCCCAGTGCTGTTGCATTGGTTCCTATTCAGATTTTTCCAAGCTGTAAATCTTTATGGGAGGAGAGTGCTCATTTTTTTCCACTGGAGTGGCTAGTGGATTTGAACTGCTGACCTTTTGGTTAACATCTTGATACATTACACACCACACTACTACATTCCACTTTTTATAGAGATGAACAAAAAATGGCACTCTTTGCCTTTGTGTTGTTACCATAGACTTCAGACACCATACAGTCATGTGCCTGAACTCAATATGAGTCTTGATTTTTGCCATTGACTGTGAGATCTTGGACCTGTCACTCAACCCCTTGGTCAAGGGAGAAAAAGAGGTGATTGGACTATATTGGCCGCCTGAGCAATAAAACCACTGGGCTTGGCTCTTTGTTGCTAACCAAAACTTTGGATGTTTGAGTCTTCTCAGAGACATGGCAGGAGAAAGAGAACTTGCTTCTGGAAAATCAGTCATTAAAAATCCTATGAGCCAGATTTCTACTCTGGCACACTGGCAGGAGGTGTCACCATGAGTCAATCCACTTGGCGGTGGTGGATCGCTTCCTTTCAGCTTGGTCTAGATGACGGTTGCGGAGGGGAGGAGCAGCAAACTCAAATTCATAGCTGACCCCCTATTGGGTTTCTGAGACTTTAAATCACAAGGGAAGAGATTTATTTATTTATTCCTAGGAGTTGCTGGTGGGTTCAAACTCTACCATGAAGTATAGCCTTTGTACAGCAGTACAACTCTCTGTAGACAACAGCAGCAAAACACTCCTGGTCTAGATTGTTGGTGTTGTGTACTGTTGAGGCTGACTCATAGATGACCTCCCAGCGGGCTTTCACTGGCAATAAATCACATGAAGGAGATTACTTATCGTCCTCCAGCTGAGCAGCTGGTGGAAAGTGCAACTCCTTATTACTAAGCCACCAGAGTTCCCTTTGGTCTAGATTGTTGTTATGTGTTGTTGAGTCGACTATGACTCATAGAGACCCTCTGCATAATAGCTCTGAATCCTCCTTTATCCTGAGCCAATCTCACTGTCTCCGACACACCTACCCCCTTTACCCTAGTTACTGTGTCAATCCATTTCATCCGGGGTCTACCTCCCCTGTGCTGTCCCTTTGCCCTTTTAAGCATTATGTCCTTCTCTGAAGACAGATCCCTCCCAGCAACATGCCTAAAACATGTGAGATGGAGTTTCAAAATACTTGTTTCCAAGGAGCAGCCTGGCTTCACCCTGTCCAGGACATACCTGTTTGTTCTCTTGGTGTGTGATAGTGTGTTCCATGGTATGTTCATACTCTTTTCCAGCACCACAATAAAAAGGCATTGATTGGTCTTCTGTCATCCTTAGTTCTTGTCTAGCTCTCTTATGCATAGCAAGTAATTGCGAAGACTGTGGCCAGGAATAGGTGGACCTGTCTCTAGTGATTCTCAAATTTTACTTCATAATAGAATTTAAAATTTCTATTTCTGTCGTCACAGTTTATATCTACTAAACTAGAAATTAAGACAGCATAGTCCTAGAGAGGGAAGTCTGGTGGTGTAGCCCGTAGGAAGGTGGCCTGCTAACCCAGTGGCAATTCCTCTCTGTCGGTTCCAACTCACCAGCCACTCTGTGGGGGAAAGGTGGGTAATCTCTTCCGATGTGATTTACTGCCTCTGAAAACCAACAGGAGGGTCATCTATGAGTCAGTGCTAACTTCACAGCCATGACTTTAAGGTCTTTTTAAATTTTAAGCAAAACTCTACAGCTGGTTCCCAAGTGCAGTCAAGTTTGAAACTTGTGCTTTCTTAAATTTTAATTGTTCATGTGAATCATCTGAGGATCTTGTGAAAATGCAGCTGCCAATTTTTGATAGATCTGGGGACGGTCTGAGGTTCTGCCTCTCCAACAAGATTCCAGGTGGTTGTTGGGCCATGCTGAGCGGCTGAGGCCTAGTCAACCTCACCCTTGCCTCCCAGGTGTTTCCACGTGATGTTCACTCTCACTCTGATTGAGGTTCTGGTCTGTGATGAGGTGAGGTGGAAACAACATTTGTAACAGGAAACAGCTTTTGCGGAGAGACAGTGCAGTTTGGAGATGGTTTATATATTGGGAAAATCCATATGGTATAGATAAATGGACTCTGAATCTAATGACATTATTTAGAAACAGTTTAACTAAATGAAAGTGAGCAGCCAGCTCTGTGTGTGCTCCTCCTGGGGCCTGGAATGCTTCTGTTTAGTATAACAAGTGTTAATGTGGCCTCCTCAAGACCTCTGAAAAGGGAGAGCGCCCTCTCAGCAAACCCCAAAGCCAGAAAAACAGCGGGAAGGATGTAAACAGTCTCCAGCTTCAGATTTTAATCTGTCAAGTAGTGGTACTGTAAAAACAAACCTTTCCTCAGTCTGGTCGGACTGCGCTGTGTCAAATTCATCACTGAGTGTTTTCATATGCCATCGGAGGGAAAGAATGGGAAGAGAGATTTGTGCAAGGTCCAAGGCTTTCTGTTCTGCATTGAGTCCTTGGGATCCGATTTGAGAGAAAGAGCCTGCACTCAGGCTTTTCCTACATTTCAACAGCAATTCTCATCCATGGCCAGATATTTGAATCATGGTGGAATTCTGGGCCTGCCAGAGTTTAGGGGAAGAAAGAATTTGAAGTCTCTTTAGATAATTGCAATGTGGATCCAGGGTTGAGAATCCGTATGTCATGAATCCTGTAGACATCCAGGCTGTAGTATATTCTATAATATACTTAGCGCATTTTTAATGAGGTTTGATTATGTTTCAACAACTGGGGATGGCATAGGGGAACGACTTTTATTCTAACAGGGCTCTAGTCCAACAAGAGGACAAAGAAACTACATCAAATTATAGAATGTTGATATTTTGGTGATGATTTAGAGCTGTTAAAGAGCAGTACAGGATACTCCAAGAGTATCTAATGAAAACTAAGCCAGTGTGAGCAGACTTCCTTGATGAAGAGACATTTCAGCAGGCTTCTGAAAGATGAGTAGGAATTATCTAGGAAAAGTAATGGGGAGAGAATACCCAAGATGAGATGGATTAACTCAGTGACTGGGGTAATGGGAGTGGATGTGTCGGGGACAATGAGGATGGCTCAGGACAGAGCAGTGTTCAGAGCTGTTGTACATAGGGTTACTATGAGTCACCAGCGACTCAAAGGTAACAACAACAACAACTACAACATTCTGTACCAAGGGAGTTTTGGTGGCTTAATGGTGAACAACTGAGCTGCCAACCCAAAGACATGTGGTTTGAAACCACTTTCTGCTCCATGGGAGAAAGATAGACAATCTCCTCCCATAGAATGAACCACCTCTGAAAACCCACTCTAGAGTCAGCTACGGGTTGGTTCCAACTTGATGGTACATCACAACAACAACAACATTTCTACGGCAAGAGATTGACACGCATCAAAGCCTGCAAAAAGGAGGAACATGATTGCCTGGAGGAGGTGAGCACAGGCCTAGGAGGGTGTGATGCAGAGAGGGGGAAGGCCAGTGGGTGAGCTGGTGAGAGTGCTGGGGCCTTGCAGGTCACCTTGGAGATTAGCTGTCCATTAGTTTGCAAATGTGTAAATGGCTTTTGAAGTTTTTATGTTCACTCTTTCCCAGGGAAACTCCTCTAGGGCAAAGTCCCTGTCTTTAAATTTTTTTAAAAAACCTTGTTTTCTTTCTCCACCATCTCCCACCATCTTTGATTTGTACTATCAGTGAAGTTTACAATGCACCCTCCTCTACATTACCCATTTAATCTTTACAAGGTAGAAGAGTAATTCATTGTTTATAGCAGAGGTGGCTTAGACTTAGAGAAGTTATAACTTATCCAAGGTTAAGGCTTCCTTCCCTCTCTCTCTTCTTTTTTCTTTTCTCTCCTTTTTAAAAAAAATGAGTGGAATCTGAGTATATGTACTATTTATAACTAGCCTTACTTATGTAATACAATCTCAGAATATTTTATTCATATTGTTAAATATTCTTCAAGAATGTTATTTTAAAAAATGACTGTCAATATTCCTTCATATGGAGATAGCAAAATCTATTCAGCCAATCTTAGGCTACTGAACACTTATTTTGCCTGACTTTTCTAATTACTGATTCTTCTGTACAGTAACTATCCTATACGTATATCTTAGGAAACACTGTTAGTCGTGTCTTTGGTAACAATGATATTAAAAGAAGAGTTCTTGGGTCAAAGAATGTTGTTGTTGTATACTGTCCAATCAGAACTGACCCATAACTGACATTCCAGCAGGTTTTTTAAAATTAATTTAGTTTGTTTATTTTTCATTTCAATGAACATCTACAGAGATTTTGGAATTCCATTCATTCATTGTTGCACCCTTCTCCCCG
>NW_006399945.1:3425233-3426695 GCF_000299155.1 Elephantulus edwardii
AGTTCGGCCCTTTTGATTTTCTGACTCTAGCTCCTCGCACATTTCATTGTAGTATTTTGCTTTGTCATTCCGAGCAGCCTTTTGGAATCTTCTGTTCACATTTTGATAAACCAAATCCAATTACTCTGTAGGACATTGGTTGCTAAGAATATTTAAATCAACGTCAAACAGCAAAGACAGCAAAATATCTTCATATCCTGGGATTTGACTTCTTCAATTTCCCCTTTACTTGTAATCCATATCTACTACAGATCTTCCCCCCCCCCACCTTTTTTCTACTTCAAATCTTGCAAGACATTTTTGTCTGCTTTTCTGATAAAAAAAGTGAAGTTATGAAGGATTTAATTTTATTGGGTTCCACAATCAATATTGCGTTGGGAAAAATCTTCTGTAAAAGAGTTCCTTTACACTGATAACATCAAACATGTAATGTTCACTTGACTGAAGTGCACTCAATTTCAATTACCTCAAATGCATTGAAAAGTGGATTGAGTAAGTAAGACTGAAGATGGTGAGACACTCTTACTTTGGCCATTTTATCAGGAAGCATTGGTCCCTGGAGGATACCTTTATTATCATTGTTGTTGCTGTGGACTGTTGAGTTGGAGCTGACCCATAACTGACCCTCCAGTGGATTTTCAGAGACAGCTAATTGCATGGGAGAAGATTGTCCATCTTTCTTCTGCAGACTTTAAGCTTTTGCTTAAGAAGATAAAAGATTGTAGCCCTTAGTATGGACTACATCTCAACATCAAGGAAACAAAAATCCTTGCCCCTGGGCCAGTAGATAACACCATGATAGAAGGAGACAAGACTGAAGTTGTCAACAACTTAATTTTACTTGGATCCACAAATCAACACCTATGGTAATCAAAAGATGCATTGGGAAAAATCTGCAGTTTTATGTAAATGAATCTACATCCCCAAAATGCTAAAGAGCAAGGATGTCAGTCAGTTTGAAGAGTAAGATGCCATAGTATTTTTAATATATCTAAAAGCTAGCTAATGAATAAGGAAGACCAAAGAGCAATAGATGCTTCTGAATTGTGATATGGGGGAAGAACCCTGAATAACCCATGCACTGTCTAAAGAACCAACAGGTTTGTCTTGGAGAAGTGCAAGCAGGGTGCTCCTTGGAGGAAGAGTGCTGAAACTGTCTCACATACATTTTGTCAGTAGGAGCCAGTCCTTGGCAAAAGACATCATGCTGTGGTAAGTGGAGGGTCAGCAAAAGAGAAGATGATTCTCAACAAGAAAGATTGGCACAGTGAATGTAAGAGTGGGCTTGGAGCATGATGGAAATCAGCAGAGTAAGTCTTGCTGCAGAGGGTCAAGGACTGCAGCCTTCAATATGGATTGAGGCTCAATATCAAGAAGATAAAGATTCTCACCACTGGACCAATTGGCAGCATCAGGATGGATGGTGAAGAGATTGAGATTGTTCACAGCTTTAGTTTGCTTG
>NW_006399945.1:3427016-3433081 GCF_000299155.1 Elephantulus edwardii
ACTGGACTGCTCTTTGGAGGCAAGGATTCTGAGGCTCCGTCTAACATACTTTGGACATATTGTAAGGAGGGACTGGTCTTTGGAGAGGGACATCATGCTTGTTAGGGTGGAGGGACAGCACAGGAGGGGAAGGCCCTCTATGAGGTGGATTGATTCAGTGACTGGGGTAATCGGGATGGGTGTAACGGAGACAGTGAGATTGGCACAGGACAGAGCAGAGTTTAGGGCTGTTGTACGTGGGGTCGCTGTGAGTCTCAAGTGACTCGATGGCATATAACAACAACAACAACTAACAAGAAAGCAGGTTCTGATCTGTTGTTCACAGCGTTACTATGAGTTATAGTCACAGTTGACTGGATAGTGCCTACCAACAACATTGTTTATTTTTACTCCCCCTCTCCCTCATTCCTCATCCCTGGATTAACTAAGGATGAGCGATTCTATCTGTGTGTAAACCTTTCTTTTACATTTTAAATAATAATAGTTTGTCATGTCCAAATCCTGCTAGGAGCGCCATTTGTCATGTTCAAGATCAGCTATCTTGATCATTATGTTAAATGCCAAGCCCAAGGCAATCAGCCAAAGCCGGAGTCTCAGGGTCAGTGTCCAGTTGGAAATTAAACACGATGAGACAAGGAGTTGCTCAAGGCTTAACATCTTTTTATTCAGGTTCACACAGACTGCAGGGAGGAGGCACACTGCGTGCCCACGAGCCCACGAAGCCTCCAGGCCATTTCACACTAACTGCAAGGACACAAGTCACACAGACACTGTTCCACAGCTTCTTACAGTGCTCAGAACACAGGTGCTCCCTGCCACATTTTGCACCCAAAACAAGAGATAACACTTAAAACGCTGGGCATAGATAACTACTCTTATCACCCATGGACGTGCATGGTTATACTTAAAACAATGATTCAGCACAGCACTACTACACTTGTTCAGACATGATTGCCTTCTGGCTAAAACTGCTTATTGTATATAAGGCACGTTACAGATTAGCACAAATCTGCCTGCCAGGTACACTCAACACATTGTAGTCTCTGACATGTTCTTATTCAGTATTTGTCCTTTGTAACTGACTTATTTCACTTAGCATAATAGATTCATCCGTATATATGGTGTTTTATAAATTCTTTATTATTATTATTTTTTACTCCTGTATTTACAGAGTTTGAATACATTGTTTTTCACAGCATATCTTTCCCATTTCATTCACTACTCCATCAAATTGTGCAACCCTATGATTCTGCTCCCCCTGCTTCGCCCATCCTCACCCCTCTGCTTATTTTTTAATGTTGCATGGTACTCCATTTTGTGCCTGCACAACAGCTACTTTAATATTTCTCTGTTGCCAGACATTTAGGTTAGTTCCATCTCTTTATTATTGTAAGTAATATTGCAATGAACTTGGATGTGCATAAGTATTCTATTTGTGGTGTGCCTCTTCTTTCTTTAGGATATACAGTTAGTAATAGGATTGCGGTCTATAGATTTTTACAAACATATAGATGGCAGATGAAAAGAACAGCTGATTTTATAGGATTTTTGCTCATTGCTCACTCTTGGTACCAGCAGCCAGGAAATTAAAAGTCAAATTACATTGGGAAAGTTGTTGTCAGGGACATCTCCAGAGAACTGAATACCAATGATGTCAATCTGGATACTAAGGTGAAGCCTGATTCCAGGTCATGGTCTTCACAATTGCGTGCTATACATCAGAAAGCTGGACAGTGACTAGGGAGGATAGAAAGAAAATTGATGCCTTTGAGCTGTGGTGCTGGAGAAGAGTATTAAATATACCATGACTGCTAGGAGAACAAACAGGTTCGTCCTGGAGAGGGTGAGACCAGGCTGTTCCTTGGAGGCAAGGATTCTGAAGTTCTGTCTGACATACTTTGGGCATGTTGCAAGGAGCGGGAGAGGGACATTATGCTTGTGAGGGTGAAGGGATAGCATTGCAGGGGAAGACCCTTAATGAGATGGATTGACTCAGTAACTGAAGAAATTTGGTATGTGTGTCAGAGACAATAAGCTTGGCTCAGCATAGAGCACGGTTTAGAACTGTTATACACAGGGTCACTATGAGTTGCAAGCAACATAATGGCACATAACAACATAACAACTGCTCATTGTTAGTAACCTAATGATTTGTTTCTTTGGCAATAAAAAGTCTTTAACTCACTTTGCATTTATTAGGGCAAATTGTCTGCATTGTAATTGTAAATTTTTATTACATTTTCAGTGTCTTTATAATCACTGAAGGAACTTTAAAAACATTATTGTTTTTATGAATTATGCCAATTAGACACTTATTTTGTGAATTGTCTTAAGAAAGTTTGAAATATGGATAAAGTCTTATCATGCCTTCATTCTACATTCATGTATATTGTTATAGTTTTACTACAGATGTTTGTAATTTTAACTTTTTATCCAACACTGTGCTATTGATATTTATTCATGTCATCAAGTAGAGCTAAAGCACTATATTGTGTCTTTGGTTGTATGAATAAACAAATTTATTTTTAGATTTCTCTACAGAAAACAGGTTGGGTTTTTTGTTTTTGTTTCTTTTTTAAATATATATTCTGGAGCTTTGGTGAACCTCCATGCCTCCTGAATTGAGATAGTTTCTCCTTGAACTTTTTGCTGGTTGGTGGTTTCTCCTTAAAGTTTTTGCTAGTTGGTTCTGATTCTGCCTTCTGGACAGCCTATCAAATTTCTGAAACTGACCTGTTTTGAACTCATCTTGATCTGTTCTTATTTAAACAGTCCTATCATAATACTGTTTCTAGATTCCTCAGGATCCTAGTATTTCTACTGACAGCACTCGGACTTGTCCCAATTACTCCAAAATTGCAACTGTGCTCCCCTGCCTTGTCCTGTCACCCACCCCCTCCCCAGCTTTTGCTACATTACTACTAGGGCTGCTAGTCTGTTGCAATGGCCACACAGAACTTAAAAACAATATACTCAGTTATGGAGTTTACAAAGAAAGTTGTTGTTTTATGTGAAATAGAGTGAGAACTGACTCATAGCTGACCCTCCAGTGGGTTTTTAGAGGCAGTTAACTGCCCATCCTTCCATGGAGCAGGTGTTGGATTCAGAGGAAGATCTCAGATGAGATGGATTGATAGAAAAACTGTGGTAATGAGTATAGATGTGTTGTGTCAGAGCCAGTGAAATTGGCTCAGGATAGAGCAGGGTTCAGAGCTCTTGTGCATGGGGTCATTATGAGTCTTAGTCAATTTGATAGTGCATAACAACAAGTTCAAATTGAAGCTGAGGAAAATGAAGACAAGTCCACAAGTACCAAAATAGAACTTTGAGTCTACCTCACCTGAAGTTAAAAACCATCTTAAGAATAGATCCAAAGCATTGAACTCTAATGCCTAAAAATCAGATGAGTTGAAAGCAAAAAATCATTATGAAGATAGAGAAGAAAGAAAAGACAAAAATGGATATCAGAAGAGACCTGAAACTTGCCTTACAATGTAGAAAGGCCAAGACAAAGAGAAGACTGAAGAGAGATGAACAGATCTCAAAGGGAAGCTTGAGAAAACAAAGCGTTGTAAGGAAAAAAACAAAGAGCTGGAGTTTGAAAACCAAAAGAGAAGAACCTACTTGATATTTGTCAGACTGAAAGAGCTGAAGAATAAATTCAAGACTTGAGTTGCTGTACTGAAGGATAATATGAGTAAAATTTTGAATGATGCAGGAAGCATGAAAAGAAGATTGAAGCAATACACAGTGTTGCTAATCAAAAGAATTGATTGCCACTGAGTCATTTCTGAAAGTAGCATCCTATGACCAAGAACCAAGGACAGCGAAGGAGGAAGTTCAAGTTACACAGAGAGAACTGACAAAAAAGAAATTTAAAAAAAACCCCAAGAATTGATGGAATACCAATTAAGGTGTTTCAATGTGTACAGCCCTGGACATGTTCACTTGCAATGCCAAGAAATTTGGAAGATATTTATGTGGACAAATGGCTGAAAGAGATCATATATATTCCCAGTCAAAAAAGGGTGAACCGAAAGAGTGTAAAAATAACAGAACAATGTCACTAATATCATTTGTTGTTGTTGTTATGTGCCGTCGAGTTGTCTGCGACTCATAGCGACCCTATGTACAGCAGCCCTAAACCGTGCTCTATCCTGTGCCAATCTCATTGCCTCCGACACACCGATCCCGATTACCCCAGTCACTGAATCAATCCACCTCATAGAGGATCTTCCCCTCCTGCGCTATCCCTCCACTCTGCCCAGCATGATGTCCCTCTCTAAAGACCTGTCTCTCCTTACAACATGTCCAAAGTATGTCAGATGAAGCCCCAGAATCCTTGCCTCCAAGGAGCAGCCTCGTTTAACCCTCTCTAGAATGAATCTGTTTGTTTTCTTGGCAGTCCATGGTACATTCAATACTCTTCTCCAGCACCACAGCTCAGAGGCATCAATTCTCCTTCTATCCTCCCTAGTCATTGTCCAACTCTCTGATGCATAACAAGTGATTGCAAAAACCATGGCCTGTATCAGGTGCGCCTTAGTCTCCAGAGAGACACTGCTGCTCTTGAGTACTTTAGAGAGGTCCCTAACTGCAGACTTTCCCATCGCAATACGTTTTTTGACTTCCTGGCTACTGGTGCCAAGAGTATTGACCGTGGAGCTGAGCAAACTGAAGCTGTGAACAATCTCAATCTCTTCACCATCCATCCTGATGCTACCAATTGGTCCAGTGGTGAGAATTTTTGTCTTCTTGACATTGAGCCTCAGTCCATACTGAAGGCTGCAGTCCTTGACCCTCTGCAGTAAGTGCATGAGGTCCTCCTCAGTTTCAGTGAGCAGGGTTGTGTCATCTGCATAACACAGATTGTTGACAGATGGTCCACCAATCCTAACGCCACGCTTCTGCTCATAGAGCCCAGCCTCTCGGATAATCTGCTCTGCATACAGGTTGAAAACGTATGGAGATAGGACACATCCCTGGCGTATACCCTTCCCAATTGAAGATTATTGAGACAACTGGAACAGCAAGCATATCTTTGGAATTTGCAAGAAATTCAAGCTGGATTCAGAAGAGGTCATGACATGAGAGATAGTATTGTTGGTGTCAGATGGATCTTGATTGAAAGCAGAGAACACTAGAAAGATGTTTACTTGTGTTCCATTGATTATGATGAGGCATTTTAGTATTGGTTACAGCAAATTGCAGATATCATTGAGAAGAAATAGAATCCCAGAACACTTAACTGTACTCATGGGAAACTATTCATGAAAAAAAGAGTTGTCCAAGAAGAACAAGGGAATCCTGCACAGTTTAAAAAACCAGGAAAAGTGTGTGCCAGGGTTGTATAATTTCTGTGTACATATTCAATGTGTATATTGACAAAATAATTTGAAAAGCTGGATTATATGAAGAAAAATGAAGCATAAGAAATAGAGACTCATCAACAATCGGCACTAAACAGATGACATAAACTTGCTTATAGAAAGTGAAGAGGACTTGAAGCACTTCCTGAAGATCAGACTACAGTCTTCAATATGGGCTATATCTCATCACGACGAAAATAAAAATATTAACCACTTGACCAGTAGGTAAAATCATGATAAATGGAGGCAAGATTGAAGATGCCAATGGTTTAATTTTACTTGAGCCCACAATCAATACCTTGGTAGTAGCAGTCAAGAAAATAAAAGATATTTTGCTTTGGGAAAATCTGCTGTGAAGAACTTCTCAAAAGTATTGAAGAGTGCACACCCATGTTTATTGCAGCTTTGTTCACAATAGCAAGGAGTTGGAAATAACCTAAGTGCCCATCAAAAATGAATGGATAGAGAAGCTGTGGTATATTCACACAATGGAATACTATGCTGCATTGAAAAACAAGGAACTCTTGCAATATTATTCAAAATGGTTGACTCTGGAGAACATTATGCTGAATGAAATATCCCAGTCACAAAAGGACAAATATTGTATGGCGCCACTGTTGTAGAACGGGACTGACCTTGGGGGTGGGGAGAGACTGAGTAAGATGGGTTCAATAATGTATACTGCACTGAAACAGA
>NW_006399945.1:3434859-3442715 GCF_000299155.1 Elephantulus edwardii
TGACAAGCACTGTGGCAATTGGAAAATTAAAACAGACTTTCAACAGGGGAGAAAAAAGAAGAACGAACTGGGGAGGAGGGTAGAGAAAATAGTGCAACAATGAATAAATGAAAACCCAAAATCTCTGTAAATGTTCGTTAAAATTAATAAAATTTAATGAAAACAAGTACTGAAGAGCAATGATGCCAGCTTAAAGACTAAGGTGTGCATGATCCAATTCATAGTATTTTCATTTACTTCCTATGCCCCTGAAAATCAGATAAGAAAAAGGAAGACAAACAAATTGATGACTTTGGTTTGTGGTGCTGCTGAAGAGTATTGAATATACCGTGGACTTCCAAAAGAATAGACAAATCTGTCGTGAAAGTAGTACACCTAGGATCCTCTTTTGAGGCAAGGTTAGTAAAACTGGATCTCCCATTCTTTTGGCATTTTATTAGGAAAGACAATGCTTAGAAAATACATCATGCTATGGAAAGTAAAGTGCCAATGAAAGAAAGGATGATCCATCAGCAGGTAGCTTGACACAGTGACTATAATAATGGATTTATGGATAGCAGAGGATGGTACAGTATAGAATAAATTTCAGCTCTTTTGTTTATATGATCACTAAGCATCTTAGTCAATTTTACCACACCTAACAACAACAAAACCCAATGATATGCTGAAAATCAAAGCCAGTGACAAGGAAAGTCATACTACTGCCTGGCTTTTTTAATACACTTTCTAGCCTTCTGTGGCCATTATTTATTCGGCAAAGTTCTGTCCTTTTGGCCTTGTACAGATGGCTTGACAAGAAAATGAGAACTGAGGCTCAAATGGAGACCTGTATACCAGTGCTCATAGCAGCATTATTCAACATTCCAAGAACATGAAAATAGCCCAGATGTCCAACCATAATCGAATGAACTGAGAAATTATGGTATATTCATGCAATGGAATATGCAGGTGCAATGATTTTGTAAGCTGCTTCCTAACTTGGGAGGGACTGGAGAGCATTTTGCTCAGTGAACTAACTCAGTCACATAAGGACAAATACTGTATAAAACCATTATTGTAGAATGAGTATGAGGATCCAAGGGGGCCAGGAGGGTAAAAGCAGATGGGCGAGGATGGGGTGTTAATCTTAGGGTCACACAATTTGACGTGGGTGTGTGAAGGAAACATAAAAGAGTCAGTGTGAAAAACAATGTATTTGAACTTTGAAAATAAATTGGTATAAAAGAAAAATAAAATGGGTTTGAGGTTTTTTTGTCCCCATGGTGCTACTTTCTTCTTAAAGAGATCTAGTAGGATTCATAGTCTAAAAGTCAATTTCAAGTTCTATCCTGAAATATAATGTGATAGGATAATATTCATATAAATACAAGGAAGACTCAGAACATGATGGTTGTTCAAGTATATATTCCTACATCTAGTGCCAAAGAGGAAGAAATTGCATATTTTTATCAAATTTTGCAGTCTGAAATTGACTGAACATGCAATCAGGATGTGTTAATGATACTTGGTTATTGGAATGTAAAAGTAGGAAATAGTGAAGAAGGATTTGTTTGTCGAGTCATTTGTGACTCATAGCGACCCTATGTACAACAGCCCTAAACCCTACTCTATCCTGTGCCAATCGCACTGCCTCTGACACACCCATCCCAATTACCTCAGTTACTGAATCAACCAACCTCATAGAGGGTCTTCCCCTCCTGCGCTGTCCCTCTACCCTACCAAGCATGAGGTCCCTCTCCAAGGACCTGTCCCTCCTTACAACATGTCCAAAGTATGTCAGACGAAGCCCCAGAATCCTTGCCTCCAACGGGTAGCCTGGTTTAACCCTCTCCAGGATGAATGTTTGTTTTCTTGACAGTCTGAGTAGTAGTTGGGAAATATGGGCTTGGTCATAGAAATGAGGCTAGAAATAGAATGATTGAATTTTGTATTTACAGTGATTTATTAATTGAAAATACTTTTTCTAAAAGACACAAAAGACTACTTTACACATGGCCAAGAAGCTTCCTAGAAATCAGATTGACTATGTGGAAGACATCATTGGAGAAGCTCAGTATCAGCTAGGCCAGGGGTAGACTGTGTGTCAGATGATCAATTACTCATATGAGAGTTCAAATTAAATCCGAGGAAAATTACAATAGGTCCATGGGAACTAAAATATGATCTTGAATCAATTCCATCAGAATTTCATAATCATCTTAAGAATAGGTTTGAGGCATTGAACACCAATGATAGAAGACCAGATGAGTTGTGGGATGATATCAAGGATATCATCCATAAAAGAAAGCAAAAAATCATTACAAAAATAGAGTTGAAAGGAAAAAGCCAGAAATAGATATCAGAAGAGACTCTGAAGATTGCACTGGAACATTGAGAAGCCAAATCTAAAGGAAAACATGTTGAAGTCAAAGAGCTTGAACAAATGGTTTCAAAGGGCAGCTTGGGAGGACAAAGCAAAGTATTATAATGGAATGTGCAGAGAGTTAGAATTGGAGAATAAAAAGGGAAGAACTCACTCTGCATTTTTTCAAGAACCGAAAAGCAAATTTAAGCCTCATGTTGCAATGTAGAAAGATAATATGGACAATATATTGAATGACCCAGAAAGCATCAAGAGAGACAGGTTACAGGATAGAGGGAATACACAGAGTCATTGGACCAGAAAGAAATGATTCACACTGAAAAAATTTCAGGAAGTATCATACGAACAAGAGCTAATGGCTATGAAGGAGGAAGTTAAAGCTGCATTGAAGGCATTGACCAAGAATAAGGCTCCAGAAATTGTTGAGATAGCAATCGACTTGTTTCAATTAACAGATGCAGCCTTAAGTGTACTCACCATTCTATGCCAAAAAATTTGGAGGATGGCTGTCTGGCCAACAGATTGGAAAAAGTCCATATCTATTCCTATTCTCAATGAGGGTGATCCAACTGAACATGGAAATTAGTGATCAGTATCATTGATATCACATGGAAGCAAAATTCTGCTGAAGCTCATAATTATAGAAAAAAAAAATGGCTGAACAGTACATAGATAGGGAATTGCCAGGAGTTCAAGTGGGATTTTAGAAGAGGCCGAAACACTAGGGATATCATTGCTGGTGTCAGATAGAATCTGGCTAAATGTAACGAATACTCAAAGAATGTCTATTTGTGCTTTATTGACGATGCAAGGGCATTTGACTGGGTGGATCATGAAAAGCTGTTGCTGACATTGAGAAAAATGGGAATCCCAGAGCACTTGATTGTGCTCATGAGGAACCTATACCTGCATCAGCAGGCTGTTTTGCAAACAGAGCAGAGGAGTACTGTATGGTTTGGAATTGGGGAAGGAAGTGTACCAGAATTGTATTCTATCTTCATACCTGTTCAATCATAGCGACCCTGTGTACAACATCCTTAAACCTGCTCCATCCTGTGCCAACCTCACTGTCTCTGACACACCTACCCCTATTACCCCAGGCACTTAATCAATCCACCTCTCAAGCATGGAATCCCTTTCCAAGGATTGGTCCCTCCTTGCAACATATCCAAAGTATGTCAGATGAAGCTTCAGAATCCTTACCTTCAAGGAGCAGCCTGTTAAACCTCTCTAGGACGAACCTGTTTGTTTTCTTAGCAGTCCATGGTATATTAAAAACTCTTCTTCAACACCACAGCGCATCTACCACAGATCTCCTTCTATCCTCCCTAGTCATTGTTCAGTTCTCTGATGCATAATAGCAAGTGATCGCAAAGACCATGGACTCTATCAGGTGTACCTTAGTCTTCAGAGTGTCATCATTGTGCTTCAGTACTTTGGGGAGATCTCCCACAGCAGACTTTCCCCATTGCAATACACCTTTTGATTTCCTGGCTGCTGGTGCCAAGAGTGTTGACTGTGGAGCCAAGCAAACTAAAGCTGTTAACAATCTCAATCTCTTCACTATCTATCATGATGCTGCCAATTGGCCCAATGATGAGAATTTTTGTTTTCTTGTTATTGAGCCTCAATCCATATTGAAGGCTGCAGTCCTTGACCTTCTGCAGCAAGCGCTTCAGGTCCTCCTCAGTTTCAGCAAGCAAGGTTGTGTCATTTGCACACGGCAGATTGTTGGTGAATCTTCCTCCAATCCTGATGCCACATTCCTCCTCATACAGACCAGCTTCCCAGATAATCTGTTCTGCATATAGATTGAAAAGGTATGGAGGAAGGAAACATCTCTGGCATACACTCTTTCCAATTTTGAACCATGCAGTGTTTTCTTGCTCTGTTCTGATGTCTGCCTCTTGGTCCAAGTATAGGTTTCCCATTAGTATGATCAAGTATTCTGGGATTCCCCTTCCTCTTAGAGTTAGCCACAGTTTGTTGTGATCCACACAGTCAAATGCCTTTGCATAATCAATGAAACACATATAGACATTCCTCTGGTTTTCCCTGCTTTCAGCCAAGGTCCATCTATCACTAGCTACAATATCCCTAGTACCAAGACCCCTTCTAAACTCAGCCTGCACTTCTGGCAGTTCTCTGTTGATGTGCTGTTCCAGGTGTTCTTGGGTAATCTTCAGCAGAATATTGTTTGCATGTGAAATCAATATTGTTCAATAATATCTGTACTCTTTTGGATCATCTTTCTCTGGAATGGGAACAAATATAGATCTCTTCCAGTGAGTTGACCAAGTTGTTGTCTTTCAGATTTCTTGACACAACTTGGTGAGCACATCTAGGACAGCATCTGTTAGTTGAAATATGTCAATTGGTATACTATCAATTCCTGGGACCTTATTTTTTGCCAATTCCTTCAAAGTAGCTTGAACTTCTTCCTTCATCAACTATAGACTCTTGCTCATATGTTGTTTCATGAAATTCTTCTGTGTCTGCCAACTCCTTTTGGTACAATGACTCTGTATACTCTTTCCATTTTCTTTTAATACTTCCTGGACCATTTAATATTCTGTCCAAAGTATCCTTAAGTATTCCAACTTGAGGTTTGGATTTATTCTTCAGTTCCTTGAGTTTGAGAAATGCTGAAAGAGTTTGGCCCTTTTGATGTTCTGACTCCAGCTCCTTGCACATTTTATTGTAATACTTTACTTTGTTTTCCCGCACTGCCTTTTGAAATTTTCTGTTCAGCTCTTTACTATCTTGAATTCTTCCCTCTGCTTTGGCTTTTTGGCTCTAGTGCAATATTCAGAGTATCTTCTGACATACATCCATTTTGGTCTTTTCTTCCTCCTCTGTCTTTGTAATGACCTTTTTCACTCTTCCTGAATAATATTCTTGATATCCTCCCACAACTCATCTGGTCTTCGCTCATTGGTGTTCAAGGCCTCAAACATGTTCCTAAGATGATTTTGAAATTCAGATGGGATAGATTCAAGGTCATATTTTGGTTCCTGTGGATTAAATTTAATTTTCCTTAGCTTCAGCTTGAACTCGTGTATGAGTAGTTGGTCTGTTCCACAATCAGCACCTGGCCTAATTTTCACAGCTGATAATGAGTTTGTCTGTCAAATACTTCTTTAAATCTGAGCATTCAGATTAAGACAGACTAGGAAGAGGGATTGACCATCCACTTCCAAAATAACAAGCCTCTGAGATCCCTATGTACAATAGAACACACTTAGTCTAACAGATAGGGCAACTGAGATGGAGCTTTCAAGTATGGAAATACAAAGGAAGAGGAACAGTTGTAAGCACTAGTGTAAACACTAGTAATTGAAACATGGAATGTGAGAACCATGAATGTAGGAAAATTAGATATGGTTAAGGAAGAAATGGAACACATAAATATTGTCATACTAGGTATTGCTGAAATGAGATGGACCGGCATGGGGCATTTTGAGTCAGACGATCCTATCATCTATTATGCTGAAGATAAAAACGTGAAGAAAAATGGGTTTGATTTCATAGTTTAAAAAGTCATTTCTAGATATGTTTTGAAATACAATATTGTGAGTGACAGGATAATATCTTTACACCTACAAGGAAGTCCAGTGAATACCACTATTATTCAGATATTATACACCAATAACCAGAGCCAAAGAAGAGGAAATAGAGTTCCACCAACCTTTACAGTCAGAGATCATGCAATCAAGATGCGTTAATGGGCGACTGGAATGCAAAAGCTGGGAACAGAGAAGAAGGTTCAGTCGTCAAAAAACATGGACTTTGTGACAGAAATGAAGCTGGAGATAGCATGATTGAATTTTGCACAATTAATGATTTATTAATTTCAAATACATTTTATAAGAAACATAAATGCAAGTTATATGCATGGATTTCACCTGATGGTATGCATACGAATCAGATTGTTTACATCTGTGGAAAGAACCATTGGAGAAGCTCAATCTATATGCTGAGCAAATTATCTGAGAAGCTAGACTCTATGAAGAGGAATGTGGCATGAGGATTGGAGGGAGACTCATCAATAACCTGCATTCTGTAGATGATATTAACCTTGCTTCTGAAAGTGAGGAACTTGAAGCACTTGTTGCAGAAGATCAAGGAATACAGCCTTTGGTATGAATTGCATCTCAATATCTAGAAAACAAAGATTCTTACCACTGGACCAATAGACAGTATCATAGTAGATGGAGATGAGATTCAAACTGTCAACAGCTTCATCTTGCTTGGATCCACAATTAACACCCTTGGTATGAGTAGTCAGGAAATAAAGAGATGCATTGTACTGGCAAAGTCTGCAGTTAAGGACCTTTCCAAATTATTTAGGAGTAGTGATGTCAGTTTGATGACCGAGGTGCAACTGATTCAGGTCATAGTCTTTTATATTACTAGCTATGCATCTGTGAGCTGACTAATGAATAAGGATGACAGAAAAAGAATTGATGCCTTTGAGCTGTGGTGTTGAAGAAGAGCACTGAACATCTCATGAATAGATATGTCTTGGAGAGGGTGCAGCGGGAGTGCTTTTTGAAGGCAAGAATGATGCGGCTTCACTTCACATACTTTGGACATGTTGTCAGGAGGTGTTATTCTTTAGAGAGAGACATGATGCTGGGAGCACTAGAGGGTCAGCAAATGAGAGAGAGGAAGACCCTCAACCAGGTGGATTGACAGTGACTGCTACAATGGCCTCTTGTGTGTGAGATAGTGTGAGGATGGCACAGGACAGGACTAGGTTCAGATCTTTTGTTCATAGGGTCACTATGAGTCTTACTCAACTTGATGGCACCTAACAACAACAAGTAGGGTAACATATTATTTAACTGAATGTTGTTTTTGAGGAGGAAAGTTTTATTTCAGTTCTAGACTTAAAGGGTGTCTAAGGGACATAGTCTCAGAGATTTTACCACTCTCTTTCATACTGCTAAGTCTAGTCTTTTTTGTAATTTTGAGTTTTGTTCCACAATTTTCTCCCGTGCTATCCAAGACCTTCTATTATGATCTCAGTCACAGCAGTTGCTAGTGAGAGCTGGACACTATCTAGTTCTTCTGGTCTCAGAGCAATGGAGGCAGAGGTTCAAGTTGTTTAATCCTTTCAACTAATAATTTCTTTGCATATTTGATTGTCTTCATTTTTCTTTTCTCCAGATAGAGAGAGACAAATAACTGCATTTTAGATGACTGCTTTAAGCTTTTAAGACCCCATAGACTACTCATCAAAACAATGCAGAACATTTTCTTTATGGAATATGTTTTGCTGTTTGCCCTGGATGGCTCCTAAGCTCCCAAACCCAGTGATTCATTCTCTCAAAGTGTTTTGCTATGACTAAAAAGTTTTCATAACTTTGTCCTCTCTTCCTCTATTATATACGTGGATACATTTCCAGTGAATGTAAATACAAATGTGAGAACATCCTTTATCAAATCTGTTTAGATTGCATATCTGCTTATATATCCACTGTTGTTGTTA
>NW_006399945.1:3446795-3453974 GCF_000299155.1 Elephantulus edwardii
GGAGGAGGGTAGAGAGAATAGTGCAACAATGAATGAGTGGAAGCCCAAAATCTCTGTAAATGTTTATGAAAATTAATAAAATATAATTATAGAAAAAAAAAACCTATGGAAGTAAGAGAAACTTAGAGAAAGGGGCTGAAGGAGGTCAAGTTAAATGAATCAATCAATTGCTCAACTCTTGGGAGCTTAGAGCCCTGCAGAGTTCTGCTCATTACTTAAAATAATAGCTTAGTTAACATGGCCAAATAACTAATTTCCCAAGGTGAGAGTGAAATAAATTCTGTCTTATATTGTAAAGAAATACTACAGGCAAAAGTTCTCTAAGAACTTTGTAAGAGTTATCCATGAAAAGTACATATAATAAACACATTTTCTCTAAAAAATATATTTTAATAACTAATGTTGTCAAAATTTCAATTTTTTGTTATTCTTGTATATTGTTGTTGTGTGCCAAGCTGAGTACAATAATTCTATACCCTGTCCTATGCTGTGCCATCCTCATGCCTCTGACACAGTTGAGGCCATTGTGCAATCACTGTGTCAATCCATCTGGTTGAGGATCTTCCTCTCCTTTGTTTTTCATCCACCTTTTCAAGCATGATGTCCTTCTCCAAGGAATAACCTCTCCTAGCAACATGCCCAAAGAATGCAAAATGAAGCTTTATCATCTTTGCTTTCAAAGACCACTCTGGCTGTACCTTCTCTAAGATATATCTCTTTGTTTTTTTGTCAGTTGATTGGATATTTAGTAGTCTTCTCCAATACTATCGTTCAAAGGCATAAAAAACTTCTTCTATCATCATTATTAGTTGTCCAGCTCTCAAATGCATAGCAAATACCTGAAAAGACCGTGGCCTGAATCAGGTGCCCCTTAGGTCTCAGTCTGACATCATTGTTCCTCTAAAATTTGTGGAAGTCTTTGACTACAGACTTTCCCTGTGCAATATGTATTCTGCTCTCCTGACTGCTAGTACTTAAGAGTATTGCCATGGTCCCAAGTAAGATGAAATTGTTGACCATCCCATCTTTTTTCCATCTAGCATGATGCTACCTATTGGTGCAATGGGTACCAATATCCCTCTTGTTTTTTTAAAATTGTGATTTTAATGAAAGTTTACAGAAAATTTGGATTTTCATTCATTCATTGTCATACATTTTCCTCCCTATCCCCCCTTGGATTAACTCATCAGTCTATGCTAAGGAATTTGGAGGACAGCTGTCTGGCCAATGGATTGGTTTAGGTCCATATTTGTTTCCATTCCCAGGAAAGGTAATCCAACAGTATGTGGAAACTATCAAACAATATCTTTGATATCACATGCCAGCAAAATGCTACTGAAGATCATGAAAAAGTGGCTGGAACAGTAGATAGATGGGGAACTTTCTGAAGTTCAAGCAGGATTTAGAAGAGGTTGTGGCATCAGGAATATCATTGCTGATGTCAGATAGATCCTGGCTGAAAGTAAGGAATACCTGAAGAATGTAAATTTATGCTTTATTGACTATGTAAGAACATTTGACTGTGTGGATTATAACAAGTTGTGGCTGACATTGAGAAGAATGGGAATCCCAAAGCACTTGATTATGCTCATGCGGAAACTATACCTGGACCAGGAGGAGACTCTTGTGTAAACAAAGCAGGGGACCATTGTGTGGTTTGAAATTGGGAAGGGAGTGCACCAGAATTGTATTCTCTCTCCGTACCTATTCAATCTGTATGCTGAGCAAATGATCCAAAAAGCTAGACTCGATGCCTCTTGAGTGTAGCATCAGAATTGGAGGGAAACTCATCAATAACCTGTGTTATGAGGATGACACACCTTGCTTGCTGAAAGCAAAGAGGCACTTGTTGCAGAAGATCAAGGAATCAAGGAATGGATTGCATCTCAATGTCAGGTAAACAAAAATTCTTACCACTGGACCAATCAGCAGAGTCATGATAGAAGGAGAGGAGATTGAAATTGTAAACAATTTCATCTTGCTTGGATTTACAATTAACACACTTGGTACCAGCAGTCAAGAAATAAGGAGATGCATTGCACGGGGAAAATCTGCAGTTAGGGACTTCTCCAAAGTATTGAGAAGTAATAATGTCAGTTTGATGACTAAGATGCATCTGATTCAGGCCATAGTCATTCCAGTTATTTGCTGTACATTCAAGAGCTGCACAATGAATAAGGATGACAGGAAAAGAATTGTTGCCTTTGAGCTGTGGTGTTGGAGAAGAGCACTAAACATCACATGGATGGCTAAAAAGCAAGCAGATATGTCTTGGAAAGGGTATGGCCAGATTGCTCTTTGGAGGCAAGAATGATGAGGCTTCATCACACATAGTTTGGGCTTGTTTCTCAGAGGGGCTATTCCTTAGGGAAGGACGTGATACTGGGAAGGGTGGAGGGTTGGCAAAGGAGAGGAAGAGCCTCAACCAGGTGGATTAACATGGTTACTGCTAAAATAGACTCTTGTATGTTAAGAAGTGTGAGGATGGTGCAGGATAGAATAGAGTTCAGATCTTTTGTTCTCAACTCAACAGCATGTAACAACAACCAATTAACTTTGGTTTTTTTAAAGTATTCATTCACTGCTGCACAGTTTCCTCCCTCTGCCCCCGTAGTCCACTTTGCAATGCACTTCTTATTCTGGACTATTGTCATATAAATAATGTCTAATCACATATTCCTCTTAAACATTGAGATGTAACTCGAAGGCTATAGTCTTTGATTTTCTACAGCACATACTTCAAGTCCTCCTCACCTTCAGCAAGCAAGATTGTGTTGTCTGCATAATGAAGATTATTGAGAAGTCTTCTCAAATCCTGGTGTCATTTTCTTCTTCACAGAGGCTAGCTTCATGAATAATTTACTCAGTATATAGATTAAATAGCCACTTAGAAAGGATATACAATGATGTGTATATATACTGATGTATACTTTTCCTAATTTTAAAATGCAGTGTTTCCTTCCTCTGTTTGCACAACTACCTCTTAGTCTAGTTATAGATTTTGCATGAGAACAATCAAGTATTAGATGATTTCCCGTCTTCTCAATATTAGCCATAATTTGTTATTATTTACACAGTCAATAAATTCTTCTGGTATTCCTTGCTTTCAATCAGAATCTGTCTGACATCAGCAATGATATCCCTGGTGCCATGGCCTCTTCTTGTATATTATAACTATCTTTAATAATAAAAAAATGGTATACAATCAATTCATGATAAAAACCCCAATATGTACTCGTGACCAAATGGAAAAAGCCCCTTTTATCTCCCTACCAAAACTTTTCCAGCTCCACTCTCTGAAAATAAGCAGTTTCTTCTCATCTTTAGTTAGAATGTATTAAAATTACATTTGTGTATATGTATTTACATGTATGTGATCATGTTATGCAGACTATTTTATGACTAGAAAAATATATTTGGTCAATGAACCACCGAAACTATTGCCCAAAGGTAATCTTTAAGCCTTAAACCAGAAATATCCCCTAAATTCTTCTTAAAACCGAAGAAGAATTTAGCTTAACTAGTAAAGAATGTTTGCCTTGAACACTGTGCCCTTTCAAGATCTATCTATATGAGATTAAATTGACAACAGTAACTTGAAAGATTAGATAGAAACCTTAGGGGCCAGTGAGTTTCTATTAATGGGGGAAGGACTACTCTGAAAAGGGTGGTGAAGCTATTTGTATAACTCAAGAATGTAATCAAAACCGCTGAGTGGTACATGCAGAAAATACTGTTCAAAACTGCTCTACTGTATATATTCTGAAAAATAGGAGTGATAAAAAGAAATGAACAGGGGCAATGTACATATTTTGATGCTTCCCCCTAGCAAGCTACAGATTTTTAACTTTCAGACTCACAGATTCATCATAGTAAGTAGAATGAGTATAACTTATTTAGTTAAACTCTAACTGAAGGCATCTTAGATTATTTTAAATTTCATATTAGCAGAAATAGTTCCCCAGGTTTTTTGATGAGCCTTAGGCATATTTTTCCTATTTTAAAAATGACATTTGTATTTCTAGACAAAATTTTTAAAAAATTTAGTATTATGTATTTATTTTCAGAGTCTGTACATTCAAGAATAAACCACTTCTTTCATTTGTTTCTTTATCTATTTTTGCATTCTAATAATTATTTATGAACAATGGAATTTTGACTAGTATAACTTTCTGCTTACTTGAATATCTTTTATGTATTTCAGTGAAATTCAACAATTTTTTCCAAATAAAATCATTGCAGTCTTGTTAAGTTTATTTCTTTGCTTTTTATTTCATCTCTTATTAGATATTTGGATGGCATTATTGCTCATATTTTCTTTTTTTAATATTTTGCTTAATTTTTAATAAACCCTCAGGATTATGTCTCCCAATAGTTAAAGTGGCTAAATATTAGTGAATCATTTATTTTAAACACAGTGTTTTTTTATTATCTTAAAAACATATTCATGTTTCCAATTTTAGATTTAAAATATAATTTTTTAAATTTTATTAACTTTAATGAATGTTTACAGAGATTTTGGGTTTCCATTCATTCATTGTTGCATTTTTCTCCCTGCTCACCCCTCCCCTCTTGCTCATATTTTCTCAGTTTTCACTGTTCAATCTGTAAAAAACTTTTTTTGTCTGTTTATTTTATGATTAGCCATGTGGTTGTGGTAGGTGCTGCTGAGTTGACTCCAATTCATAACAACACTATGAACTATAGCTCTGAACCTTGCCCTGTCCTTGCAAGTCCATTGTGATAGTCATTGTGTCAGTCTGTCTCACTGAGTTGTCCTCTCTTTTGTTGACCTTTCCCAGCATAATGTTTCTCTCCAAAGACTAGTGTCTCCTGAAAATATGCCTAAAGTAAGTGAGATGAAGCTTCACCATCCTTGCTTCTAAAAAAAAAAAAAATCCCATTACACTTATTTCAAGACAGCTTTGTTTGTTCTTTTGGCAGTATGTGGGATAGTCAATACTTTTCTCAACAACACACTTCAATGACTTAATTTCTCCTTTGATCTTGCCTATTCGTTGTCTAATTTTTAGCTCTTAAGGAAGCAATTGAAATAGACCATGGCTTGAATCAAGGACTCCCTAGTCTTTAAACTGGTATCCTTGCTCTTTAGTACTTTGGAGAGGTTTTTGACATTGATTTCCCCAATGTGATATGTCTTTTAATTTCTTTTTTTTTAAAATTGATTTCCTTACCAAGTTTGTATATATAGTGTTTCACACTATTCTTCATTCTACTGCTACCGTGAGTATTGATTGTGGATCTGGCAATCTCTAGCCTCATTTCTGTCACCAAGGCCATATTTTCCAACTCTCAATCCTTCTTTCTTGTTTCTAACTTTTGCATTCCATTCATAAGTTATAAATAGTACATATCTATTGCATGTTTGATCAATTTCAAACTGCAAAAGTTGGTAGAAATTCTCCAATTCCTTAGTTTTTGGCTTTTGTGTTTGGTGTATATATTTAACTAATAGTTGTATTAATGGAACATTTTAGTATATGGATGGATAATATCCTATCATTCACAGCATTGTACTTCAGGATATATCCCGAAATGCTCTTTTTTAGAATGAATGGCACCCCATTAATCTCTAGTTTGTCATTTCCAGATTAGTAGGTCAATTAAAAATGGTCAATACTAGTCCATCTCAACTCACTAATACCTAGGATGCCAATCCTTAAGTATTTATCTTAATTTTAACAATTTCTAGTTATATTTGTACTTCCTGTGTTCTGTGTTCCAATTATTAATGATTGTTCACAGTTTGTTCTCCTCATTTTGAGTATTGCCATATTAGCAAATAAATGTTCTTCATCAGATAAAAGCTTGACTCCATCTGTGACATTATGGTAGACTTGATTTTGATGTGGCAGCTCTTTCCCAGTCACATTATGAGTGTCTTCCAACCTGAGGGGCTCATCTTCCAAGACTATATCCAACAAACAACATTCTTTTGTTATCCACAGGGTCTTTGAAGGCCTATTATTTCAGAGTGGACAGTAGTCCTATTTCTTAGTCTGTATTTGTCTGGAAGCTCCACCAAAACTTGTCCACCAAGGGTGACCCTGCTGAGATTTGAAATAATGGTAACATAGCTTCCAGCATCACGGTAACACACAAGCTACCGAAGTACAGTAAACTGACAGACAAGTGGTGGTTAGCCATGCTACTATCAATAATGAGCATTCGAGCTATTTTTTTAAAATGCTTTACATTGTCATGTTGTCAATGCCAATATGTTTCCCTCTCTTTTCTAGTAGCAAAATTGATTTTATTTTTACACAAAAAAGTGCACGTTAAATAGATGGGCATTACTTTGAGACATTTCTTTTTTCTCAATGACAGATGATAAAACACAGAAATGAATATATGTATAACAGAAGACAATGTCTGCAACTTGAACTTCATAAAAGTGAAATGTTGCTGTTGTGTGTTGTCGAGTTGAAACTGACCCATAGCTTACCCTTCAGAAGGTTTTCAGAAGCAGTAAATCACACAGGAGGAGGTTACTCATCCTTCTCCTGAACAGCAGCTAGTGGATTTAAAATTTATATGACTTTGGGACTGCAGAGCAGCTTCTTACCTCTAGACTGACTACCAGAGTTTCCTAACAGTGAAATAATTATGGTTATAACGTGACTTTAGCAAAAAAGTAAAGAAACAGCTTACAGACAGGGAAAAAGTCTTTATGGTTTAGATATGGATCCACTATCTAAAATACAGAGAAAACTTATAAAATTTAACAACAAAAATTAAAAATAACCGAATTTTGAATTGGTAAAAGGGCATAAATAGACCCCCCCACCCACCCACGATATCTGAAAGGCCAAGAGGCACACGAAAAGGTGCTCAACATCATTAGTCATCCAAAAGTAAAAGTCACTGCATTGGAGTTGAAATTGGCTCAAAGCTTACCCTCCAATGGATTCCCAAAGCTGTAAATCACAAGCAAAATTTTTCTATCTTTGTCCCGAAGGACCACTGGTGGATTTGAACCACCAGAAAGGTGCTATATTTTGATTAGTAGTGCAACTCTGTATGGACTGTGGCACCAGAGCTCTATTTATGTGTTCTAGTGTATACCTATTTGTGTACATATAAAAAGATCCCCACCTCACTCCACATACAAAAACCAACTCAAGGTGGATCATGGACCTAGGACTAAAACCAAGGACT
>NW_006399945.1:3454074-3454677 GCF_000299155.1 Elephantulus edwardii
ATTCCCATTCTTCTCAGAGTCAGTTTGTTATGATCCATACAGTCAAATGCCTTTGCATAATCAATGAAACATAGATAGACATTCTTCTGATATTCCCTGCTTTCAGCTATGATCCATCTAACATCAGCTACAATATCCCTAGTACCACTACCCATTCCACTAGTAAGTTGTTATTACTCTCATTGTAAGATGATGTCTGTAATAGTATTTACTTTTTTTTACTGTTGTTTTTAACTCTTGTGCACCTCTCGTGTCTTTTTTGCCTCAGTGATAGTGTGCTAACAACCCTTTTTCCCCCCATATTGCCTGCCCTTCTGCACACCTCCCCCTCTAACGATCAAAGAATGTGTCTGTGTGTAAAACCTTTTATGACTTTCCAACATTTGTCCTTTTGTGATAGACTTACTAACTCAACATAATTTCTACCAGGCTTGTTCATGTTATGAGATGTTTCATAGTTTTAGCATTATTCTTTCATGTAGTATGGTATTTAAAAATGATTTTAAAATAATGATATATTTTATGGGCAGGGAGAAAAGTGCTACAATTAATGCATGGAAATCTTCAGTCTCTGTAAACTTTCATTAAAATTAATAAGAATTA
>NW_006399945.1:3456489-3468849 GCF_000299155.1 Elephantulus edwardii
GGCGGGGAGACAGGTGCAACAATGAATGGATGGAATTCCAAAATCTCTGTAGATGTTCATTGAAATGAAAAAGTAATAAATTAAAATATTAAAAAAAAAGTAAAACCAAACAATGCATTGACCCTTCATTGGATTTCTGAGGCTGTAAATCTGTCCAAGATGAGACTGTCACATCTCCTCCCACAGAAGTGCTGATAGATTTGAAATGCTGGCCTTTCACCCAATATTTAGCACACTCTATTATCAGGACTTCTTGGAATATATACTGAAGGTGAATGCATACACACATGTATCTATGTGAATGTATGCACATAAAATATATAATAATAAAACAAATAGGGAGCACAGTTACAGCTATTTCTTTGAAATAACAAAACATCTTGTGAGACTGTATTTCTAGAGTTGAAAGATTAAGACCGTATCTTGGTCAATTGACATAGTTTATAACATTATGTCTTCCATTTAGTTTGGTTAGTAGTGTTTGAAATCTAAAAAGCTTTCAAACAACCATTTAAGATACAACTATTGGCCTCTACTTAATTGGAGCAAAAAAGAAAGAAGGAAGTCAAGACTCCAAAAATAAAAACGTGTGTAGGACAAATAGTATACATGAACTATCTCTCCTGAGACCATAATACTTAGCTATCACTATGACTACTATTCTGATCAGAACTGCAATAAAACCTGAATGAAGAGAAAAATATGAAACAAAACTTCAAATTTCTAAAGAAACACAACACAAACCAAACTCTAGGTCTATTGAACTGATTGAGATGAGACCACAATTCAAAGGAGACTCTATGAAATAGTCTTCAAACCTTCAACCGTACCTGACCTCAGAGGTCATCTATTTAATTGTTCAAATTGCTATTATCAGTTTTATCTCTTGTAACTCATTAATTTGGGTTTGGTTCCATTTCAGTGATCTTCCACGAGGTTTTGAAGCTTTTAATATTAGTGGGAAGAGACTACCTGTTTCTCCCCAAAAAGCGACTGATGATTTTGAATCACTGGAAATGCATAGCCTCTTGGTTAGAGGTGCAGCTATGGACCGATGCCACTAGGGTGTTTCAGAAAGTTGGGGAAGAGAGAAGCTGACAACAGAAGCCTACAGCTTAGAAGAAGTGCGGTTATTGATATAATTTGCTGTCTCAGTCTCTGGATGTATCAGATGACCTTTGAGTGAAGTTTTGTGATTCAGTTCTTCTGAATGTCCACAAGCAGTTAGTAAGTGGTCTCAAATTTTGTCATAGCTATAATTATTATTAATGTACTTTAGTTTTAGAACAATTTCAATATTATAGACAAATTATACAAAAATTAAAGTTTCCATATATCCTTTCTTTCTTGTTCTAGAGTTACTCCTATTATCATTATTAGCTTAGGTAAGTGTGGTATCTTTGTTACAATTGGTGAACAAAGATTCATTATTGCTATATGAGAAAAGAGCTCTGGTAGCTCAGCTACTGATCAAAAGATCACCAGTTTGAACTACCAGTCAATCGATGGGGGGGAAAAAGACTTGATCATTTGCTTTTAGAAAGACAAAGCTTTTTTGGTTTCTGGGATACTGCTACTCTTATCATATGGGACATAATGACTTGGATGACATACAACACCAATAATAAAACAACTACAGTCTTTAAGTGGTGTAATTACTTATTGAATATGGCTACTAACTGAGAGTTTAGAGATTTGAGTCCACCCAGTCCACCAAGAAAGTCTTGGGAATCTACTTGTGAAAAACAAGCTATTAAAACCCCTATTAAAATGGAATGTAATTCTATTCCAACACATATGGGGTTTCCATGGATCAGAATTGATAAGGACAATTACCGTGTTTGTTTTTTTTTAAATTTTAAACTAAAGTCTGTTGTTTACTTTGATGTTGTGTACCATTGAGTTTCAACTCAGCAATATAACTGCTATATAAGGTTTCCTAGACTGAAATCCTTATAGAAGTAGATTGACAGATCTTTCCCCCTGTGAAGTGACTGGTGGATTTGAAGTTAGTGGCTAAGAGTTTGCATCCCTAGGGCTCACCATTTGTGTTGTATACTCCTGTGGGTTTTTATAATCACATAATATCATGTATCCACCTTCACAGTTTACATTGCACTTTCACATTGCAGAATAGTTTCACTGAATATCACATGTTTGAATTTTTAAATTTCACAGTTCTCTTAAAGGAATGAACATGAATATATGCGATTGTAGGGAGCTCTGGTGGCCTAGAGGCCAGAAGCTGCACTGCAATGCCGAAGGTACTCAGTTCTAGGCCACCAGCTGCTCTGCAGGAGAAGATGGGCACTCTCCTCTTGTGCAATTAACTGCCTCTGAAAGCCCGCGGAAGGGTCAGCTATGGTCTGTTCCAACTCTATGGTACTTGGTACTCAACAACAATATGCTATTGCATTATTGTTTTGGCCATCCTACAGTACCATGTTGCTAATTGTCCAGGCCTGCTTCCTATTGAGATTGTGCCCTGTAAATTACTCTGGAGCTAAAACTCTTGCATGTTCTATTAAGCGGGTACTTTCTGAGATTCCTATTCAGCTTCTGGTAGCATATGAGTCCATGTCATTTTGTGTGATCCTCTCAGCATAATGTCTCATCCAACAAGGATTGCTACAACGATATGTCATAAAAATGAAATCTGTGTGTTTGGTCAAAACATAATGTTGCTTGCAATAATAGCTTGAAGGGAAAGTTATACAGGCTGTGCCACAATCACTGACTCAGAACTACTGTGCTGCATAATATACACATAGGCATGTGTGTACATGTGAGCATGCACACACATACATTCTATAAAGGTTACCCGTTTCATTAGGCTCTCAATCGTAGTGCATGTGCATCTTTTTCCTTACATAACAAAGCTGAACTTGCATTTGCAGCAATTGTCCTTCCTTCTAACTGAACTTCAGATTTCCTAACTTAAAAAAAAAAACACCACCCAAACAACCCTGAATCTCAAGTGTTTTTCTACCCCCACACTTTCTAGCAAGAAAATCTGATTTTTCCAATAAAAGTGTGAGTTCCCTGAGATATTAATTTACATTATTGTTACTTATTTCACTTACTTATTTTTGTTAACATGCTCTGTAAGAGTTCTCTCTTCCACAACACCTATCAGTAGTTATGTATTGCATTATGTGTGGACAAAGAGGAGAGAATTTCTAGTTGTCTGCTGCCTTGGGGAATTAAAAACATGAAATTTATTATACTCCTCTTTGGTAAGAATCGCTAGGCTAATTCTCCAAGGTTCTACAGGAAGTATTCAGTAAGGTAACTAGTAGTTACTTGATTGCTAGTTATCTTACTTTTTCTAGAGCTGCTGTTATCGACATAACACAGTTGGATGGATTTCACAAATTTATTTTCTCACAGTTTTGGATTCTAAAAATCTCAATTCAGGGTGCCAACTCTAGGGAAAGGCTTTATCTCTCTATAGGCTTTGGGGGCAGGTCCTTGTTTTCTTTAACATCTATGAGTCAGAAATTTTTGATGATTTCCATATGTCTTGACATCAATCTCCTGGCTCTAACTTGGGTTCCTGGAGAGTATAGGGTCCCTGGAATACAGGGGCTTAAAGGATGTACCCAGTGACTGAATCTTCTTTTACTGGTGGTAATCAGCTCCTCTGAACTCCACCTGTGTTTTTTTTTAAAATCCTTTGATATCAAGATATATTTAATCACATTAGTTTTGTATCTCACATTAATGTAATAACAGAGGTAAGGAGTTACAACACATAGGCTAATTTCATCAGGTCACAAAATGAAGTGTGATTCTGTAATACTGAGAATTGTGGCTGGCCCCCAACAAATTAACACATGTTTTTGGGGACAAACTTCAACCCATAATATTAATATTTTGAGCCTATGTCTTCATGTTATTTTCATTGGATGTACTTACAAAACTTTCTTTGATAACTTTTCAAAGACATGCTTTTGCTTTCTAGTTTGCATAATAGATGGGCCTTTCTTAAAATAACACCATTCTCATTCTTCATTTTCTTCTCTTTGACTTGGGATAACCTGGGATGTTGGCAGGTAGCTCCCTTAGGCAGCTGAGAGCCTGGGACACACTTAGGGCCCATTAGAGCATGACAGAAGAATGTGTAACACTATTCAGGGATGAGAGAGATCCTGCCCTTTCTGGTAATTGCTGTGAAAAGGGTCAGCAGGGCAGATACTTCATTCTCCTTGGGCTTTTCTCCCTCACCAAATTCCCTATTGGTAAAGGTAAGTCAGACAGTATTCTGATACCCTTTGTATCTGACTTATTGCAATTCTTCATTCTTTTCTAAGCATCGACTTTGTCAACCCATCTTGAAGAAATGTGAGTTCAATCAATCTCTCCTGACAGCAGGACCCAGCAGGGAGATTGAAGTCAGCAGTTGGACTAATGGTCCAGCTCTCTAAGCACCTGGACAGGATCCAGGGCACAGGACACATTCCACAGTGGGGTCATCCATCTCCTTCTTGGGTGCCTCTTCTAACCCAAACATCCGAGCAGAGATTTATTTTCACCTACGGCCCCAAAATATAGAATAGACAGAGCATTGTCTCCACAGTGCAACCTGGCAAGAGCCAGCTGGGAGCCAGTTGCTAATAGAAGACACAGGTAGAGAAGGGTAAGCAGAGCAGGAACTGGGAAGAGCTAATAGCCAGGGTGAGAGGATGGCTGAGTACGTTTTCTGCTTGACAGTTTAGCAATAGAATCAAATGGAGCCAAAGGGTGTACTGGAACCATGAATGTTGGGCTTCCAAGAATGGGCTCCTTCCCCCTCCTCTCTTCTATTCCAGCAGTTAACACTGACTCAAAAAATGTGAAAACAGAGAAGAAATCTGCTGCTGTTGAAGAACTCACATTCTTAAAAAAGATAACAGAGGCAGCATGACTAATGGAACATCTTTATAATTTGGAGCTAAAATACTTGAGTTCAAAGTCAAGACTTTGTCTATAGAGTGAGAACAGGTATCATATGAGAGAATTTTGTATGGCCAATGACTTCTTCAGTGTAAATCTCTTTTGAAAAAACATAAATGAAGCTCTGTGCTCCTCACCAATCAATAGATAGCTCTCTCTTCTAGTGCAGCCTCAGCTGCACCCCTGAGACACAATGGTGAAGATAGGAGTAAACAGATTTGACTACATTGGACACCTGATCATGAAGGCTGCTTTTAACTCTGGTAAAGTAGATGTTGATCCCTTCATTGACCTCAGCGACAGAGTCTATGTGTTCCAGTATGATTCCACCCATGGAAATTTCAATGGCACTGTGAAGGCTGAAAATGGGAAGCTTGCCATCAATGGAAAAACCATCACTGCATTCCAGGAGTGAGATCCTGACAACATCAAGTGAGATGATGTTATGTATGTTGTGGAGTCCATTGGTGTCTCCCCAACCTTGGAGAAGGCTGGGGATTACTTGAAGGGTGGTACCAAATGGATAATCATTTCTGCTCCTTCTGCAAATGCCCCCATATTTGTGATGGACATGAACCATGAGAAGTATGACAACTCTCTCAGATTGTCAGCAATGCTTCCTAAATCACAATCTGCTTGACTTCCCTGGCCAAGGTCATTCATGACAACTTTGTCATCGTAAAGGATCTCTCAGCTGTGGAGTTGCCCAGAACATCATCCCTGAATCTACTGATGCTGCCAAGGCCGTGGGCAAAGTCATCCTTGGGTTGAAATGGGAAACTTACTGGTATGGCTAACCATGTCCCCATTCCTAATATGCCAGTCATGAATCTGACCTACCATCTGGAGAAAGTGCCAAATATGATAATGTCATGAAAGTAGTAAAAACTTCAGAAAGGCCCCTAAAGGGCATCCTGGGATACACTGAAGACCAGGGTGTCTCCTGTGGAACCCACCCTTTCACCTTTGATGCCGGGACTGGCATTACCTTGAATGACCACTTTGTCAAACTCATTTTCTGGTATGACAATGAATTTGGCTGCAGCAACTGAGTGGTTGACATGATGGTTTGCATCCTCCAAAGAATGAATAAGAGCCCCATAGACCACAAGCCCCAGATTAGCAGTGGGGGGAGGGGGGGGGGAGAGAGAGAGAGAGAGAGAGAGAGAGAGAGAGCCTCAGCTGCTGGGAAGTCCTTGCCCTAACTTGATACACACACACACACACTGAGAATCTCACATCCTTGACATGGTTTCCATCCAGTTCTGTCTTGTCATGTACCATCAATAAAGCATACTATACTCAGAAAAACAAAACAAAACACAAACAAAAAACCCAACCAAAAAAAGCAAAACATAAATGAAAACTATACAGATAGGCTTTAGCCTGCCTGCAGTCCTATCTCTGGTTACCATTAATAACCTTTTGTTTCTAGATATTGGCTTAATCATATAAAAGAGACAATAAAAGTATCTTTTTTGCAACTGATTTATTACATTCAGCATGATGGTTTCAAGGCTCCTCTCTGTTGCAGTATGTATGAGGATTTTATTCCTTTTATGGATTAAATAATAGTATTATTTTGTGTATGTTCTACATTTTGTTTACCCACTCCTCTGTTGATAGATGTTCTAGTTTTTCCATCTTCTTGATATTTTGGAAAGTACTGAAGTGAACATCTATATATAGATTTTTGCTTGCATTTAGGACTTCACTTCTGGCTATCTGCTTAAGATTGAGATTGCTGGGTCATGTAGTAATGTTGAAAAGTGTACCATTTCACATTTCTGTCAGAAGAGAGTGAAATTTCCAGTTTCTTCACCACTTCACACTTGATGTTTTCTGGTTCTTTCACTTTTTTGAAAACAAACAAATGAAGAAACAACCCTCCAAAAACAAAACACCAAAACTCTAACAGAGCTGAGGTGTAATACCTCGTTTAAGCATCTTTTTCCTTTGTTAATAATATTAATAAAGTAAGTAGACATTTTAATTGAAACAAGTTTAGTCTTCTCCAGCTATCCCCGAATGTTTAGTATCCTGGTCTTATATATCGATTCTTATTCAAGATTTTTCAATCAGGACCTTTAGCCCTAAGCAATTAATTTATATTTTAGCTTGTGGTTAGCGGGTTTAGGGTTAGGTAAACTCATAGGAATATTAACTTCAGTTTGGTAAATTCAGTCATTATTTAGATCTTTGGCAATTTGAGTTTGTTCAGTTGGTTATCCTTTGGAACTGAATTTAATTTGCTAGTGCTTGCTAAGATCTGGGAAGGGATCAGGTTTCACATTTTGATCCCAAGTTTCCATTGCCTCAGGAAAGGCTAACATATGAGACTGATACTAAAATATGGGATCCCCTTGGGAGATGGAGGAAAACCACTTGCCTCAGCGTCCACTCTACATTCAACCTCTTTGGGGAAGTCACATTTTTTTAAACCACATTAGACTGGTAGCTTTGGGGATAGGAAATGTATTCCTTTGCCCAGCCCAGAACAGTGCATCAGACTAACATTGATCTATTAGAATGTTAGATGCACTTTTCCAATGGAATGAACGTTTTCCTTCTAATTTGAAGATTGTTGACATTTTCATCAGCAGCCTGGGCCCTAAAAGCCACATCTTGGCAAGAGAAGAGGTGAAATTTTACTCAAGCATTTGCTCCAGGCCATCACTCTTGGATTCAGGGTTAAGTCTTTTCATCAGAGCCACAGAAGCCCTGGGATCAAGGCACATAATTCTTTCCAGCTTCAAGGAAGAAAGATGCAGCAATAATAAGATGTTCTTTCCTTCTTCCAGGGCTCATGCATGCCCTTGCTGCTGACCCAGGGAATTTTCAGAACTGGACTCTGGTGTCAGATCAGAGGCTTGATAGTTTCCACTTATTCGTGTGAGAAAAATGACAGTAATGTGACCATCTTAAAAATTTCCCTGAAATCTGACATAACCCTGTCAAATTTCTGTTGCTTTTTCAGGAGTTGATGTTACTCAAAGTCGAAGAGCATTTTAGCTAAATCTTATTGTTAAATTGGCTTCAATTCATAATGACGCCATATGCAATGCAATCCAATGTTGCCTGATCCTGCATCATCCTCTTCACAACTGTTGGTGAGCCCAAGTCTATTGTTGGGACCTTTGTGTATTTTGAGTGCCTTTCAACCCAATGGCTATCCTCTAACACTATATTTATTGGACCATGTTGTGATCCTTATGTTTTCATGGACTCATTTTCAAAAGTTGATCGCCAGGCCTTTCTTCACGGTCTCCATTGAAAACTGTCTTGTAAGGGCAACCTTGCTGGTATTTGAAATACTAGTGGCCTAGTTTCTAGCATCATAGCAACATGTCAGCCACCACAGTATGGCAAATGGACAGATGGGGGGTGGCAGCAAAAATGGATTAATTTAAAAGGGAACAAAGACCAGCACATATGTACCTCTCCTTAAAGGCGAACAAATAAAGTTTGCCTTTAAGTCAACCTTTACTCTTAATTAGCATGCTGTACCCCTTTTACTGTTGGTAAGTTTATTTGTGCAATCAATAACTCTTCAAATATTTGTTGGATACCTGTTCTGCGATTAGAAGCATGTTTGGTACTCAGGAAGTGTCAAGAAAACTGGATAATGTAATTTATGTTGCCAGAGTCCCATAGTTCAATTGGATAGGACATCTTTGCTGGGTAAAATGAATACAAGGAACTATTGGAAACCTGAGGCCACTGTGGGTGTGGGACAAAACATAGAGAACTTACTTGCTCCACAGTCCAGCAGTAACATGAAACTCATTGCAACTTGACGTTTTATTCCAAGTTGGCCACACTGGAGACATTGTCATATTGCTGAACAGCCGTTCTAACAGGAATTTAAATTTGATGAGAACAGGGTCGGGTCTTTAGCTTACATGTTCAGATCTGTGCTTTCTTCACTTGGTGAAATACCTGAGAAATAGTGAGCACATTTGCTAAACATTTAAACATGACAAACATCTGTTAAATGAAGGAAGTAATAAAAACTGAGGTGGTCTCTGGCACACACTTCCCTTCTCTCCTACAGACTGCCTTTGCATTTATTCCTATAAACCTTGGGGAGAGTTCCTCTTTCTGCTATGTCTTTAGAAACTAGGTGAAATTTTCAGGGATGAAAAGAGTGGGTCACAGCAGGTAGGAATGTGTTTTCAAATGCATTCTTAGTTACTCTTCAGAGGGTGCTTCTCAGAACTTCCCAGAAAACTTCACAAGAGAAGTCAGGCGTCTGCTTCTTTTTAGGAGGCATATGGATTCCCCTTTGCTGTCTCTGATGGTTGTTATCTGAAAACAGTCTAGACTTCTGATTCAAACTGGGCAAAGGTGAAAGAGAGTGAAATATTTCTTCCCTTGGAACCAGAGGTGGACATAATGAAATATTCCTGCTCCTGACCTCTGGGCTGACTTCCCGCACAGCCAGTTTGCGGCCCCCGACTTGCGGAATGGGATTTGTCAGTGTCCAAGAGATATGCCATCACAGGAGACTATATATATTGTTTCACTAGCACAAAGAGTTTTTGTAATAAACTTTCCCATTTGGGTGAAAAGGGAGCAGGATGAGCTTTTCATCTTGCCTGTGAGTGGTATCTGTGATGGCGTTAGGGTGATAACTTCCAACTGCTTCGAGAGCGTTTCCGTGAGATGGTGGGAGGCGTATTCCAGACTGCTTTTGGATCTTTGTCTAACTTTGTTATTTTTTTTTAAAGTGGGGGGGGGGAGGACCTCCTTTTATCTTCAAGCTCATCATGCTGAGCTTCCAGCCAAAAGTACTTTTTTTCTTTTCAGTTTATTAAACATGTTGCTTCTTAGATCTTATATTAAAATCTATTTCCTTTCTGCTGGGGATAAGTCAAAACCAAAAAAAGTTGCCTTGTAACTTTTTTGCACTTTGATTCTGCTATTTGTTAACGGCACCCTCAACTCTCCAGTTGCAGGAGAGAGCAGCTCTTTAGGGAAGAAGGGAGTTAACTCTTGACTTGCTACCTTTCTACCTGGACATGACTGTTCATCAGATGCTCTCCCTGGCATGGCATCAGCAGAATGACAGGGAGCATGTCAGCTTGGAAAATGGAGTGCAGTCTAACTCTCCCTTTATATTTCTCACATTCCCTCATTAACATTGTTTTTCATACAATCATTACCACACATTGTTTTTTATAAAATCAATCATCACTGATCTATATCTACTATTACCTCATCTTTCCATATCCCCACAGGATCTTTTCTAATTCCTTCACCCCCTTCTTCTGCCAACCAAACTCTGTGACCCCATGATTTCCCTCCCATCCCTCTCCTCAACCCCCTTGGATTTTTGTTCACATCTTACTAGTTACCTTTCTATTTTTACAATAATGGTCTTATGCAGTATTTGTCTTTATGAGACTGAGTTAGTTCATTCAGCATAATGCTCTCCAGCCTCTCTAATGTTGTATAGTAAGTATTTTATGAAATCATTGCTCCTTAGTGCTGCATAGTATTCCATCATGCTAATGTATACGCCATGACACAAACATTCTACAGACTTGAAGAAAGAAATAGACAGCACTTCAGTAGTGATAGGAGACTTAAACACACCACTCTCTCCAAAAAGATAGTTCAACTTGAAAGAAACTTAACAAAGATGCAGAAGATCTAAACTATACAGCCAACCAACTCACCTGGTGGAAGTATTCAGGGTACTACATCTAACTAAAAGTAGGTTTATTTTCTTCTGAAGTGCAAATGGTACATTCTTCAGAATTGGTCATATATTAGGACACAAAGCAAACCCCAACAAACTAAAAAAAAAACCAAAAAACAACAAACAACAAACCCCACACTGAAGTAATATAAAATATCTTTTGAGACTACAATGTTATTAAACTAAAAATTAACAAGAAGGTATAGATTATAAAACTGCCCATGTGAAAATTAGATAACACCCTGCTAGAACATGATTAAGTTAAAGAAGAAATATAAAATGAAGTAAAAATGTTTCTGGAAACAAATGATAATGAAAAGACAAAATACCAAACCACTTGGGAAACAGCTAAAGCAGTCCTCAGGGGACAATTCATACCAATATGCAAATACATAAAGAAGGAAGAAAGAAACAAAAATTAATGATACAACTCAATACCTCCATCAAACAAGGAAAAAAAAAACACCCAATGATATAATCCCACAGCCTCTAGAAGAAAGCAAATTATAAGAACAAGGGCTGAAATCAATAAGAAAGAAAACAGAAAAACAATTGAAACCATCAATGACTAGGAAGTTATTCTTTTTTAAAAAATTCATTTCAATGAACATTTACAGAGATTTTGGATTTCCATTCATTCATTATTGCACTTTTCTCCCTGCCCACCCCCCCACCCCAGTTCCCTCTTCGTCTTGAAAAACAAAAAGAAAAACTCTTTCATTGCTATACAATCCCCTTGCACCCCCCCACCCCGAGTATACTCCACTCTGCAACCCTCGTTCCGAACTCTTTTTTTATTCATTTTAATAATCATTTAGAGAGATTTTGGATTTCCATTCATTCATTGTTGCACTTTTCTCCCTGCCAACCCCCCTCCTCCGCTCCTCTCTTTGAAAAGTAAAAGAAAAATTCTTTCTTTGGTATACAATCCCCCCGCACCCCTCCCACCACCTCAAGTACACTCCACTATGCAACCTTTATTCTGGACTCTTGTGGTAACCATAATACCCTATCATATATTGTTTTAAAATTGTTCTCTCCCTCATCTGTTTCAATGCAGTACACATAATTTATCCAGTTTTTCTCAGTCTTATCCCAACCCTGATATCAGTCCCATTCTATAACAGTGGCATCATGCAGTATTTGTCCATTTGTGAGTGAGATATTTCACTCAGCATAATGCCCTCCAGAGTCACCCATTTTGAAGAATATTGCATGAATTCCTTGTTTTTCAATGCAGCGTAGTATTCGATTGTGTGAATATACCACAGCTTCTCTATCCATGTGTTTGTTGATGGGCACTTAGGTTGTTCCAGACTCCTAGCTATTGTGAACAAAGCCGTGATGAACATGGGTGTGCATATATCTGCTTGGATGTCAGTTAAGGTCTCTTTAGGGTATATTCCCAGTAGTGGAATTGCTGGGTCAAATGGTATGTCTATTTGCAACTTTTTGAGAAAGTGCCACACCACTTTCCACAGTGGTTGTATCATTTTACACTTCCACCAACAGTGAATAAGTGTTCCAGTCTCTCCACAACCTCACCAGCGTTTGTTGCTTGCTGTTCTGTTAAATTTTGCAATTCTGACTGGGGTGAGATGATATCTCATAGTTGTTTTAGTTTGCATCTCTCTTAGAGCTAGGGATTTTGAACATTTCTTCGTGTGCTTGCTGGCCATCTGAATGTCTTCTTTGGTGAAGTGTCTGTTCATATCCTGTGC
>NW_006399945.1:3469019-3471325 GCF_000299155.1 Elephantulus edwardii
TCCAGGATACTTGGAAGACTGTTTATGTTGTGGATTAAGACTCCTAGAGTTCTTCCAAACTTTTCTTTAATGAAATTTATAGTCCTTGGTTTTAGTCCTAGCTCCATGATCCACCTTGAGTTGGTTTTTGTATATGGAGTGAGGTGTGGATCTTGAGTCTTCTGCAGATACTTTTCAAATTTTGCCAATACCATTTGTTTAAAAGGCTGTTGTTTCCCCACTTAACTGATTTCATCTCATTGTAAAAAATCAGTTGACCATAGGTAGATGGGCTGATCTCTGGGTTCTTAATTCTATTCCATTGATCTATGTGTCTGTCATTGTACCAGAACCATGCTGTCTTATCTACCATAGCAGTGTAGTAGGATTTGAAATCAGGGAGTGAGATGCTAGGAAATTATTCTTAAAAAATACCAATAAAATTGACAAACCATTGGCAAAGTTAACAAAAGAAAAGACACAAATAACTCTAATAAGAAATAATAGAGGTGTCATCACAACAGAACTAGATGAAATTAAATAGATAATATCAGAATATTAGGAAAAGTTTTACTCCAATAAATTTGAAAACCTAGAAGAAATGGACAAATTCCTTAAAACTTAGACCCTACCCTGATAGACAAAGATACATATAGAACACTTGAGCAGACCTATTACAAAAGAAGAAATTGAGCAAGTCATGAATGGACTCCTCCACAATAAAAGTTCTAGACCAGATGGCTCCAAAGCTGAATTCTAGAAAAAATTCAGAGAAGAACTATTACCAATTCTACTAAGTTATTTGAAAAACAGAAAAAGAAGGAACACTCCCAGAGTCATTCCATGAAGCAAGTAGAACCCTAATACCAAAACCATGCAAAGACATTACCAAAAAAGAAAACTATAGACCAATATCCCTCATGACTAGCATGCAAAAAAATCCTTAACAAACCCCATTCCAAGTGAATCCAACAGTACATAAAAAAAATAATTTATCATGACCAACTATTATTCATAACAGTTATTCTAGAATAGTTCAACATAATTAATACATCAAAAACCAAAGAACAAGAACCACAAGATCCTATCAATTGGTGCTGAAAAGGCCTTCAACAAAATTCAACACCTCTTCCTAATTAAAACACTCAGCAAAATAGGAACAGAAGAGAATTTCTTCAACATAGTGAAAACGATATACGCAAAACAAAGAGTCAATATAATTTTCAAGGGCCGAAGACTAAAGACATTCCCATTATGAACAGGGACCAGACAAAGAGGCCCGTTTTCACCATTCTTATGTAATACTGTATTGAAAGTACTTGCTGCTGCAATATGACAAGAGAAGGAAAAGCAATTATGGTTATGACAAGAGTCCAGAATGAAGGTTGCATAGTGGAGTGTACTGGGGCGGGGGTTAGGGGGGAATTGTATACCAATGAAGGAATTTTTCTTTTCTTTTTCAAAGAGAAGAGCAAATTTGGGGGGAGGGGTGGGTAGGGAGAACGATGCAACAGTGAATGAATGGAAATCCAAAATATCTGTAAACATTCACTAAAATTAATAAAATAAAATAAAAAAGTTGCAAATAGAAAAAAGTATCTAGATTGACAAAGAGGTAGTAAAATTGTCACTATATGCAGATAATATGATAGTAAACACCAAAAATCCCAAGGACTCAACAAAAAACTTGTTAGGCCTAAAAGACCAATTTAGTAAAGTAACAGATCAAGATACAAAAGTCAGTGAGATTCCTCCAAGGAAAGAAAACACAGAGACTAAAACTAACAAAGTAATACCATTTCCAATAGCCAACCACTGCCATCAGCAAAGGAAAGATAGAGAAGCTCTGGTATGTTCACACAATGGAGTACTATGCTGCATTGAAAAACAAGGAACTCATGAAATATTATACAAAATGGGTGAGCCTGGAGGACATTACACTAAGTGAAATATCTCAGTAACAAAAGGACAAATATTGCATAGTGCCACTGTTGTAAAACGGGACTGACATCAGGGTGGAGGGGAGACTGAGAAAGACGGGATAAATAATGTATACTGCATTGAAACAGATGAGGGAGAAAACTGTTTAAAAGGGATATATGATTAGTTATTATTGTCATGACAGGAGTCCAGAACAAAGGCTGCATAGTGGAGTGGACCTAGGGGGAGAGATTGTATAACAATCAAAGACTATCTCTTTTACTTTTCAAAGAGAAGAGCGAATTAGGGGTGGGTGAGTGGGCAGGGAGAAAAAGGCAACAATGAATGAATCGAAATCCTAAGTCTCTGTAAACTTTCATTATGTTGTTGTTGTTGTTATGTGCCAT
>NW_006399945.1:3479168-3490897 GCF_000299155.1 Elephantulus edwardii
CATCTTCTTTTAATACTTCCTGGATCATTTAACGTTCTGCCCAGAACATCCTTAAGTATAGCAAGTCAAGGTTTGAATTTGTTCTTCGGTTCCTTGAGCTTAAGAATGCTGAACGAGTTCAGCCCTTTTGATTTTCTGACTCCAGCTTCTTGCACATTTCATTGTAATATTTTACTTTGTCTTCCGGTGCTGCCTTTTGAAGTCTCTGTTCAGCTCTTTAACATCGTGAATTCCTTTTTTCTTCATTAGCTTCTTGGCTGTAGTGCAATATACAAAGTCTCTTCTGACATCCATTTTGCTCTTTTCTTTCTTCTCTGTCTTTGTAATGATCGTTTGCACTCTTCCTGGATGATACTCTTGATATCATCCCACAACTCATCTGTTCTTCACTCATTCGTGTTTAAGGCCTCAAACCTGTTCTTGACATGGTTTTGAAAGAAACCTAAAAGAATTTTATAAAAAAACCCAAACCACATATAAAATACTACTGCAAGAAACAACAGGAGACCTAAGGGAATGGGAAAACGTGCTCTCTTTGTGGATTGTTGTTCTTAGACGAATCAAGTTAACTATGACTCATAGAGACCCCATGAACAAAAGATCTGTACCCTGTTCTATTCTGCACCACCCTCAAACTTCCTGACATAGAAGGGCTCATTGCAGCAGTCACCATGTAAATCCACCTGGTTAATCTGGTTAACAGGGCCTTCCTCTCCTTTTCTAACCCTCCACCCTTTATAGCATCATGTCCTTCTCCAAGTAATAGCCCTCCTTAGAAACATGCTCAACTATGTGAGGCAAAGCCTCATCATTCCTGCCTCCACAGAGCACTCCAGCTGCACCCTTTCATTCTCTTAGCCACCATGGGATGTTCAGTGCTCTTCTCTCATCAAAAGGATCAATTCTTTTTCTGTCATTCTTATTCATTGTCCAGCTTTCAGATGCATAACAAGTAACTGGAAAGACTACGGCCTGAATCAGATACGCAGTATTCCTCAAACTGACACAGTATTCCTCAAAATTCCTCAGTAATTTGGGGAGGTTCCTAACTGCAGATTTTACCAGTGCAATGTGTCTCCTGATTTCCTGACTGCTGGTACCAAGGATGCTAACTGTGGATCAAAGCAAGATGACACTGTTAACAGTTTCAATCTCCTCTCCATCCATCATGATGCTGCCTATTGGTCCAGAGGTAAGAATCTTTGTTTTCTTGATATTGAAATGCAATCCATACCAAAGGGTGTAAAAGCAATTTACAGATGTAATGCTATCTCAATAAAGATAACAAATTCTTTTTTCAATCCCATAGGAAAGGCAATTGACATGTTTATTTGGAGAGAAAAGAGACCCTGAATAAGCAAAGCACTCTAAAGGACAAAAATGAAGTGAGCATAGTACTCTCTGATCTTAAAACCTTCTTTTTACACAGCAATAATAAGTAAAACAGCATTATATTGGTGTAATGACAAACACATAAACCAATGGGACAAAATCGAGAACCCAGAAATTAACTCATCTACCTGTGGTCAACTAGTGTTTGACAAGGAAGCAAAACTGATTGAATGGGACAATGACAACCTTTTCAACAAATGGTCCTGGCAAACCTGGACTACTATCTGCAGAAGGCTGAAGCAGCTTTAATACCTCACTCCACATACAAAACTCAACTCAAAGTGAATAAGAGACCTAGAGGTAAAGTCCATACCATAAAGATCATAAAAGACAAAAAGAGTCCAAACTTAGAAGGCATAGCTTAAGGTATAGAGATGCTGGCAAATACAGCTATAAAGGCACAACCAGGAGAGGATAACATTGATGAAGGGGTCCTTCTAAAGATTAAATCCCTGTTTACATAAACACTTTTCACAGTAGGGCGAAAGTAAAGCCTACTTACTGGGGGGAAAATTGGCAATGATATCTCAGAAAAGGTTCTCAACAAAAGTTTACAGAATCCTATAGGGTTTTCATAAGAAAAAGGCTGATAACCCAATCACAAAATGAGCAAAAGACAATGAAAGACTTTTCACAGAAGAAGACATTCAGATGCCCAATGGATTCCTGAAGAGATACTGAAAATCACTGGCAATGATTCTCTCTCAAGGGAGATGTAAATCAAAACCACAATGAAACATCCTCTCACCCCAGTAACAGGTGCTAAGATTAACACGATGTTGTTGTTGTTATGTGCCATCAAGTCGCCTGTGACTCATAGTGACCCTATGTACAACAGCCCTAAACTCTGCCCTATCCTCTGCCAATCTCACTGTCTTTGACACACCTACCCCCATTATCCCAGCCATTGACTCAATCCATCTCATCAAGGGTCTTCCTCTCCTGCACTGTCCCTCCACCCTTCAAAGCATGACATCTCTCTCCAAGGACTGGTTCCTCTTTGCAACATGTTCAAAGTATGTCAGGCAAAGCTTCAGAATCCTTGCCTCCATGGAGCAGCCTGCCTTCACCCGCTCCAGGACAAACTTGTTCATTTTCTCAGCAGTCCATGGTATATTCACTACTCTTCTCCAACACCACAACTAAAAGGAATCAACTCTCCTTCTATCATCCCTAGTCATTGTCCAGTTCTCTGATGCATAGCAAGTGCTTGCAAAGACCATGGCCTGTATCAGGCGCACGTTAGTCTCCAGACTGACATCGTTGCACTTCAGCACTTTGAGAGGTCTTTAACAGTAGACTTTCCCCATCACAATATGTCTTTTAATTTCCTGGCTGCTAGTGCCAAGAGTGTAGACTGTGGAGCCAACCTGGCAAACAATAAATGTTGGAGAGGGTGTGGAGAGATTAGAGCTCTCATACATTGTTGGTGGAATTGTAAAATGGTACAACCACTCTGGAAGGCAGTTTGATGTTTCTTCAAAAAGCTGAGAATAGAAATTGCATATGACCCAGCTACTCTACTGCTAGGAATATACCCCAAGGAAAATGGAACTGAGACACAAATGGAGATTTGTACACAGATATTCATAGCAGCATTATTCACAATAGCAATAAAGTGGAAACTATCATCTATCATCGAGCTAATGGATTGAGAAATTATGGTACATTCATGTGATGCAATGCTACACAGCACTTAGGAGCAATGAAAAATGCTATATAACATGGGAGAGGCTGGTGAGCATGATGCTGAATGAACTAACTCAGTCTCATAAGGACAAATGCTGCTGCATATGACCATTGTTGTAAAAATAGAAGTATTACTAGTAAGAGTTATACCAAAAGTATAAAAAGATATGCCAAAGTCCAGAGGGGAAAGGGAAGAAGAGAGAAGGACGACAGCTGAGGGTGAGGAGAGGGGCAAATCCTGAGGTACCAGAGTTTAGTGGGCAGAGTGTGGGGCTGAAGGAGTTAGGAAAGATCCAGAGGACACCTGAAAAGCTATGGTAATGACTTCCATAGATCAAAGGGGATTAATTTTATAAAACACAATGTATGGGGATGATAATGTGAAACACAGTGTGAATGGAGTAATGCATTAAACACAACCTATAAAGACTTTTGCATGTACAACCAATATAAAATGAAATATAAAACTACATACATGCACAAAAGGAATGGTGAAACAAAATATGAGAAGAATGACACAGTAAGAATGTAATGATGCATGCAGAAATTGTTGAATAGATGATGGATGATGATGTGCATATTTACACCAAAAATAAAGTAAGTTAAAAAGAGGTAAACATGAAAAAAGTAGCTCTGTGAGCCCCAAACATACTAGACTCCCAAAGAAAAACATCAGGACACATCCCAGTTGAATTTACCAAAATAAAAAATAACGAAAGAATACTAAACCCAGTAAAAACAGAGTCATATACAATGGAAAACCAGTTAAACTCTGATTTCTCGGCAAAAACCATACAAGCAAGAAGAAATAGGATGGCATATACTCATACCACTGAAAGAAAAGAAAAGTTGAAACAGCTTCCAGCCAAGGATAGTGTAACCAGCCAAACTTTCCATCAAATATGAAGGAGAAATTAGTTTTGTTTTTTTTTTTGCAGAAAAACGGGAAGGAATTTAAGGAATTTGTGAAAACAAAATCAACTCTACATGAAATTCTAATAGTAATCCTTCACACAGAGACACCAAAGGAAAGTGGATGAACCATGGTAGCCAGAAACAACAGAAAAAGAAACACAGTAAAATGGCAATGATAAAACCTGGCCTGCTAATTATCACACTTAATGTCAATGAATTAAATACACCAATTAAGAGAATAAAAGTAGCAGAATGGATTGAAAAAACTTTAACAACAACTCAACAAATCCCATCAATATGTTGCCTACAAGAGAGACATCTAAGAAACAAGGAGAAAGATAGGCTGAAAATCAGAGTGGAAAAAAATATACCAAGCAAATGACAGACACAAGAAAGCAGGAGTGGAAATATTAATCTCTGATAAAAGAGGAAATTGCCCATCATTCTCCTGTGGAGTAGCTGGTGGATTTGAACTGCATGCATTTAGAAATATAGCACAACTTCTTACCACTAGGCAACCAGAACTTCCTCAACTAGGATAATCATCTTGAATTGATTTGTGTGCAATGAGGTGGATTTTGCTTTAGCTTTCTGCAGTGGAAGTCCAGTTTTGCCAGAACCCTTCCCCATTTGACAGTCTCTGTTTCCTTGTCAAACACCAGCTGACTGTAGATAGATTGTTGTTGTTGTTGTTATGTGCCGTTGAGCCGCTTGAGACTCATAGAGACCCTATATACAACAGCCCTAAACCCTGCTCTATCCTGTGCCAATCACACTGCCTCTGACACACCCATCCCAATTTCCTCAGTCACTGAATAAATCCACCTCATAGAGGGCCTTCCCCTCCTGCACCGTCCCTCCACCCTACCAAGCATGATGTCCCTCTCCAAGGACCTTTCTCTCCTTACAACGTGTCCAAAGTATGTCAGACGAAGCACCAGAATCCTTGCTTCCAAGGAGCCACCTGGTTTAACCCTCTCCAGGATGAATCTTTTTTGTTTTCTTGGCAGTCCATGGTATTTCAATACTCTTCTCCAGCACCACAGCTCAAAGGCATCAATTCTCCTTCTATCCTCCCTAGTCATTGTCCAACTCTTTGAAGCATAACGAGTGATTACAAAATCCATAGCCTGTATCAGATGCCCCTTAGTCTCCAGAGTGACACCATTGCTCTTCAGTACCCTGGAGAGTTCCCTAACAGCAGACTTTCCCATTGCAATACATTTTTTGATTTCCTGGCTGCTGGTGCCAAGAGTGTTGACTGTGGAGGCAAGCAAACTAACGTTGTTAACAATCTCTGATGGCTTAATTTCTGGGTTCTCAATTCTGTTCCATTGGTCTATGTGTCTGTCGTTGTGCCAGCATCATACTGTTTTTGTTATTATAGCTGTGTAGTAGGTTTTAAGACCCTCAACGAGATGGATTGATTCAGTGACTTGGGTATTGGAAATAGGTTGTTGGAGACAATAATATTGACATGGGATATAGCAGGGTTTAAGGCTGTTGTACATAGGGTCACTATAAGTCATAGGTGATCACATAACAACAACAACAGTAGGTTTTAAGATCAGGGAATGTTATGCCTCCCACTTCATTCTTGTTTCTTCGAATTTCTTTTCTTATTTGAGGTCTCTTTCCAAATAAACTTGTCAATTGTATCTTTCATCACTTTGGAAAAATACTAGGGATATGTCCTATCTCCATACTTTTTCAATCTTTAAGCAGAACAGATTATCCAGGAGGCTGGACTCTATTAGGAGGAGTGTGGCATCTCAACTGGAGGAAGACTCATCAACCTGTATTATGCAGATGACCCAACCTTGCTTTGTGAAACTGAGGAGAACCTGAAGAACTTGCTGCAGAAGGTAAATATGGATTAAAGCTCAACGTCAAGAAAACAAAGATTCTCATCACTGTTCTGATTGGCAGTATCATGATAGACAGTGAAGAGATTAAGATTCCTAACATCTTTAGTTTGTTTGACTCCCAATCAACACTTTTGGTACCAGCAACCATGAAATAAAAAGATTAATTACATTGGTAAATTCTGTTGTCAGGGACCTCTCCAGAGCACTGAAGAGCAATGATGCCAGTTTAGAGACTAAGGTGCTCCTGATCCAAGCCATGGTCTTTGCAATTATGTCCTATGCAGTAGAAAGCTGGAGAGTGACTAGGAATGAGAAAAGAACTGATGAATTTGTACTATGAGGTTGGAGAAGAGTATTGAATATACCATGGGCTGCTAAGAGAATGGAGAAGGTGAAATCAGATTGCTTCTTGGAGGTAAGGATTCTGAAGTTCCATCTGACTTAGTTTGGGTATGTTGCAAGGCGAGACCAGTCCTTGGAGAGGGGTATTTTGCTTGGGAGGGTGGAAGGACAGTGCAAGAGAGGAAGACCCTCGATGAGAAGGATTGACTCTGTGGCTGGGATTATGAAAGTGGGTGTGTCAGAGACAAGAAGATTTGTTCAGGGTAGAGCAGGGTTCAGAAATGTTGTAGATAGGGTCGCTGAGTCACAGGCAATGTGACAGCACATAACAATAATAACAACAATGGGGTTTGCTTTGAATAGGTAGATTGGTTTTGGTAGGATTGTCATTTTTCACTATATAGAGTCTTCCTATCCATTAACAAGGAACATTCCCTCCCACCCCCACGTGTTTGTAACTGTTGTTTTAGGTGCCATTGAGTTGAGTATAATTCATTAAAACCCTAAGAACAACAGATCTTATACTATCCTATCTTTGTCTTACCCTGTGCCATCCTCACACTTCCCAACACACTAGATCCCATTGCAGCATTCATGTGCCAATCCTCTTGGTTGATGATCTCTCTCTCCTTTCCCAACCCTCTGTCTACAAGCATCGTGCCCCTCTCTAAGTAATAGTCCCTCCTGGCAACATGCCACAAGTGTGTGAGGTAAAGCTTTATCCTCTTTGCCTCCGAAGAGCACTCTGGCTGCATTTTCTGTAAGACATATTTGTTTGTTTTTTGGGCAGTCCAAAAGAACAGTTGAAGAAGTTGGGATCCATGTATTTAGGTGTGTTATTATTTATCTCAGTAGTTTTTTCTAGTTTTTCTTATAAAGGTCTTCTATGTCTCTAGTTAGGTTTACTCTCAAGTCTTGGTTAAGAGGCTGCACTACAGTTCTGAATAGATTAAGTTTAAAATCACCAGCTGCTCAGGAGAAAGACGGGCAATCTCTTCCCATACAATTAACTGCCTCTGAAAACCCACTATGGGTCAGTTTGACTTTGACTATACACAACAAACAATAATATTATAAATGATATTACTTTCTTGGTTTTTTTTTTCTGTGTCTCATTTTTTATTGTAGAGGAAACCCACTGTGTTTTGTGTATTAATCTTATATCCTGCCACTCTACTAAACTGGTCAAATTGGTCTAATAGTTGGGGTTTTTTTTTGGTTGAGTCTTTTGGATTTTCTGTGTACATTATAATATTGTTTGCATATAGTGATGTTTTTGTTGTTATGTGCCATTGAGTTGCCTGCAACTCATAGCAACCCTATGTACAACAACCCCAAATCCTACCCTATTCTGTGCCAATCTCACTGTCTCCAACATACCTACCCCTATTACCCCATCACTGAATCAATCCACCTCATAGAGGGTCTACCTCTCCTGCTTTGTCCCTCCACCCTCCCAAGCATGATGTCCTTCTGCAAGGACTGGTTCCTCCTTGCACATGTCCAAAGTATGTCAGACAAAGCTTCAGAATCTTTTTCTCCAAAGAGAAGCCTGGTTTAACCCTCTCCAGGATGAACCCGTTTGTTCTCTTAGCAGTCCATGGTATATTCAATACTCTTCTCCAACACAATTTAAAGGCATAAATTCCCCTTCTATCATCCCTACTCATGTTGTCCAACTCTCTGACACATATCAAGTGATTTTGAAGACCATGGCCTGTATCAGAAAGGTGACCCAACGGAGTGCGGAAATTCTAGAACAATATCATTGATATCACATGCAAACAAGGTTCTGCTGGAGATTATGCAAAAACGACTGGAACAGCACATCAACAGAGAACTGCCAGAAGTCCAGGGAGGGTTTAGAAGGCGTTGTGATACTAGAGATATTGTAGCTAATGTTAGATGGATCTTGGCTGAATCAGGGAATACCAGAGGAATGTCTATCTGTTTCATTGATTATGCAAAGGCATTTGATTGTGTGGATCATAAGAAACTGTGGCTGACCTTGAGAAGAATGGGAATCCCTGGACACTTGATCATGCTAATGTGAAGCCTATACTTGGACCAGGAGGCAGTCATCAGAACAGAGCAAGGAAACACTGCATGGTTCAAAACTGGAAAGGGTGAATGTCAGAGATGTGTCCTATCTCCATACCTTTTCAACCTATATGCAGAACAGATTATCTGGGAGGCTGGGCTCTATGAGGAGAAGTGTGGCATCAGGTTTGGAGGAAGATTCATCAACAATCTGTGTTATGCAGATGACACAGCCCTACTTGCTGAAATTGAGGATGACCTGAAGCACTTGCTACAGAAGGTCGAGGACTGAAGCCTTCAATATGGATTGAGGCTCAATATCAAGAAAACAAAATTTCTCACCAGTGGAACCAATTGGATGGTAAAGAGATTGAGATTGTTAACAGCTTTACTCTGCTTGGCTTCAGTCAACACTTTTGGCACGAGCAGCCAGGAAGTTAAAAGCCGTGTTGCAATGGAAAAGTCTGCTGTTAGGGACCTCTCCAAAGTACCGAAGCTCAATGGTGTCACTCTGGAGTCTAAGATGCACCTGATACAGGCCATGGTCTTTACATATAGTGATAGTTTTACCAATTTTTTGCCAATTTGGAAGCCTGTTATTTCCATCTCTTATTGTACTGTTCTAGAAAGTACTTAAAATACAGTTGTTGTTGTTTTTAAGTGCTGTTGAGTTGAGTACAACTCATAGTGACCCTATGAACCCTGTTTTGTAACTATTGTCACTTCTCTAATGTTTATAGAGTTTCCAAAGGCTTGTTGTTTAAGAAGTGGATGCCACTTCTGCTTTCAAGCTTGTCTTAATCTGGGAGCTCTACTTTTCCACCATGAATAACCCTTATGGCATTTGACACACCGGTGGCAGTGTTCAGTATCATAGCAACCTCAGTATAGCAAACTAACAGAACAGTGCTGTACCACTTAGAACAATGTTCTTCTCAAACACAATTAACAATATTGAAGAGGAGTGGTGAAAACTGGCCTCTTTTGCCTGGTTTCTGTCTGAAAGGCATTAGTATTTCTCCATTGAAAAAAGATGTTAACTCTTGGTTTTTCATATATCCTTTTCACTATTTTGAGGAAATTATCTTCTGTTCCTATTAGGACCTGAAGCGCTTGCTACAGAAGGTCAAAGATTGCAACCTCCTATATGGATTGAAGCTCAACATCAAGAAAACAAAGATTCTCACCACTGGGCCAATTGGTAGCATCAGTATGGATGATGAAGAGATTGAGATAGTTAACAGTTTTCGTTTACTTGGTTCCACAGTCAACACTCTTGGTAACAGCAGCCAGGAAATCAGGAGATGAATTGCATTGGGAAAGTCGGCTGTGAGGGACCTCTCAAGAGTACTGAAGAGCAACAGCATCAGGCTCGAGACTAAGGTGCACCTGATCTGGGCTATAGGCTTCACAATTATGTGTTATGCGTCAGAGATTTGGACAGTGACTAGGGATGATAGAAAGAGAATTGATGCCTTTGAGCTGTAGTGCTGGAGGAGAAGAGTGTTGAATATACCATGGACTGCTAGGAGAACAAACAGGTTTGTCCTGGAGAAGGTGAAGCCAGAATACTCCTTGAAGTCTAGGGTTCTGAAGCTTCGTCTGACATATTTTGGGCATGTTGCAAGGAGGGATTGGTCCTTGGAGAAGGACATCATGTTTAGGAGAGTGGATGGGCATCTCAGGAGAGGAAGACCTTCGATGAGATGGATCGATTCTGTGACTGGAGTGGTGGGAATGAGAGTGTTTGAGATGGCTAGGTTGGTACAGGATAGAACGGCGTTTACAGCTCTTGTACATAGGGTCGCTATGAGTCGCAAGCAACTCGATGGCACATAACAACAACAGCACTGCATTTTGTTGAAGGCCTTTTCTGCATCAATTGACAGGATCATGTGGTTCTTGTTCTTTGATATGATGAGCTACCTTGATAATTTTTCTTATGTTGAACCGTCCTTGCATACCTGTTATGAATCCCACTTGGTCATGATAAAGTATTTTTTTTTTGTACTGTTGGTTTATATTTACCAGGGTTTTGTTGAGAATTTTTTACTGCGTCCCTCGGCCAGGTTCAAATAGTTTTCCTGTCAAACGTTCTTCTAGGTGGTATAGCACTGGTCTGTGCGTTGCTGTACAGAGGTAACTCGTGGTTGCTGTGATGCTGAAGCCTGTGATAGTGATGTGCCAATCGTGGTAATGGGTACCCATGGGGGACAGTGTTGGCTGGAGCTTCCTGACTAAATCAAGTCTGGAAGCAGGAGCGGCATCCGCTTCTGAAATGGTTTGCTTCCGGAAACTTTATGTACGAACAGTGCTCAGGCTGTTCGTTCATAGGGTCACTATGAGTCGTCTACGACTCGACGGCACCAAACAACAACAACAACTACAACAACATTGCGATGGGAGAGTCTGCTGTTAGGGACCGCTCCAAAGTACTGAAGAGCAGTGGTGTCTCTCTGGAGATTAAGGTGCATCTGATACAGGCCATGATCTTTGCTATCACTTATTATGCATCAGAGAGTTGGACAGTGACTAAGGAGGATAGAAAGAGAATTGATGCCTTTGAGCTGTGGTGCTGGAGAAGAGTATTGAATATACCATGGACTGCTAGGAAAACAAAGAGATTCATCCTGGAAAGGGTTAAACTGGGTGGCTCCCTGGAGGCAAGGATTCTGAGGCTCCGTCTAACATACTTTGGACATGTTGTAGGGAGGGACAGGTACTTAGAGAGGGACATCATGCTTGGTAGGGTGGAGGGACAGCACAGGAGGGGAAGGCCCTCTATGAGGTGGATTGATTCAGTGACTAGGGTAATAGGGATGGGTGTATCAGGGAGAGTGCGATTGGCACAGGACAGAGCACAGTTCAGGGCTGTGTACATAGTGTCGCTATGAGTCGCAAGCGACTCGATTGGCACATAACAACAACATGTTTATGAGAGATATTGCTCTTTAGTTGGGGTTTTTTGTGTGTGTGTCTTTGCTTGGTTTTGGTATTTGGGTTCCATTTGCTTTGTGTAATGACTCTGACAGTGTTCCTTCCTTTTCTATATTTTCAAATACTATAAGTAGAATTGGCAATAAATCTCTGAATATTTTGTAGCATTTAGCTGTGAAGCCATCTGGGTCAGGTCCTTTTTTGGGGAGGGGTAGTGGAGAAGGAGGTAGTCTTGTTATGACCTGCTCAATTTCTTTTTTTTTGTGATGGTTCTGTTCGTGTGTTCTACATCTGTCCATGTCAGTCTGGTTGGGGTGGGAATGTCAAGGAATTTGTCTATTTTTTCTAGATTTTCAAATTTATTGGAGTAAAGCTTTTCTTAATCTTATATTATCAATTTAATTTCACCTGGTTCTGTTGTGATGTAACTTCTATAATTTCTTATTAAAATTATTTGTGTCTTCTTTTTCTTTTATTTTGTTAAGTTTGCCAGTGGGTTGCCTATTTTTTTTGTTGTTGTTGTTTTTTTTGCCTTAGTTTTTTTTT
>NW_006399945.1:3497341-3515467 GCF_000299155.1 Elephantulus edwardii
GGGGTGCGTTCCCCCGGTCTGGCGGGCGGCAGAGTGTGTTCCCCCTGGCAGGCAGCGGCGTGTTTCTTTCATCTTTTACAACTTCTACAGTAGCTGTTCAAATAACTCCACTTGAATGTATTTCTTCTGGTTTCCTGTCTCTGGGGAACTAACTTTATTTGTGGTTTCCATTCCGTTTTCCATTATTTTTACCTTGTGCCTGTGAATTAGCAGCTTTCTCTTACAGGCAACTGCTGCAAGTGGATGAGTTCAGGGTGCCTAGGGCTAATGGCAGCTCAAGCTCTTCATTTAATTCCATTTCAATATATTTATTCTACCTTTCTGTTCCTGTAGCATTTATTGGTTCTGAAATATGCTCTGCTTTTTTTTCAGGAGAAGTTTTATTTTGGTTTTTCATAATGTTTAACCTGCCTGCTACTTTCTTGACATTGTTGTTGTTATTGTTAAATGCTGTCAAGTTGTAGACTACTTATAGTGACCTTATGAATGAGAGACCTGAACACTTGTATAACTTTCATCATTTCTCTAAGTTCATAGAGTTTCCAGAGGCAAGCTATTTTGGCACTGGATGCCACTCCTGCTTCCAAGCCTGTTTTAATCTGAAAGCTCTACCAAACACTCTCCACTGTTGGTCACCATTATTGCATTTGACACATCAGTGTCACAGTGTTTAGCATCATATTAACCACAAGTTACCTTTGTACAGCAAATTGACAGACAAGTACTATACCCCTTAGAAGAATATTTGACCAAAACCAGTTAAAAACCAAATGCCTTTTTAAATAAAAGGCCAAATCAAATTAGCTCATACCCAATTGTGAGCAAACATTCTACACCCAAATCTCAACTCACTCCAGAAAACACACCTTTGTAGAATTTGGCTGAGCCACACATCTTCTCAAACTATATTCCCTTCTTGACATTATGTGAAGCTTTTCTTGGTCAATTTTGGGCAATTTTTATCATATAATGCCCCAGGTGAGGGTGATATTTTGTCAGGGCCTTGCATATTCTTGATCTCCAAATGGGGTGAGTATCTGGATCAGAGAGAGCAAGAGTTCAATTTACAATGGGAAACCTTGGTGGGTACAGGGGATGTTCCTGTTGGTTTGGGAAATTTTAAGCCATCTCTGTGTAGCTGAAGGTCAGAAAGGCTCAAGGGCAAGAGTACCTGGATCAGAGAGCAGAGGAGTTCAATGTCTGATGGGAAACCTCGGCAGGTACAAGATCTATTCCCTTTGGCTTGGGAAATTCTTCATAATGCCTGGAAAGTATTCTTTTAGTTCTTCTACATTTTTCTCAGTGCTTTCCCTGCCCCCACCCATGTTCTTGCTCTGGAATTCTGATCAATAAATGTTGTTCCTTTTGATGCTATCCAACATGATTTTAATGTTTTCTTCATTTTCCTTCTGTCTCCTTTCTAATTTTTCTTCTAGTATGTTCCCATTGAGGTTCTTGTTTTGCAGCTCACTAACATTTTGTTCCATCTTTTCTGTTCTGCATTTTTGTCCCTCCAGCATATTGGAAAATTCTGTTATTTCAGCCTTAATATTCTGGGTTGCATTTTCATGTATTTCTGTTATTTCAAATACTTTGTTGGCTTTACCATCTCTGTCTTATGATAAATTTTTTTTTAGTTCTTTTATCCCTTCTTCTGTAGTTTCAATTATTTCTACCATCATTTGTACTTTCTTCCATAGTTGTTCATATTCCTTTGCAGTGATATATTTCTTCTAGTTAGTTCTTTGTCTCTGGAATATTCACTTCATTCATGTCTTCCATTCTTTCTTCCATCATTTGCACTTTCTTCCACAGCTGTTCATATGGTTCTATATTAATGTTTTTTTTTTCCTGGTTCTCTTTCTCTGGGGTATTCACTCTATCCATGACTTCCATTCTTCCTTCCATCATTTGTACATTCTTCTGTAGCTGTTGTTCATGACTCCCTGCATACACACACACACACACACACACACACACACACACACACACACACACACATCTTCTGTATCTTTGTTTCTGGAGTATTCACTGAGTCTGCAATATGTTCTTCTCTTTAAGGAGATGACTTATTTTTGGGTTTCCCCCGCTTTTCAGAATAATTGAAGCTACATGCAGCCTTCTTGACATTACGCGGTTTTTTCTTGGCATATATTAGGCCATTTCTGTTGTGTCTGAGTAGGTTGTTGATAGTTCTTTATCTTTAAGATATTACAGATTTGTTGAAAGCTTAAATTGTTCCTATTATGAGAGAGGGCAACGTGCTATACCAGGAATCTTTTCTATTCTTGTGCAGGGAAAAAGCTCACCTTTCCTAAAGTCCTTTCACTTCTCTCTGACTGCAGTACAGCCTGTGCTAATCTTGCCTGAATGTTTTCTGTTCTTCTAAAGTTTGTGATTGTCCTTGTTAGTGCTGGTTCACAGGACAGCTGGAGACCACTGTATGCCTGGCTGTTGCACTGTCTGTATCTGGTATAGGGACCATGGGGTTAGGGCCAGCTCATATCTCTGTGCAGATTCCCTCTCAAGTCTCCAGTATTCTGCTGGGAGTCCCCTCTGCCTGCACCTGCCTCTTCTAAAGTCTGTAGTTGTCTTTATGGTGCTGGTATGCCAGGTAGCCTGGGACCCCCTTTTACTGCTATCAGGACAGGAGTTTTGAATATAAATTCTGTGCAATGTTTTGTAGGAGTAAGTTGTTACTGCTGTTGTTAAATGCTGTCAAATTGAGTATTACTCATAATAACTTATGAACTATAGATTTGAACCTTGTCCTATTCTATACCATTCTCATAAACTCTGATATTCTTGAGCCCATTGCTGCAGTCACTGTGTATCTATTTCATTGAGGTTCTTCCTCTCTTTTGCTGACCCTCCACCTTTCCAGAAATGACGTTCCTTTGCATGGAATTGATCCTCCTAACAACATACCCAAAGAATGTGAGATGAAGCTTCATCATCCTTGCCTCTAAGGAGCACTCAAAGAAAGCACAAAGGGAAGAGATGTCAAAGTAAAAGATATGATAAGAATATTTCAAAGAGGAGCATGAGAAAACAAAGCAAAGCATTATAATTAAATGTGCAAAGTTCTGGAATTGGAGAATAAAAAGGAAAGAACTCACTCAGCATTTTTCAAGCTAAAAGAACTGAGAAACAAATTCAAGCCTTGAGCAGCAATACTGAAGGATGCTGTGGACAAAATCTTGAAAGATCCAGGAAACATCAAAACAAGATGGAGAGAATACAGAGTCATTGTAGTAAAAAAATTGACTGACATGGAGTCATTTTAGAAAGTAGCATATGACCAAGAGTTAATGGTAATGAAAGAAGAAGTTCAAGGGAACTGAAGGCATTAGCAATAAATAAGACATAGAAATCAATGCAATACCAAATGACATACTCCAACTAACAGGAGTAATTTGTGTGGGTGCTATGTGGGCAGTGACAGACAATCTTAATGCTGGCACATTGAGACTCATGAAGAAAAGAATTACTTCTAGGTTTTGTGCCATCTTCATGATTTTCATGATTGTTGTTAAATCCAAGTCCATTTTTATGGCCACTATGAATGTCTTCCAACTCAGGGGCTCCTCTTCTAGCACTGTTTTGAACAATAAATATTCTTGTACTCTGCTAAATTCCCATTGGCTGATTTTTTTTTAAATGGTTCTTCCTTTCCTTCCAAGACTGTTTTAGTCTGAAGGCTTTGCTGAAAATGTTTTAGGATGACTCTTTGGTATTTGCAATTTATGCAGGGTTTGTGTGTGTGTGTGTGTTTTAACACATAACCATTTATTTTATTGTGATTTTAGTGAATGTTTTCAGAGCAAATTCATTTTCATCCAGCCATTCATACACATTTTGTCTTTAATATTAGTTTCAATACAGCAGGAGTGGCATCCACTTCCTAAACAACATGCCTCTGGAAACTCAATGAATTTTGAGAAACAACAATAGTTATAGAAAGGCTTCAGGTCTTTTGTTCATAGGGTCACTATGAGTTGTGCTCAATTTGACATCAATCAACAACAACAACACACACAATGAGATCACATTTTCCAATTTACTCTCTGTCATTCTAATTTCTATTAATCTTTTTGTAACTCTCCCTGTCCTCCCTTTCTTTACCGACACTGTGCTGATCATTTCTCTATTGTATATTGCTTTTTCCTTGACCCCTATAATTTTGTGCTTATCATTTATATACTAATTTTCACCCTCCCTTCCCAAGTCTGATAACTCTTCAAGAGTGGTTCTATGTGTAAAATTTTCCTTACCTTTTTACAATAAATAGTTATATAATATCTATGTTTTTCCCACTCAGCATAAAGCATTTTAGGATGATTATTATTATGTAGTATTCTCTGTGCAGTATTTTGTGAATTCTTTATTATTCTTTAATATTGCAATGTACTCTAGTGTGTGGATATATACAGGGTTTTTAAAAACCATTTATCTACTGATGGACACTTGAATTGTTTCTGTCTCCTTGCTATTATAATTAAGGTTGCAATGACTGTGGATGTTTATCTATATTTTCATATTGTAGTTCTCATTTAGTTAGGCTATGTAGCTGGTAGTGAGAATTCTAAATCAACTAGTATTTTTTTTTAGGTTTCTAGGGAAGTGCTAGACTGTTTTCCATAGTAGTTCCACCATTTTATATTACTATCAATAATGTAGGAGAGTTCTAATATTTTTATATCTTTACATCCTTCGTTGTTTACTGTCTTAATTGAATTTGCTATTGTTGCTGGGTAAGAGATGATATCTCATTATTTTTATTTACATCTCAATAAAGCGAATGATCTTTGGTTATTTATTTATGTTTTTCTTTTTGCCATTTCAATATATTCTTTGGTGAAGTGTCTTTTCATGTCCTCTGGCCATTTTGTAATTGAGTTGTCTTTTTGTTGTTGAAGGTTTAGAGTTTTCCATTAATTTTAGAGATTAGTCCCTTGTCAGATATGTCCTGGCAAACTATTTTTTCCCCCAGTTTGTAGTTACTCTTTTTCTTTTGGAAAAAATCTTTTTTTCCCCTTAATATTAAATTTTATTAATTTTAATGAACATTTACAGAGATCTTGGGTTTTCATTCATTCATTGTTGCACTATTTTCTCTACCCTCCTCCCCAGGTTCGTTCTTCTTCCCCCCTTGAAAGTCTGTTTTAATTGTCCAATTGCCAGAGTGCTTGTCAAAGCCTATTCTGATTAATCTCCTTTGTCAGTGTGTCCTTTGCCATTCCCTATCACTCCTCCCTGAGAGAGACTTCACCCTGATTCATAAGGAAAAGGGGACGGTGTATTCTCTTGCTACTTCCTGCTGAAAAGGGATACTGTAGGTTTCAGGGTGAAGATCTTCTCTCACTACTCTAAAGGGCCCCTTTTACAATAGGAAACACATAGACTATTATGGAGACTGATTTTGGAATTTAGATGCACTGTTATCAATTGTGCTTAGCCGTACATGTTCATATCCTTGAAGATGTATCACGGAAGTGTTGTAGCCTAGAAGACACAAATTTAACTACCAAGTTAGAAGAACATGAATTAAAAATTAAAAAGCAATAATACTCCAAGTAGAGGCTCTAATAGTGGCACAAATCAAGTTACAGAGGGAAGGTAGTTCTTACAATGAAAGGCCTATTCACTAGCACTTTGTCTATTTGTAGTATGAAGGTTAGGAACCACAAGATGTAGAGGCTCAACTATGTCATTTATTGTTTGTAAGTCCTGGAGCAAATTCCATCTACCACTGGGTTGTTTTACAACTCGGAAGTCCGCATGCAAGGCAGAGGTGAAGTAAGGAACTGCTTATGAGGTTTTCCATCAATTCCAACAACTAAAAAATAGAAGAAAATCTTTTGATGCACATAAAGAGCTAATTTTTAGAAGATCTTATTTGTCTGGTTTTTCCTTTCCGATTATGTTTTTTGTTTATATTTATGCCATAAATTTGCTGATCTTTATAATTTTACATTTGTAAGGTTTTACATCTATGTCTTTTATTCATCTTGAGTTAGCTTTTTTAATATGGTATGAGATATGGGCCTTGTTTAAATTTTCAGAAAATAGATATCCAGTTTTGCCTGCACCATTTGTTCAAGAAATTATGTTTCCCCCACTTAATAATTTAATCTGTCGAAGGTCATTTGCCCATAGGTGGATGGATTTGTTTCTAGGTTCTTAATTCTGTTCCATTGGGCTATACAAAAGGAATGAACGTGACACGAGGATGGCTGAGCCTGACTTCCACTAACTCTGCAACAGGGAACTGTTCTTATCAAGAACATTGACAATTCAAAACCTATTCACATGAGTCCAGAAAGGTCCCCCATGCTCCCATACATCAATCACTTTTTCCAGAACTCTCTTTGCCCTATTACTGGGTCCATAATTAGTTGCAATGGTCTCCTAGGTCTCACATAAGCATACTTAAGTTATGGGGCTTATTTGGGAAGTTAACAGGTTACAATTCAGATTGGCAACAGGATGCAATTCCTCCATCAGGACAGTTTCTCAAGTGTGCTTGCAAGTCCTTCAGCCTTTAGCTTTGTGGCTTTAGGCCAGAGCTACACAGCTATCTAAGTCCTGCCCATTTTAGCATCTCCTGTGCCCCCTACTTCATCCTCCAATAAACTTGGGTATAGGGTGAAGACAATTGACTCTGGCTCTACAGGATAGAAGTCCAATATCTGTTTAGTTTCACATTAGCCTCTGGTTCTCTGCTGAGGTTGCTACTATTCTTGTATAGTTCATGGTCTGGCTGGCACAGACATGGCTGGCCCCAAGCAACGTGCACTGCATTCTTTGTTTCATCTTCCTTGATGATAGTGAGATTCCCAATTTCTGCTGCTGAATCTTCTCAATTTAAGCCTGATGGAATGTCAAAACGGACCAATCCCTTATTGGACAGACTATCCCCTTATTTGCATGTTTCTACTTAGCTTGAATCCACATCAATACACTTGGTACTCAGCAGTCAGAAAATTAGGAGACATATTCCTTTGGGCAAGTCTGCTGTCAGGGACCTCTCCAAAATACTGGAGAACAATGATATAAATTTGAAGACTAGAGTGTCATACCATGATATTTTCAATTACCTGCTATGCTTCTAAGAGCTAGACAATGAATAAAGATAACAGAAGAGAATTGATGCATTTGAGTTGTGGTAGTCTTGAAGAGTACTGAATAGTCCATGGACAGCCAAAAGAACAGATATGTCTTAGAAAGGGTGCAACCAGCATGTTCCTTGGAAGCAAGGAATGTGAAGCTTCATCTTTCATACCTTGGATATGTTGCTAGGAGAAGCTATTCCATTCTATTCCTTGACATTAGGCTTAAAAAATGGAGTGTTAGAAAAAAAGATGAAGACCCCCAATAAGGTGGATTGGCAAGAAACCAAAAGTTGTTATGTGTTATTGAACTTGTTACAACTCATAGAGACTTTATGAGTAATATATCTGGACTTGGCCATATCCTGCACCAGTCTCACCATCTCTGATATACTTGAGCCCACTGTTACATTACTCTTCCACTGTGTCAGTTTACCTTCCTGATGGTCTTCTTTTTCACTGACCTTCCACCTTTCTAAACACAACATCTTTTCCCAAGGACTGGCTCCCCCTAACAACATGCCCAAAGCATGTATGATGAATCTTTTTCATCCTACCCTCCAAGGAGCACCCTGGTTACACTTTCTCAAGAATATATTTGTTTGTTCTTGGCAGTCCATATTCAACACCTCAACTCAAAGACCAACACCACAAACTCAAATTAATTCTACTTCTGTCATCCTTATTCATTGTCCAACTTTCAAATGCATAGGAAGTAATTGAAAAGACAATGGATAGAATCAGGTTCATCTTCGTCTTTATACTAACATCATTGCTCCTTATAACTTTGAAGAGGTCCTTGACAGTAGATTTTCTCAATGTAGTACATCTTCTGGTCTCTTTTCTGTTCGTACCAAGAATGTTGATTGTGGATTCAACTGAGAGGATATTGTTGCAAATTCAGTATTTTCTCCATTTATCATGATGTTTATTGGCCCAGTGGTGAGGATTCTTGTTTTCTTATTCTGATGATCAAAGACAGATGAGTTGTGAGGTATCAATGATATCTTCCATGAAGAAAACAAAATATCATTACAAACACAGAGAAGAAAGAAAAGACCAAAATTAATGTCAGAAGAGACTCCAAAATTTGTACCGTAGCATCAAGAAACCAAACCAAACGGAAATTACTAAAATAAAAAGCACGGGCAGATGATTTCAAGGGGCAGCTTGAGAAGACAAAGAAAGCATTACCGTGAAATGTAAAAGATATAGAATTAAAAAAATAAAAATATTAGAAAAGAAGATGGAAGGAATACACAGAAACCAAAAGAGACTTCTTGTTGTTGTTGTTGTTATGTGCCATCGAGTCATTTGCGACTCATAGTGACCCTATGTATGAGAGTCCTAAACACCGTTCTATCCTGTGTCAACCTCGCTGTCTCAAACACATTCATTCCCACCACTCCACTCACAGAATCGATCCATCTCATCGAGGGTCTTCCTCTCCTGCGCCGTCCATCCCCTCTCCCAAACATGATGTCCCTCTCCAAGGACCAGTCCCTCCTTGCAACATGCCCAAAGTATGTCAGATGAAGTTTCAGAATCCTTGACTCCAGGGAAAATTCTGGCTTCACCCTCTCCAAGACAAACTTGTTTGTTCTCCTAGCAGTCCATGGTATATTCAACATTCTTCTCCAGCACCACAACTCAAAGGCATCAATTCTCTTTCTATCACCCCTATTCACCATCCAACTCTCATAAACTAAAGAATATACTAGGATTATGGTTGTTGTTGTTGTTGTTATGTGCCGTCGAGTCGCCTGCGACTCATAGCGACCCTATGTACAACAGCCCTAAACTCCGCTCTGTCCTGTGCCAATCGCACTGTCTCTGACACTCCCATCCCAATTATCCCAGTCACTGAATCAATCCACCTCATAGAGGGCCTTCCTCTCCTGAGCCGTCCCTCCACCCTCCCAAGCATGATGTCCCTCTCCAAGGACCGGTCTCTCCTCACTACATGTCCGAAGTAAGTTAGACGGAGCCTCAGAATCCTTGCCTCCAAGGAGCCACCCGGTTTAACCCTCTCCAGGACAAATCTATTTGTTTTCCTAGCAGTCCATGGTCTTCTCAGTACTCTTCTCCAGCACCACAGCTCAAAGGCATCAGTTCTCCTTCTATCCTCCTTGGTCATTGTCCAACTCTCTGATGCATAACAGGTGATTGCGAAGACTATGGCCTGTATCAGACGCACCTTAGTCTCCAGAGAGACACCACTGCTCTTCAGCACTTTGGAGAGGTCCCTAACAGCAGACTTTCCCATGGCAATGCGCCTTTTAATTTCCTGGCTGCTGGTGCCAAGACTGTTGACTATGGAGCCAAGCAAACTAAAGCTGTGTACAATCTCAATCTCTTCACCATCCATCCTGATGCTGCCAATTGGTCCAGTGGTGAGAATCTTTGTCTTCTTGACATTGCGCCTCAATCCATATTGCAGGCTGCAGTCCTTGACACTCTGCAGCAGGTGCTTCAGGTCCTCCTCAGTTTCAGCAAGCAGGGTTGTGTCATCCGCATAACACAGATTGTTGATAAATCGTCCACCAATCCTGACCCCACATTTCTCCTCATAGAGCCCAGCCTCCCAGATGATAGGATGCATCCCTGGTGTACGCCCTTCCCAATTTTGAACCATGCAGTGTTCCCTTGCTCTGTTCTGACGACTGCCTCCTGGTCCAAGTATAAGTTTCACATTAGAACGATCAAGTGTTCTGGGATTCCCATTCTTCTCAGAGCCAGCCACAGTTTATTATGATCATGGTTAGGATGGCTTATCATCTGAAAAAAGAAGACTGCCAAAAGCTAGATATAATGCAATCCCAATCCAGAACTCATTATCATTCTTCAAAGTAATGTGAAAAGTAACCATCAACTTGACTTGGAAAGAAAAGAGATCCTCCAAGGAACAAAGCACTACTTTAGAAGAAAAACAGAGTAGGAAGCCTTACACTGCCCGATCTCAAAACTTACTGCATTGTTGTTATTAGGTGCTATTGGGTTGTGTACTATTCATAGTGACACTGTGGACAACAGAACCAAACCCTGTCCTGTTCTGTGCCATCTTCATCATCTCTGACACCTTTAAGCCCACTGCTGCAGTCACGGAGGCAATCTATCTTGTATAAGGTCTTCCTCTCTTTTGCCGTGCTTTATTTATTTATTTTTTATACAAGTCTTTTTAATCTCTGATTATATTTATTTCTAAGTGTTTAATCCTGTGGATTACTATTGTAAATGACATTATTTTTCTTATTTGCTTTTGAGAGTTCTCTTTGTCACTGTAGCGGAATGTGACTGATTTTTTATTAATGATTTTTTAATGCAACATATATATTTTTCTATGTTGATCTTGTACCTTACCATTTTGCTTAACTGTTCCGTCAGAATCCCAGTAATTTTTTTGCAAAGTCTTTGGGATTTTCTGTATATAAGAATATATAATCTTTACATAAAGATAGTTTCATTTCTTTGTCAATTTTCTGGCCTCTTAATTCTCTTCTTGTGTTATTGCTCTGGCTAAGCCTTCCAGTTCCATATTGAATGGGAGTGATGATAAAGAGCATCCATGCCTGGTTCTCCTTTGCATGGATAATACCTCCCATCTATTTCCATTGAGAATAATGTTGGCTGTTGGTTTTAGATATGTGCTTTTTATAATATTGAGGAATTGAAGAATTTTCTTCCTCTTCCCTTTTGTGACCTTGTTTGTTTTTTTTTTAAAGGAAAGAGTGTTGGATTTTGTTAAATGCCTTTTCTGCATCAATAAGATAATTTCTTTTCCTTTGTTTTGATTCATGTGGTGGATTACTCTGATTATTTTTCTTATGTCAAACCATTCGTGCATACTTGGTATGAAATCCCACTTGGTTGTGACTTAAGTTTTTTTTTCATAGGATGATGGGTTTTATTTGGTGGGGGTTTAGTTATTCTTTTATTATTTTTTGTGCATGTATCATCAAATTGGATCTGACTGGTACAGGAGGAGACGACTGCCCCTCCTTCTCCAGCAGAGCATCTGGTGAACTCAAACCGCGTATCTCTGGAATTGTAGTGCAGCTTCTTGCCACTAGGCCACCAGAGCTCCCTTTATTTGGTGGATTAAAATTTTTTAAATTTTATTATTTGTGTGCGTGTACCATCAAATCAGATCTGACTGGTACAGGAGGAGATTGCCCCTCCTTACGCAGCAGAGCATCTGGTGGATTTGAACCGTGAGCCTCTAGGATTGCAGTGCAGTTTCTTGCCACTAGGCCACCAGAGCTCCCCTGAAAATTTTTACTTATATATTAATGAGATATTTTAGTCAACAATTTTCTTTCACAGAAGTGTTTTTCCTCTTTGTTATGAGGATTTTGCTTGCTTAATATAAAGTATTCAACAGTATTTCATCTTTTTCTATATTCTGAAATAATTTTAGAATTGGTTTAAGTCTTCTCCGAATGTCTCTCAGAATACACTAGTGAAGAAACCTGGGAGTCACGTGCTCAGGTGTATGGCTTATTTATTACCTGTTTATTTTATTTTGTGGGAGTCTGCTTACATTTCTACCTTTGTCTAAGCTCATTTTGTAGTCAGTGAGTTCCAAAGAATTTGTCCATTTCCTCTAGGTTTTCAAATTTGTTATAGTTTTTTCATAGAATTCTATTATTATTCTTTTTTATTTAGTTGGTTCTGTTGTGATGCTATTAATTTAATTTCTTATTCATGTCATTTGTATGTACCTTCTCCTCCTTTCCCTTGTAAGATTTGCCAGTGGCTTGTTGATATTAATAACCATTTTTAAAAATTAACTTCTAGCCTTGTTGATTTTTTTCTGTTGATTTTCCATTTTCTTTTTCATTTTTTTTCTGGTCTAATCTTTATTATTTTCTTTCTTCTGAAGACTGTAGATTTTACTTGCTGAAGAAGGTCAAGGACTACAGTCTTTAATATGGATTGAAGCTCAACATCAAGAAAACAAAGTTTCTCACCACTGGGCCAATTGGCAGCATAAATATGGATGGTGAAGAGATTGAGATAGTTAATAGTTTTACTTTACTTGGTTCCACAGTCAACGCTCTTGGTACCAGCAGCCAGGAAATCAGGAGATAAATTGCATTGGGAAAGTCAGCTTTGTGGGACCTCTCAAGAGTACTAAAGAACAGCGACATCAGGCTGGAGACTAAGGTGTGCCTGATCCAGGCTATAGTCTTTGCAATTAAGTACCATGCATCAGAGAGTTGGACAGTGAATAGGGATGACAGAAAGAGAATTGATGCCTTTGAGCTGTGGTGCTGGAGGAGAGTGTTGAATATACCATGGACTGCCAGGAGAACAAACAGGTTTGTCCTGGAGAGGGTGAAGCCATAACACTCCTTGGAGTCAAGGATTCTGAAACTTCGTCTGACATACTTTGGCATGTTGCAAGGAGGGACTGGTCCTTGGAGAGGAACATAATGTTTGGGATGGCACAGGAGAGGAAGGCCCTCGATGAGATGGATCGATTCTGTGAGTAGAGTGGTGGGAATGAGTGTGTTTGAGACAGTGAGGTTGGCACAGGATAGAACGGCATTTAGGGCTCTTGTACATAGGGTTGCTCTGAGTCGCAAGTGACTTGATGGCGCATAACGACAACAACGACAACTCTTTCTGAATGTTGACAATGTTGAGTCATGCTGGCTTTCAAAAGTTATAGTAGTAGAACTTTCAATATTTTAGCAATATACAAGCCACCTGAGTGGGACAAATGGATAACTGGGCAGTGGCTGTATATCTGTACTCAGACATGATTTCTTCACATACAAGAAAATGCTGGAATGTTAAGACCTTGACTTAGATGTCTAGATTTCCTACTAACTTTAGTGATCCTCTTTGAAGTTCCTAAATGTTTCTTTCCCTTTCTGCAAGAATATTCTTCCTCTTTTTAGATGAAGAATTGTTAAATTTGCGGTGTATTCATGGCATAATTAAAAAAAAGACATTAAAAATTCATTGCTTTCAAGTCAGCTCTGACTCATAGCTGACCCTTCAATGTTTTTCTTAGGCTATAAATCACCTGGGAGGAAACTGCCCATTTTATCCCAAGGAGTTATTGGTGGATTTGAACTGCTTGAGAAGCTCTGCTTTTGATTTAGCTGCACAACTCTTTATAGACATACGCGAAAGGGAGAATTTTCTTACAGAAGATACTTATATCAAAGTTATTTGAAATTCCAGATGACTATTTAAAAGTAGCTTCTGATTCTACCTGTTGAACAGAGAAAATACTTGTGCTCGCTAGTCTGTCTGTAATTGAATAGGAGATTTATTTTTGGTAGATCTGACTGCCCACCTAGAGCTCTGGGGCAGACAACTATGAGACCAGTAACAGGACCTCAAGAGGAGAGCCCTTTCTTCTTCTCAAGACAGCTGGATGTGGTCATGTCAAATTAGCCATGTCTGCTTTCTAAGAAAGAGAGAAAGGAGCTTCCCTTGGGAGGAAGTCATGGAGGTTGTGCAAAAGAATCCCTGGCCACAAGGGACCAGCTGGTTAGATCTCTGCACCAATATGTGGATCTTTACAATTAAACAAAAAAGCTCAAGAAATGTGCTTTGGAGATTGCTCTTTGCCAGTGACCCCAGAGATTCCATAATCATGTCTCCTTCCTAAGGCTAGAAATAGAAACCACAAGATGCAGAGGATGATTCGCAGCCTTTGTAGAACAACAAGCACACACGGGTCTCCTAACTTCCCAACTGCAGATGACGGTCAGCTGTACCACGTATCTGGGCATTTAAACCTGCTCTGTTTCAAATTGTTCTCTGATTGTTTCATATCTTGGTGGCTTATCTTCCTGAGAGCTGGTGTTAGTTCTTCCCTGTTTCAGCTTTTTCATGAAAGGCTTGCCTCACATTGAAGAACACTATTGTGTGGTCCTTTACCTGGCATTTGAGGACCTTGTGGACCCTGGAGGCACATATGAACACAACTCCATGGCTGAGGTTAAGTTGGCCAGCTTGTTCTTCCTTGACTCTGCCTAGCAGTTGACCTTAAGACAGGGTTTGGTCATTCAGTGACTATCCTACCACTTTGTCCCTATCAGCTGCTTGCTAGGCCTGAACCCTCATCCCAGCCTTTACGCCTTGACCTTCATGGATATTTATTTCCACTCATGTACTTCTTGTCTGACTGGTTGGTGCTTCAGAGATGATGTCACAGTTGTTGGCCCTGCTCTCTGGGAGTGAACCCTTGGTCATCAATTTGATTCAGATCTAATGAGAGTCAACCAATTCCCATTGACTTGGTGATTATGATTCCCAGGAACATCTTGCCTAGGGATCAACCTTCTATCCTAGCTAACTTTCTCCCCTATCTCCACCTGTATATGCATCCTACTGTTCTCCCACCCTCTTGGAAGCATTGAAATTACTATTCCCACTGCTATTTCTGTACAGACCACATCCATCTTCTTATTCCTAATGAGTCCTAGCACAGTGCTGAGAATGCAACAAAATTTGTGTAATTAACTGATGCAACCCAAGATGTGAATGTTTTTAGAGTTAGATGACAGTAGGAGTGAGACAGAAAGACAGCCAGCAGGACAGTGGAGCCCCAGATGAATCTGGTTGTGGGATGCACATTAAAAGCCATCTTCCTGGATGAGGGCTGGCAGGTTTCCACCCTCCTGTCTGGCCAGTCTTTAGACAGGAAGAGAACATCTCACCAGAGGCAGGCTGGCTAAGCAGCATCTGGATGGCTGCTTGTGTTTTAACAGACTACAACCAACAATCTGCTTTCTCTCTTCCTTTTTAAGTCTAAGAAACCCCTCCCAAGACGAGGAAGTTTATAGGAGGATTTGATGTATCAGCAAGAGTTGGAAATGTTAAAAGAAAAAAGTTTTCCTTCTCATCTTGAAAGCCTGGTAAATAGCATCTGTGTCACCTCAGCCATCTAGAACTCCGTGGCTGTGCTGTGGGGGCTACAAGTGGCTGGGTGCTACTCAGCTCCCTGCTTCTGAATCTGCCAAGTCGACTCATCCGTTCTCAGTAGGCTACGGGTCTGGCATGTCTGCCTTTAGAACAAAACAAAGTATTGTTTACATCAAGATTGTTGTAACAATCTTGTTAAAAGCATTTAACCTGGCTTTTATCATACTTTATATTTCAACTTATCCCCCCTCCCCACTTTTTGTTTGCTTCACTACCCTCCTCACCTCTCACTCACATCCAGTGAGATCAACCCCAAGATAATTCTTACCAGCAGCCTATATATCCTTCCATATTTTCTCCTTATTCACACTAACATTTGTGTATACATTTCTTTTTTTGATCATTGTTTTACAGTAGGAAGTATTCTTATCACTTCTCTTTGTTGCATGTTACTTTTCTTTGGTTGCTATTGTTTAAAAATGCTGTAGGAAAATCTCTCCAAGTCAATGAGGGAAAGTTCTTGTACCCTTGGGGGAGACAGCACTCTCTCTCAGGGGGTGAAAATTGCTTCTGGGAGAGACATGTGAAAAAATTCTACTCTTAATATTTATATAGTATTTCATTTCTGAGATACTATCAGACATTAATTTGGTTACGTTTTTTGAGATCTATTATCTATTTGAAAATATAAACAAAGAAAATCCAACATCAACTTCTTATTTCTTAGTTGCATTCCCATATTAATTTGGAAGAGTTGACATTTTTTTGACATTACATATTTCTATGAAAATACTTAGTTTATCTTTCCATTTGTTTCATTTGTTCGAATGATTCCACAGTAAGTTTTATCCTAAAAATATATTTTTTAAATTTCCTGATTAAATTATTCCTAAGTATTTTTTATATTTCTTAGTATATATTTTGTTAATGTTATGTGCCATTGAGTTGTCTACAACTCATAGTGACGCTATGTATCATAGCTCTGAACCCTGTCCCATTCTAAGCCAATCTCGTTGTCTCTGACACACATACCAACCCCAATAACTCCAATTTCTGTGTCAGTCCATCTCACCTGGGGTCTTCCTCTTCTACACTGTCCTTACACCTTTTCCATCATGATATCCTTCTCAAAGGAGGAGTCCCTCCTGGCAATAAGCCCAAAGACAGAGTTTCAAAATCCTAACCACCAAAGAGCAGCTTGATTTCACTCTCTCCTGGAAAGACCTGTTTGTTCTCTTCCCAGTCCACGGGATGTTCAATACTCTTCTCCAGCACCACAACTCAAAGGCATAGCCATTATTAGATGGATTGTAGCTGAAAGCAGAGAGTACCAGAGGGATGTTTTATCTGTTTTTCATTGACATGCAAAGGCACTTGACTGTGTAAATGAACAAATTCTGGCTAACCTTGAAAAGAATGGGAATCTCAGAACACTTAATTGTTCTTATGTGAAGTCTATCTTCGGACCAGAAAGCAGTTGTCAGAACAGAGCAAGGAAACACGGACCAGAAAGCAGTTGTCAGAACAGAGCAAGGAAACACGACAGGGTTCAAAATCAGAAAAAATGTACAATGGGGAAGTATCTGTCTCCATATCTTTTCAATCTTTATCTGGAATGCTCTGCTCTAAATTAAGGAATGTGGCATCAAGATTGGAGGAAGACTCATCAACAACCTGTATTATGCAGCTGACACAACCTTGCTTGCTGAAACTGAGTCAGACCTGAGGCATTTGCTGCAGAAGGTCAAGGACTGAAGCCTTCAATATGGATTGAAGCTCAACATCAAGAAAACAAAGAGTCTCACAACTGGGCCAACTGGTAGCACCATGTTGTTGTTGTTGTTGTTGTTGTTGTTGTTAAGTGCCGAAGAAAAGATTGAGATTGTTAACAATTTCAGCTAGCTTGGTTGGCACCAGCAGTCAGAAAACCAAAAAGACAAATTGCATAGGGAAAATCTGCTGTCAGGGACATCTCCAAAGTACTTAAGAGCAACAATATCAGTTTAGAGACTAAGGTGTGTCTGATCCAGGCCATGGTCTTTGCTAGTATACATAGAGTGGTACCAATAGCTTACATACTTGGCTACTAACTGAAAAGTGGAGGTTTGAATATGCCTAGAGTTATCTTGGAGGAGAAGACTGTTGACTTACTCTCAATATATAAGACAAAACTCCCACTGCTGTCCAGCCAATTCTGACTCTCAATTGCAACTCTCCATTGCATTTTGAGGCAGTAAACCTTAAGGAAAAGACTATTTTCTCCCACAGAGCTGCTGAGGGATTTGAATCAATGACTTTTCAATTAGTAGTCTGACACTTTATTGCACCACCAGGGCTCTTCCAAAGTACCAACCGTTTAAAAACCCTATGGATCTAAGAGTCTTGTGTCTAAATTTATTGGGGGATTGGGAGAGTAAAGCCATAATTAGCAGGACTAAAAGTAAGCCTTAAGACGAGGTACTTGTTATCACTTTTCAGAAGCCTGACTAATTGTATTCTGTTACTGTATTAGAAGAAATGAAGGAAAGAACTGTTTAAAAGGAATGTATGATTAGGCATTATTTGTATGACAAGAGCCCAAAATAAGAGGTGCATAGCAAAGTGGACTGGGTGGGGGGAGGGAGGAAATTATGCAACAATGAATGAATATTATAGCTTTTTTACTTCCCTAAAGGCACTTTCTCAAAAAGTTGCAAGTATAAATACCATTTAAGCCAGCAATTGTATTATTATGAATATACCCTAAAAAAACCAGAGCTGCCACTAATATCTGCCAAACACATGTATGTTGTTGTGTAATGTAGAATCAGAACTAACTCATAGTTGACCCTCCCGTAGGTTTTCAGAGGCAGATAACCACATGGGAGGAGATTGCCTATCCTTCTTCCTTAGAGCAGCTGGTGGCCTCTAACTGAATCAAAACAGATATATGCAAACCAATATTTATTGCTGTATTATTCACAATAGCAAAGAGAAGAAAGTAACCCAAGTGCTTATCAACAAATGGATGGATAGAAATGGATAAAAACAAATGGATGGTTTTTCATGGTATAGTCACAAGGGAGTACTGCACAGCACTGAAAAACAAGGATCTCATAAAATATTACACAACATAGGTAACCCTGGA
>NW_006399945.1:3516457-3517003 GCF_000299155.1 Elephantulus edwardii
TGGAAACAACCCAAATGCCCATCAGCAAACGAATGGATAGAGAAGCTCTGGCATATTCACACAACGGAATACTATGCTGCATTGAAAAACAAAGAACTCATGAAATATTATACAAAATAGGTGACCCTGGAGGACATTATGCTGAGTGCAGTATCTCAGTCACGAAAGAGCAAATACTGCATAGTGACACTGTTGTAAAACGGGACTGACATCAGGGTTGAGGGAAAACTGAGAAAGGGGATGAATAATGTCTACTGCATTGAAAGAGATGAGGGAGAGAGAACTGTTTAAAAGGAATATATGATTATGTATTATTGTCATGACAGGAGTCCAAAATGAAGGCTGCACAGTGGAGTGAACTTGGGGGGTAGGGATTGTATAATAATAAAAGAATTTTTCTTTTACTTTTCAAAAATAAGAGCGAATGGTGGGAGAGGGGTGGGAAGGGAGAAAAGTGCAACAATGAATGAATGGAAATCCTAAGTCTGTAAACTTTCATGAAAATTAATAAAAAAGAAATTTTGTTTGTTACTTTTAAAATGTTTT
>NW_006399945.1:3530804-3531413 GCF_000299155.1 Elephantulus edwardii
CTAAATAGTACAACATTCTTGTGGCAGTATTCTGTACTGAGGTAACCTGGGGTTGCTGTGATGCTGAACCTTGGTGCCATTGGGGTGTCAAATGGTATGACAGTTACCTATGGTGGAGAGTGTTTGGAGGAGCTCCCAGTTTAAGACAGACTTGGAAGCAGGAGTGGTATCTACTTCCTAAGCAACATGCCTCTGGAAACTTTATGAACATTGATAAATGTCACTAGTTATAGAAAGGCTTCAGGTCTTTTGTTTATAGGGTTGCTATGAGTCACGCTCGGGTTGATGGCAATCAAGAATAATGACAACAACATTGGTTTGCCTACAAATTTCATATGCATTGTATTTCACATTACCTTTAATTCTAATTGTGTTTCATACAGTCATTCAGATTCATTATACTTCATAAAATTAATAAAAATTGAATTATACCCACCATTTCCTAGTCTTTTCAGATCCCCACTTCATCTTTCCCATTTCCTTTACACACCTTTCCCTCCATCCATCGAATTGTGCAACCTTAAAATTTACCCCTTGCCCATTCTCACCCCTCTGCTTCTACCCTCTCCCACCCTCTTGGAATCTCACACATTTTAATAGTTATCTTCC
>NW_006399945.1:3531988-3535063 GCF_000299155.1 Elephantulus edwardii
CAACACTGAAAAACAATTAATTTGTAAAACACTATACAACATGAGTGACTCTGGAAGACATTATGCTGAGTGAAATATCCCTGTCACAAAAGGACAAATATTGCCCAACACAGCTCTTATGAAATAGGGTTGACATGGAGTGGGTGTTGGGGGTGATAACAAAAAAAAAATGGATGGAGAATGAACACGTCACTGGAACAGATGAAAGAAAGGACTGTCTGAAAGCATTGTATTATTAGGCAGTATATGTATGACAATTAACAATCTACAACAAGAAATACAGAATAAAGAGAACTGAGAGAGGGATAAGGGAGGAAGAGGAAAGAAAATGTGCATCAATAAATGAATGAAAACCCAAACTTTCTAAAAACTTTTATTAAAATCACAATTTAAAAAAATCAAATGATATAGTGCATTGGACAAAAAAAAATTCTATAGCTATCAAAGCATGAATTTTGCATTTGATTTATTAGGTTTATTACTGTACATTTTGTTGCTTTTCACTCTGTTTTATTTTGTTGTTTAAATTTCAGATTGATTATTAGAAGTGTAAAGAAATACAATTAATTTAAGTATGTTGCTTTTGTAGTTGTAATCTGACTACAGGTTTGCATTAAATATTTAGTGGATTTCTTAGGGAAGAAAAAGAGGTTTCTAGGAAAGACAACTAGACTCCTTTACTTTTCTATTCTTAACTGAAATGGCCAAAGGAATGTTAAAAATAAGAAGGAGCGAAAGGAGGAGACATGGAAATTCACTCATATTTCCCTTCCTGAGAAAGCTGGTGTTCATAGGAAATAGAAATCCTGGCAGAATCTCACCAGCATGGCCTAGTTTAGGAGGAAATGGCTGAAAATGAAATCCTGGCAGATTGTGAAACAGAGGACCTTTCACATAGAACCCCTTCTGTCTCTATGAATTAATAGCATGTAGTACCTAATTGTGCCTTTGTTGACTTTTGTCTCCTATGGTTTCTTCGTGTATAGTTGAAATTCCTTTCTTATCTTGGCAGGTCTCTTTGAGGTGTACTATTTCTTCCTAATAAACAAGAAGTGGGGATGGTTGTTGAATCTAACCTTTGTTAAATTCACCCAATCTGTAACTGAATCTAACATGAACAGTTACTGGGCAAGAACAGATTGTGTTAATAGATAACAGGCTTCTGATCTATTCTGAAAAATCAGGCTTTTATGACCATATCTGCTGATCCAGTAACTTCTGCATGCTGTTTGGCGTGACACAAACACAAGGCTATGCTATGTGTATGTCCTGGTAAACAACCAATGAGACTTAATTCCCCAGGGATGTGTAAAAGCAAAAGAACTAGAGTAATTAAACCATTACATGAACTTATTCAAGTTACTTTTTAACTGTATAGCATTTATATACAGTTATGTCCTAAATGTTAGAAATAACATAACTTTAAAATATGTTTAACCTACACATGGATACAATCTAGTGTACATTTAATATAACACTTGTGGTATCATCTGTAGCTTGTTGCACAGCTAACCAAAGGAATGCATGTCTCTAATAGTTCAATCCAGCAGTGGCTGCAAGAGATGAGGAGGAATGGTCTCCTTCTGTTGAAATTTACAGCTCCAAAAAGCCAATTAAAAGTATATCAGGACCAACTTGCTAACAGTGAGTTTGAGGTATTTTTGTTTTTTAAAAATATGGCCAATAATATTGATAATGAGATAGAGAGACTCCTGTTATGTAGTTTATAGCCTCGGGGGGGGGGAGAATCTATGGAGGGTCTGTTATGAATCAATTCAGACTCAACAACAATGAGATACGTGTATTTATATATTCAATGCCATTGAGTCATAACTGACTCTAGCTGATCCTCCACAATGAGTTTTCAGAAGCTGTAAACTACACCAGGGACTAACTGTGGATCAGAATGTCAACTACTTATAGGCAAATTCAAATTGAAAGTGAAGAGAATGGAAAAAAAAAAACCCCACAAGAATAAAAATTTGACCTTTGGGTGTATCCTAACTTAATTTAAAAACCAAGTTAAGAATGGATTTATTGCAATGAGCACTAATGATAAGAGATCAGATAAGCTATGTAAAAACACCAAGGACATAATATGTGAAGAAAGTAAAAGGTTATTACAATGACAAGAAAGAACGAAAAGACAAAAATAGATGTCAAAAGAGACTCTAAAACTTGCACTGGAATGAAAAGATGGCAAAACAAGGGGAAAGACTGCTGACGTAACAGAGCTAAACAGATTTCAAAGGGCAGCTTGAGAAGACAAAGCCAAATATTATAATGAAATGACAAGTTGTTGGAATCAGAAAACCAAGATTAAGAACATGCCCAGCATTTCCCAAGATGAAAGGAATGAAGAACAAGTTTGAGACTTGAATTGCAATATTAAAAGATTCTATAAGGATAATCTTGAATGATGTAGGAAACAGTAAAAGAAGTTGGAAGGAATACATGAAGTCATATACCACAAAGAACTGGGTGATACGGAACCATTTCAGGAAAGAGCACACAATCAAGAACCAATATACTGAAGGAAGAAGTCCAAACTACACTAAAGCCCTTATCAAGAAATAAGGCCCCAGGAATCGATAGAATACCAATTGAAATGTTTCTGAAACCGGATGGAAACCTGGTTGTACTCAGCAGTCTCAGTCAGTAAATATAGAAAATAGTGCACCTGGTCAGCTAACTAGAAGAGATTGATTCATAGTTATTCCCAGTGCCCAAAGAGGTATAAAAAGATATGGAAAGTATAAAACAATACCATAACTATAACATGAGAGTAAAATATTGCTGGATATTATTAAATATGACTGAAATAAAATATTTACAGAGAACTACCAGCAGTTCAAACTGGATTCACCAGAGGCCATGGAACAAGGAATATCACTGATGATATTCGGTGGGAATTTGATGGCTCTCAGTTGAAAACACAGGATGTCAGAAAGATGTTTACTTGTGTTTTATAGACTATGCATAGGAATTTGACAGTATGGATCACAACAAATTATCACTAACTTTGAAAATATTGGGAATTGACTAGCACTTTGTCTATTATAGTATAAAGGTTAG
>NW_006399945.1:3537058-3546211 GCF_000299155.1 Elephantulus edwardii
AATTAATAAAATAAAACGTTAAAAAAATAAATTATTGGGAATCTCAAAACATTTAATTGTGCTCATGAGAAGCTTATACATAGACCAAGAAAAGTTTTACAAGCAGAACAATGAAGCATTGCACGGTTTAAAAGCAAGCAAACTGTATGTCAGGGTTTTACCCTTTCTCCATACCTATTCAATTTGTATTCTGAGCAAATAAGTTGGATGCTGGACTATATGAAGAAAAATGTGGCCTCAAGAGTGGAGGAAGACTTACCAAAGAACTGCATTATGAGTATGACACAACTTTGCTTGAATAAGTGAAAAGGACTTGAAGTACTTACTGCAGAAGAACCATATGGGTTATATCTCAGCATAAATTGGCCAATGAATAAGAAAAATCAAAGAATAATAAATGCCTTGAGTTGTGGTGTTGGTGAAGAGTATTGAATATCCCAATGACTGGCCAAAGAACAACCAAGTCTGTCTTGAAAGAAATGCAACCAGAGTACTCCTTAGAAGCAAAGATGGTGAAACTTTGTTTCACTTACTTTGGGTATATTTTTAAGAGGAACCACTCCTTGGAGAAAGACATAATGCTAGGAAAGGTGGAAGGGTCAGTCAAAGAGAGGAAGAACCTTAACGTGATGGACTGACATAGTGATTACCACAATGGACTTGAGCATGGCAGAATTCACAAAGATGGTGCAGGATAGGGCAAGATCTGCTGTTCACAGGGTCGTTGTGTGTCACAGTCAGCTGGAGGGAACTTAACAGCATATACATAATTTAATGTAATGCTACCAGAGAGCTGATTGCCTAGTGGTAAGAAGCTGCACTGCAATCCCAAATTCACACAGTTCTAATCAACTAGCTGCTTTGAGAGAGAACAATGGGAAATCTTCTTCCATGCAATTTACTGCCTCTGAAAACTGACTGGGAGGGTAAGATGTTAGAAGACAGGAAGTGGACTATGAACAACAGATCAGAACCTTACATTATCCTGTGCCATCATCACCACATCAGATATGTTCTAGTCTATTGTTTCAGTCACTATGTCAACCTGTCTTTTTGAGGGTCTTCTTTTCTATCTCTAACCCTCCACCTTTCTTAACACAGTACCTTTTTTTCAAAGACTTGTCCCTCCTGACAGCATGCCCAAAGTATGTGGAATGAAATTTCATCATTCTTGCCTCTTAGAATCAACCTGATTTTACTTTCTCAAAGGTAGACTTATTCTTTTGGTACTTCGTGGGATACAGAACTATCCTTCAACACCATCATTCAAAGGCATTGATTCTTTTTTGTCATCCCTTCATTGTCTTCATTTGGAACAACAATGATATCCCTGGTGTGCTGGCCTCTTCTGAATCCAACTTGAGTTTCTGGAAGTTCTCTCTCAATGTGTATTACTCCAGCTGCTTTGAATAATCTTCAACAAAATTTGACTTGCATGTGATATTAATGATAGTGTTTGGAAATTTTCACATCCTGTTGGGCTTTCTTTCCTAGAATGGAAACAAATATGGATCTCTTCCAGTCAGTTGACCATATTTGTTGGCAGTGAACACATCTAGATTTGAATCTGTTTCTTTAAACATCTCTATTGGTATTTCATCAATTCCTGGAAACTTATTTTGCCAAAGTCTTAAGTGCAGTTTGCACTTCTTTCTTCCTTCGTTATCATTGGTTCCTTTTTTTTTAAATATTGTTATTATTCATATACATTGTGTTTCATGTGTGTACATTATGCTTTATAGTCTTTATATTATATTTCATTAATTTATATTGTGGGGTTTTCCACCCCGTACAATTATCTTACTTATAACTACTTTTGTGAAAGTGCATAAACCAGCTACTTTATGCCTCATGCCCTAATATCACCCTTTAGACAGCCAATTTCTGAGTCCATCTATATCTAACCAGTACTTGAGGGACCAGTTGATTGTTACAAAATCAGAAACAGCCAATCAGCTTACACTTGGGTGTTAACAAAATCAGAAATACCAAAACAGTTTACAACTAGCTTTCAAGTAAGTAAAAAAAAAAACCTTACTATCAAGAACCCAACTGTTCCTAGCTGGAGGCGCACCCTTGGGCAGTATCCAGCTGACTTTTAAATACAAAGGCCTGCCCACCAGGTCCCCATTGCTTAAACAAGATGCTTCCATCCCACAGATGATTGTTAATGAAATCAGAAAGAGCCAACCAGCTTACATAGCAATACATATTTAATGGATTTTTTTTATATTCTACATACATTTCTTCTATAGTAAAAACCAAAATAATAAAATAATAATAGTGTAAAAAGTAATATTATTTTAGAATCTGAAACTGGTATAAATAACAGAAAATATAGATTCTGCTTTGTAGAGTAAGTTTTCTTCTAATGACATAAATTATTGGATTATGAAATGGCCAAGTAATTGTCAGCACCACAGTGGACCATTTGAAAATTCATGTTGAAAATTTCTAGATGGTAAACCAACAGAGTTTTGAGCATATTTCTAGGGTGCAAAATTAAGGGTAAAAAATTATGAGAGGAGTTAACTATCACATTCTCTAATGGGCTCTGTGTATATTCCTGTTTGCAAACTATCCAATCCTAAATGACTTAACTCTCAATTTGTTAAGGATGGGGGTAGTGATTACACAACTTGAGTATGATTGAATAACATGAAAACAGTTGAATTTATAAAGATTGCATATGATCATATTTGAACAAAAGACATGGTTTAGGCTTAACTCCTGAACTAAAACCTCAAATTAATGAGGGACATTGGGATTGGAAAGTCATTGTGCTGTTGGGGTCAGAACAATTGCCAAATGTGTACATTTTTAAGCAGAAATAGAGTATTTGGATTTATAGAAAATGGACATTTTGGGGTGATTTATTTTTAACTTGATACATTTTTTGCAGGTTAAGTTTCAAACTCAAGAAAAAACAACCCATGATATATGCCTAAAACAATTATGAAGAATCCACGAACTTCATGTTGTTGTTAAGTGCCATCGTGTCTTAGACGACTCATAGTGACACCATGAATGAAAGACCTGAATACTTGTATAGCTTTCATCATTTCTCCAAGTTCATAAAGTTTCCAGAGACAAGCTATTTTGGAAGGGGATTCCACTCTGGCTTCCAAGCTTGTTTTAATCTAGGAGCTCCATCAAACACTGTCCACCATGGGTAACCATTATCACATTTGACACATCAGTGTCACAGTATTTAGCATCACAGCAACAATGAGTTACCTCTGTATAGAAAATTGACAGACCAGTGCTATACTACTTAGAAGAATGTTTGACCAAAAACAATTACAACTAGGCCTGAGGGCCACCTTTGGCTTGGTAGCATAACTTTCTATCCACTAGGTCAGCAGAGCGCTCTCTATGGCTCACATCAATTCTCCTATTGTATTTAGTTATTTCCCAGTTCTCTGATGCATAGCAAGTAATTAAGAAGAGCATGGCCTGGTCAGGTGCACCTTAGTTTCTAGACTGACATCATCACTATTTAGTACTCTGGAGAGGTACCTAACAGCAGATTTTCTTAATGCAATTAATCTTTTTATTTCCTTGCTGCTAGTACGAAGAGTGTTGATTGTGGAGCCAAGCAAACTGAAGCTGTTAACAATCTCAATCTCTTCACTGTCTATCATGATTCTGCCAATCAGCCCAGGAACAGGATATATATAACTGTTCAAAAGAGGAAGAGGAAGGGAAGATGGGGGGGGGGCCCACTAGAGCAGCAGAGATTAGTGGGTAGATGGTGAGAGAGTGAAGGAGTAGGCAAGGAGTAATGAGGATTTGATGTGACAGGGTGATAAACGACATTGATGAGTAGTAATTAATTGTACAAACCTCCCCAGCAACACAATGTATGAGAACGTAACACAATGTATATGCATGATTGTATGCAAACAATTAAAAAAAAAGTGCAGAGTGCTTAGAAGCAAGGATAGCGAGAGGTGGTCTCACATACTTTGTGGGAAGGTTATCAGGAGGGACCAGACCTTGGAAAATGACATCATACTTGGAAAAAACCAGAGTGCCAGCAAAACAGGAGAAGGCTCACTGAGATGAACTGACACAGGACTGCTACCATGGGTTTACGCACACCAGAGATTGTGAGGGTAAGGCTTCATTCTTCTGTCCATAAGGTTTTATGTGGGAGTTAGCACAATGGCCTAACAACAATAACCACATTTTCTACAAATGAATATGACATATATTCTTCTCTAACAACAACAAAGAGTCCATAAATTTGTTTCAACTAGCTGTGTAAAATTCTGTTACACTCTCACAATCAAAACTGACCTTGTCCTACTTGCTTTAAACAATATATACATCAATTTTTACATTTGTTTCATGACAAATACTAAAATTATTAATGAACAAATGTCTAAGAGAAAATTTAATGATCTGAAAACAAATGCTACAAGTTACTATATTTAGTTGTTTGATTTCTTTTTCATCAGTAATGTATTACAATTTTTTTCTATGATTTGCTCTTACAAAATCTTCTTACCTATTAAGCTGCCAAATAATATCTATTTCAACATATAATGAAGATAAGGAGTTGACCTCTTCTTGAACCATTATTGTACACTGATCTTCAAGTCAAATATATAAGGGAAATAAATTAAAATTCTATAAAAAATAAAATTCTATCCTGCAATAGAAACTACTTGGGCCTAAATTGCTGATGATCTGGAAGATTAAATGTAGGGGATATATAAAGATCTAGAGTAGAAAGCAAAAAGATAGATCGACTTAGTGGGTTAGGAGCTGTGCTGCCACGCCAAAGGTAAGTGGTTTGAATCCACCAGTTGCTCCAAAGGAGAAAGAGGGGCAATCTCCTACTGTGCAATTTACAGCCCCTGAAAACCTGCTGGTGGTTTCTGACTTCTTGGCACATAATAATTAAGAAGGAAAAGATAAGAAACTTGGAGGATATACACAAGAGACCTAATTTTCGGATTGCAGATATTCCAGAAGAGAAAAATGGGACACACAAAGAAGTATCATTAATTTAAAAAGCAACAGGAACATATTTCTCTGACACAAGGAAAGATCAGGGCTTGTGTAAGTCTAGATTAGACTTTTGAGAAAAGGGTTACTTATTATTATCTTGATAGAACTGGTATTTTATTTGAAAATGAAGAGGTACAAAGAATTAAGATTGACATCAAACTTCCCACCTCTAATTCTAGGAGTTAAAAGACATAGACATTGAAATAACATCTATAGGTCAAAGAGAGAGAGAAAAGAGGAAGAAGGAGAGAGAGGAGACAGAGACTGCCACAAAAGAAATTGAAGATAAGGTAAGAACTAAGAGGAGATTCACAATCAGTCCATTTGCTAACAGTGGTCAGAAGATCAGGAGATTTATTGCACTGGGAAAGTTTCCTGTTAGGGATGTCTCTAAATCATTGAGGAGCAATGATGTTAGTTTGAGGACTAAGATGCAGTTGATTCAGGCCATAGTCTTTTTAGTCACTTATTAAGCATCTGAGAGTTGGACAATGGATGAAGATGACAGAAGAAGAATTGATGCCTTTGAACTGTGGTGTAGGACAGAGTGCTGAATATCCCGCGGACTGTCAAAAGAACAAACAGATATGTCTTGAAGAAGGTGCAGCCATTAAAAAGTGCAATCAATAAAGCAGAGTTCTGTCAAGAATGAGTAAGTTAACAGCCAGAGACAGACACTGTGCAGGCATTGCAAATAGAAGGAATTACAGCAAAATGTGCTCAATGTATTTACCTGCTTACAACACTGAGAGATGTGTTTGCCAGTAAGTTGCTCATCACAAGAGCACCAGACTTGGGGGTGTAATCTCCGGCAACTTGCATGCCCTCTGAAAGAAGGGTTTTCTGTGCCGTGAAATGCATAGAATTTATACTTTGCCATGCACGGCTGTTCCTGCAATTGATATTGTGTGAAACCTGGGAGGGTGTTCTTTGGGTGTTCTCAGGGGCCAATGGTAATTTTTGGGTTGGGGAGCCAGGTTGGGGTGGGCAATTTCACCTGGGCCTCTACTTAACTATATAAACATTTATCTGTATCTCTGTGTCCTGGTCTGGGGGTCAGGAGGAATCTGCCAAAGACCAACAGTCTTACTTTATTTTACTATACTTCACAAAGGTTCTAAAATGTAAAGAGTTTACTTGGATTGAAGAAGCCCATTGGTTGTTCATATATTTAAATAAAATGGTCTACAAACTAAAGGGAAAGAAAAAAAAGAAGGTGCAGCCAGAGTACTCCTGGAAGGCAATGATAGAATGTCATCTCACCTACTTTGGGCAGGTTGATAGGAGAGGCTATTCCTTGGCAAGGGACATCATGCTTGGAAAGGTGGAGGGACAGTGAAAAGGAGGAAGACCCTGAACTAGATGGATTGACACAGTGACTAGAGCAATGAGTTCAAGTGCATCAGAGATTATGAAGATCACACAGAAGAGGAGAAGGTTCAGATTTGTTATTCACAGGGGCACTAGGGGTTGTACTCAACAGCACCTAACAGCACCAAGAAGGATCCTCTGTGGCCCTCGGCCAGGTTCAAATTGTCCTCCTGTCAAACACTCTTCTAGGTGGTACAGCACTGGTCTGTGCGTTGCTGTACAGAGGTAACTCGTAGTTGCTGTGATGCTGAAGACTACGACAGTGATGTGCCAATCGTGGTAATGGGCACCCATGGTGGACAGTGTTGGCTGCAGCTTCCCGACTAAATCAAGCCTGGAAGCAGGAGCGGCATCCACTTCCGAAATGGCTTGTCTCTGGAAACTCTATGTACGAACAGCGCTCAGGCTGTTCATTCATAGGGTCACTATGAATTGTCTATAACTCGATGGCATCAAACAACAACAACAACAACCTTGTCAGAAGAAAATATTTGAAAAAGGCTTTAAGAGATAAATGAGCCAGAATAGAGACTAAATATACATATATATAAAAATATAAAAGTGGCAGTAGCGATAAACAGTGGCCCTTGATATTTATGTATTTTATGGGTAAGGATAGATAATTTGAGAATGTGAATTATTAGAGATAAATAAGGAATTTTGAAGCAGAAGGAATTCCAAATATATTTTAAGTGATTTCAGCTAAGCTTAGAATTTGTAGGTAAGTTAAAATGGGGGAAGAACTTTACAAATTTTAGAGTCATAGGAGGGAGATAGAATAGGGAAGATGATAGAGCACTTGGAAAAATTAGAGTATTATGGTGGAGAAATACTATATTTCAATTAATAGCAGTTATATGGTTTTAAAAGAACACGAATACTGTATACATGCTATTTGAAAGTAGAGAAAAGGACAGTTATCAGTAATGGATTTAAAGTATATATTGAATCATCAATATTAAACAAAAAGAATGAAATCTTATCAAATCAATAAAAAATAAAATAGATTTAGGAAATAAAACAAATCATAAACAGAATAATATGGAATAAAATAAGAACTACGAATCATCCTATCAAACGTGAGTAATTTGTAAATACCTTGTGATAGTTAGTTAACTCTATATGTCAACTTGTCTGCCTATGGTTTTCTGGTACAGTGGTTATGATGTGGTCATTCTCTTGATGAGATCTCATGTTATTATTTCCTTGGTGAGACTATATGTAATGTGTCCACTTCCATGACATGATATGCTTGCTATGAGCAGTTAATTACTTGAAATTTGTTACATTGAATATATGCCATATCTGTCACAACTCTCTTGTTTTTGATCCATATGGATTCTAGTTCTGGCTCAGCATTTTTGTGCCTTACTTGGTAATCTTGATCCATCAGCTTCTATGGCTAAATGAGTCAAGAGAAGCCTCTCTCCTGAGATCTGACTGATGGACCTGAGATTTGCTAGCTTTTACCATTTCATGAGCCATTTCTTTGAGATAAATCTTTTGGTCTCTCCACCGCCAAGTATATAGTTGTAGATGTGCATGCTCACACACACACACGTGCACGCACACACACACACACACACACACATATATATACACACATACACACATATATAGATATGCACACGCATCACACATACATATGTGTTGTTGTTATAGGTCATCAAGTCAACTATGATGTACAGCAACCCAATGAACAATAGATTTGAACCTTGTCCTATTCTGTGCCATCTTCATGATCTCTGTCCCGTTCAAGCCATCGTGGTAGTCACCCTGTCTGTCAGTCTATCTTGTTGAGAATCTTCCTCTATTTAACTGACCCTCTATCTTTTTTAGCATAATGTGTGTATATAAGTAATACAGAGTTATTAGGTACTGTCAAGTCAACCCGATGAACAATAGATCTGAATTTTGTCTCATATTGCACCTTCAAAATCTCTGCCATGCTCAAGCTTATCTCTACAATCACTGCGTCAATTCATTTGGATCTTCTTCTCTTCTGCTGACTCTCCGCTTTTCCAAGCACCATGTCTTTCCCCACGGACTGGTGCTTCTGACAAAATGCCTAAAAATATGAGATGAATTTTCACCATCCTTGCCACCAAATAACACTTTCTGCATGACAGCTTATTGCTTCTTTTGGTATAATCAATATTCTTTGCCAATACCACAATTCAAAGGCATCAATTTTTAAAAATTTTCTTTATCCATTGTTCAATTTTGTCCTGAATATGAAAAAATTAACGATGCCATGGCTTAGGCCAGGTGTACCTTGTCTTTAAATGGATATTCCTGCTCTTGAATACTTTGGAGATGTCCTTGCCAGTAGATTTTCCCACTGAAACATGTTTTTTTAAATTTTCTGACTACTTCTAGCATGGATGCTAATTGTGAATGAGTCGCAGGTGACTCAACAGCACATGATAACAACCACCACCACCACCACCACAATAAGAACAATAAAAATTAATCTTGAAAATGTCAATCTTTTTGAGAAAGTGCCATACAGCCTTCCATAGCGGTTGTATCATTTTACACTCCCACCAACAGTGAATAAGGGTTCCAGTTTCTCCACAATCTTGCCAGCATTTGTTGTTTGTTGCTCTATTGAATTTTGCTATTATTACTGGAGTGAGATGACTTATAAAAATATCATTTGACCCAGCAATTCCACTACTGGGAATATACCCTAAAGAAATCAGAACTGCCACAAAAACAGATATATGCACATCTATGTTTATTGCTGCATTGTTCACTATT
>NW_006399945.1:3546311-3548196 GCF_000299155.1 Elephantulus edwardii
CAAGGAACTCATGAAATATTATACAAAATGGGTGACCCTGGAGGACATGATGCAGAGTGAAATATCTTAGTCACGAAAAGACAAATACTGCATAGTGCCACTGTTGTAAAACAGGACTGACATGGAGTTGGGGAGAATCTAAGAAAAGAGGGGATAAATAATGTATTCTGCATTTAGACAGATAAGGGGAAAAACTGTTTAAAAGAAATATATGATTATATATTATTTACATGACAATAGTCCAGAATAAGAGCTGCATAGCAAAGTAGACTGGGAGTGGAGAGAGGAAATTGTGCAACAATGAAAGAATTTTTTTTTTCCAAAGAGAAAAGCAAACGGGGGGGTTGTAGGTAGGAAAATGTGCAACAATGAATGAATGGAACTCCAAGTTCCCTATAAACTTTCATTAAAATCTCAATTTAAAAAAGGAAATTTCAGTCTTTACTCTAGCTATGATCATGTTACCTATTGGTCTAGTAAGGATATTTGGTTTTTTGGTGTGAAGACATAATACATATTTATAGTCTTTTCCAGGAAGTGCTTTAAGTCTTCTTGACTTTCTACTTAGGATAAAGCTGAGAGGTTTTTGTTTTGTTTTTCAAAAATTAAACTTTATAAGATAAATAATATTAGTATCTGTATCTGTATTGGTCTTGCTTCTCTAGAGAATCTGACCCATCACTCATAATTTTAAGTTAAAAAATTTTTAAAAACCACCTTAGCTATATGCTATTTGGATAAACTGAACTAAAATAACAAAGGACATTTAAATAAAAGGACAAGCAAATGCAAGCCAAAAGCATACATCGTTGTTGTTGTTGTTATATGCCAGCTAGTTGCCTGCAATGCATAGTGCCCCTATGTACAATAGCTTGGAAGCCTGCCCTGTCCTGAGCCAGTCTCATGGACTCTGACACATCTACCCCCATTTCTCTTGTTACAGTGTCAATCCATCTCATCCGGGGTCTTCCTTTCCTGTGCATTCCCATATCACATCATTAAGAGATGGCTGGTTTCACCACATTAACTAGAAATGTATCTAAGGATACATATATTGACATCCAAGATCATTGCTAGGGGTCTGAAAATGGAGAGTCTTAAGAAAGCTTTGCATGGCAGGAATGTTGACTACAGCCAAATGTCTGTTTCTTGGCAAGTCGGCTCACTCCAATTGAGCTAGATCTCCATTAACCCACTAGGAAGAAAAAGGAAGTGAGTCTTGGAGGCATCCAAATTTGTATTTCATTATTTTGAATCTAATTAAGGAAATTTGGAAGTTAGAACATAAAAGTCAATATTCTTGATTTAATCAATTTATAATCTTAAAGTCCTTAAACAAGAACATACTTCAATTTTTATTAAAGAATTTAATGAAAACTGATCATGTTAGAAGAGCAGAACACTTATAGCACACACTTGTAGTCATTAACCAACAAAATGAACAATAAACAATAAAAAGAAAACTAATTTACCTATTTGGGCATTAGAAACACAGATGAAGATAACACCAGCACCAAAAAGAAATTTAATTAAATTTGCTGCAGAAGGTCAAGGACTGTCATCTTCAATATGGATTGAAGCTCATCATCAAAAAGACAAATTTTCTCACTGCTGGACCAATTGGCAGCACCCTGATGGATAGAGAAGGGATTGGGTTTGTTAATAGTTACAGCTTGTTCGGCTCTTCAATCAACACTCTCGGCACTAGCAGGAAATCGAAAAGGTAAACTGCATTAGATAAATCTGCTGTCAAGGACCTTTTCAGACTGCTGAGAAAAAAAAATAATCTCAGTCTAGAGATGAAGGTGCGTATGCTTCCAGGTCATGGTCTTTGCAATTACCCGCTAAGCATCAGAGAAGTGGACAATGACTAAGGATCATGCTA
>NW_006399945.1:3548788-3554851 GCF_000299155.1 Elephantulus edwardii
AGTTTGCAATAAGGATTGAAGCTTAAAAGCAAGAAAACAAAGATTCTCACCACTGGATCAATTGACAGCATTGTGATAGATGAAGAAATTGAAATTAACAATTTCAACTTGCTTTTTTCCACAAACAACACTTTTGGCACCAGAAGTCAGGAAATCAAAAGGTGAATTGTATTAGGAAAATATGCTGTCAGGCACCTTTACAGAGTGCTAAAAAGCTGTCCGTCTAGAGACTAAGGTGCACCAATTACTTGCTATGTATCAGAGAGATGGACAATGACCAAGGATGACAGAAGAAAAATGGATGTCTTTGAGTTCTGGTGCTGGAGTAGAGTATTGAACATACCATGGACTGTCAAGAGTGCATGTTCTGGGTAGCTCTGGTGGCCTAATGGCAAGACGCTGTAACTACAATCCCAGAGGTGCACGGTTCGAATCCACCAGATGCTCTGCCGGGGAAGGAGGGGCAATCTCCTCCTGTACCAGTCAGATCTGATTTGAAGGTACACGCACACAAAAATAATAAAATAAAATTAAAAAAGAAAAAAAAAGAGTGCATGTTCTGTTAGATCATCTTATTTTGGAATGGGAATGAAGATGGATCTCTTCCATTCAGCTGGCCTGGTAGTTGTCCTCCAGATTTCTTGGTACAACCTGATAAGCACATCCAGGGCAGCATCTGTTTGTTGAGATATGTCAATTGGTATTCTATCAATTCCTGAGACTTTGTTTTTTTGTCAATTCCTTCAGAGCAACTTGAACTTCCTTTTTAATCACCATTGCCTCTTAATCATATGTTGTTTCATTAAATTCTTCTTTGTCAGTCAATGTTTTTTGGTACAGTGATTCCTTCCATCTTCTTTCAATGCTTCCTGGGTCATTAGATATTCTACCCATAGGATCCTTATATATTGCACTTGAGGCTTGAATTTGTTCTTCAGTTCCCTTCATTTAAGAAATCCAAGCGAGTTCCTCTCTTGATTTTCTGACTTCAGAACTGCACATTTCATCATGATGTCTTCCTTAGCTGCCTTTTGAAATCTTCTGTTTAGCAGCCTAACTTCTTAGTTTCTTCCCTTTGCTTTGGTTTCTTGGTGCTCAAATCCAATATTCAGAGTTTCTTATTACCTCCATCTTGATCTTTTCTTTCTCCTCCGTCTTTGTAATGACTGTTTACATTCTTCATGGATGATATTGTTTATGTCCTCTCACAGCTAATGTGATTTTTGCTTATTAGTGTTCACGGCCTCAAACCTGTTCCTAAGATAGTCTTTAAATTCAGGTGGGATAGACTCAAGGTCAAACTTTGATTTTTGTAGATTTGAGTTGATTTTTTTTTTTTTTAGCTACAGGAGGACCCTTAGGAATATTTGAAAGGAAATTCCTTCAAACCAGGAAGGCCAGAACACATAGAGTTTTCCAGGGAGCACAAGGTTTTCAGATACAGAAGGAAAGAAGGACTTCGTTCCACTTACGACAGAGATATAGAGCAGTTATCTTGAACCTAGACTTCAAACCTTCTAAACAGCATGAGAAGGAATTTCTTGAAGCCATCCACTGTGGTATCTCTATTGTTGTTATGTGCTGTCAAGTCACCTTTGACTCACAGCAACCCTATGTACAACAGCTCTGAACCCTGCTCTATCCTGAGCCTACCTTACTATCTCTGTCATACTTATCTCCATTATCCCAGTCACTGAGCCAATTCATCTCATGTGGGTCTTCCCCTCCTTCTCTATCCCTTCATCCTCCCAAGCATGATGCCCCTCTCCAAGGACTGGTCCTTCCTTGCAACATGCCCATAGTATGTCAGACGAAGCTTCAGATCCGTGCATCAAAGGAGCAGTCTGGTTTCACCATCTCCAGGACGAACTTGTTTGTTCTCCTAGCAGTCCCTGGTATATTCAATACTCTTCTCCAACATTACAGCTCAAACACATCAATTCTCCTTCTATCATCCAATTCATTGTCAAGCTTTCTGATGCATAGCATGTAATTGTGAAGACCATGGCCTAGATCAGGCTCACCTTAATCTCTAGAATGGCATCATTGCTCTTGACTGGCATCATTGCTCTTCAATACTCTGGAGATGTTCCTGACAACAGACTTTCCCCAATGCAATTAATCGTTTGATTTCCTGGCTGCTGGTAGACACATAGTAATGTTGATGTAATGCTATTTATTATTTTTCAAATATTAACATTATTAAGTAATTGGGAAGGTGATTTTAGTTACTACTTGGGGAAAAAACACCATTGTCAAAGCCAAGTTGAAGTTAGTTGATTAAAGTTGAGATGTAGATGAAAGCACACCCTTCTCTTACAAAGTCTCCAGATATTCTGTTAAGAGATGTGGAGCAATAGATAGTTATTTATATCATTTAAAGATACAAAGGAAACAAAGAATTAAGAAGAACATAAATATAAACACTGGAAGGAACAAAAAAAGAGAGTATGAGAATAAATAAGCTGAGGCCTTATTCAGATGATTCATACCAGTTGCTGTTAGTCACCATTTAGTTGATTCTAACCTTTGATTACCTTATTCATTACTAGAATGAAACACTGGTTCTGTGTAGTCTTTGTGATCTTTGATATGTTTGAGTCAATTGTTATATTTGCTGTGTGTAATTTATCTAATTGAGGGTTTCCTTTCTTTTAACTGAACTTCTTCTTAACCAAAAGCCATGGAAGCATAGCATATTCACCTGCTAACAGAAAAGTTGATGGTTTGGATCTCGTAGTCACTCCTTGAGAAAATATAGACAATGTTCCATAGAGATTTACAACATTGGCAATCTCATAGGGCAGTTTTACTGTGTTCTATAGGGTCAGTATGAGTTGTAATTGACTTTGTGCTAATGAGAGAGTCTAGGTTTATAAGGCAACCACCAGGAGAAAAACACAGAAGCTTTTAAAAAAAATTACTGTTTTCAGTAACTGGAGACATGGGTAGTGCTTGGTGGAAGAACCAGAGTGGCATTAGAGCATACACTTTTCTCCACTGTTTACTTTGTTTCTCATGTGTGTATACTTTGATAAGCAACCTCAAACTCTATAATCCCATTGTATAAGTGATCTCAGACTCTACAGTCTCACTATATTAATCACTGTTCTATCATCGTGTGAGCTTTTCACCAGGGTTTAAAAGTCACAGCATCTTCTTACAGTGTGATAGTCCTCTTTCTATGGGAGTTTTTTTTTTGTTTTAGGCTATCAGCTCTCACCTCATTTCCAGAAAGTCTAACTGAACATTGGCAACCTCATATTCTCCATATTTTTCTAGGCTCTGCAAGGATGCCCAGATCACTACCAGCTGGGAAAGAAGAGCTTTCCATGAGTATCACCATTAGCAGACAGTTGACCATCAAACTATTTCTAAACCATTCGAACTCAGCAGTGGGGCAGTGAATGGGAGGTGGTGGCAGATAGGGCACTGTTGAAAAGTCAGACTCAACTCTCAATCTTGGCAACCAGAGCTGCAATTTTTCTGAAGCCTGCAAAAGTGTTTAGAGGCAAGGTGGAGTGTGCTTGAAAGAGCATGCAACCAGGAGGACAGCTTGTTAGTGTCCAATTAATCTGCCCAGTTTCCTCATCTGTGAAATATAAACAGCCTGTACCTGTCCAATTACTTTCTCCTGAAGGTAGAAAGAAAGGAATCAAGTGAAAATCTTTGACAAACAGAATAGAGTTGTTGTTATGTGCCAGCAAGTTGCCTGTGACTCACACAGAGTCATGGACTGCAGTCTTCAACATGGATTGAAGCTCAACATCCAGAAGACAAAGATTCTCACCACTGGGCCGATTGGCAGCACCATGATTGAAGGAGAAGAGCTTGAGGTTGTTAACAGTTAACAGCTTGCTCGGCTCCACAATCAACCCTCTTAACACAAGTAGTCAGGAAATCAAAAGACAAATTGCATTAGGTAAATCTGCTGGCAGGGGCCTTTCCAGAGTACTGAGAAGCAACTACATGAGTCTAGAGACTAAGGTGCACCTGATCCAGGCCATAGTCTTTGCAATTACTTTCTATGCATAGGAGAGCTGGACAATTAAGGATGACAGAAGAAGAGTTGATGCCTTCAAGTTGTGGTGCTAGAGAAGAACATTCCATGGACCACCAAGAAAATAAATAGGTCTGTCTTAGAGAGGGTGAAGCCAAGTCTTTTGTTGGAAGCTAGGATTTTGAAGCTCCACCTCAGTTACTTTGGGCACCTGGTCAGGAGTGACAGATCCTTGAAAGGAAGACATTATGCTTGGAAGAGTAATGAAACAGCACAGGAGTGGAAAACCTTTCATGAGATCAACTGATACAGTGACTAGAGCAATGGAGGTAGATGTGTCAGAGCCACACAGGTTTCAGGACAGGGCAGACTTCAGAGCTGTTTTACATAGGGTTGCTATGGGTCATAGGCACCTGGAGGGCATATAAGAACAACAACAATCAGTGTTGAGAAATCCTGACCTTCAGAATTTGCAGGAGTCTGGAAGTACCTTTTGCCCTTCCTAATTAGATAATATCTGTCCTCCCAGAATTCCACTGGGCTTTGTTGACAGAATAGTGCATAAGACAACCACACACACAAAAAAGTTATGCAGGTTTTCAAGTCTTCCATTTATAGGGTCACTATGAGTTATCTATGAGGGCACTAAATAACAACAAATAACTTCCATATAATGGTGATAAAACTGTGCTGCAATCCTAAGGGCATGTGGTTCAAATCTACCAGCTGTTCTGTGGGAGGAGGACAGGCAACCTCATCCAGAGCAAGAAAAACTGGAAGGAGGGTCATTAGTTCGTTAGTTCCTACTTGAGGGCATACAACAACAACAACATATAGATGTGCTTTGTATTTATTAACTCTTATTCTTGTAACAAGAAAACTTAACGATCATTCGCTTTTTCAATGCTTTATCAGAAATCCATGTAGCCTTTCCAATGGATCATGCCTTATTCTAGGTGTGCACATGCCTATGTCTTTCAATTCATTATAATCCACTTTCATACAGTGCTGTATGGAACCTGAGGCAAAAGGACAAATCAGCGATAAAGATCCTGCCTATATTTAACATTTTGATATTTATATAAACATGATTAATATCATGAGTCATTTCATATTCAATTTTACTTCTAGAAATACTGAATTGAAATATTATTTCTATATTTCCTAGTTTTTTTACATCCTGTTAAATTTTATGTCTGAAGTAAATACCTGATTCACCCCACCTTAATCTCAGCCTTGCTTAGAAGCTTATGAGGTGGACATTTTTCTAAAGGTGTTACAGAAAAAGAAACTTCGGCTTAGATAAGTTGGCTAACTTGTCCAAGATCATAAAATGAATAACAAAACAATGATTTAGATCCAGATCTGTGTGAATTCAAAGTTTACATTCTTAACACTGCATAATTATATGTCCAATTGAGAAATTATAATGGAAAAATTATGTTAAGATCTAGAAAGTGTCATTTATCATAATTTTAATGCTTGAGCATTCTCTTAATGTGTTTATTTGGAGTAAATGCTCCTTTAAGTTTTTTTTTCAAATAAAAATTTTAATTGTGATTTAAATGAAAGTTTACAGAGAGGTTAGATTTTCATTCATTCATTCATTCTTGCACATTTACTGCCTCTCTCTCCCTTCCTCATCCTCTAGTCCATTTTAAAAAGAATTATTTATTCATTGTTGAACTATTACCTCCCCCCGCCCCATCCTCTTTGCAATGTACCTCTTATTCTGGGCATTTATCATACCTATAATGCCTAATCATATATCTCATTTAAACAGTTTTTTCCTTTATCTTTATTTCCAATGGAATGTTTGTTATCTATCCACTCTTATCCTATTCTCTTCCCAACCCACCATGTTAGACCTACTTTATAATAGTGGTGCCAGGCAGTATTTGTCCTTTTGTGATAGAGATATTTCACTCAGCATAATGTCCTCCAGGGTCACCCATGTTGTGTAATGTTTTACAATAATATTTCAACTTTTAAATTTGAAATAATTATAGATGAATAAAGAATTACAAATACAGAGAGATTCAATGGACCCTTCACCCAAATTT
>NW_006399945.1:3556991-3579493 GCF_000299155.1 Elephantulus edwardii
ATTTCTGTCATCACAGGAGACTAGAGCGAGGGCTACACGGTGGAGGGGACCTGGGGGAGGGTTTGTAAAACAATGAAAAATCTTTTCTCAAACCAGAAATTAACACTGATTCCTTTAAGTTTTGAGAATGCCTATTCGTGCTTTATTGAATATGCAAAGTCATTTGACTGTGTAGATCATAATTATGGCTAACATTGTGTGAATCATAAGAAATGATAGCTAACATTAACAGAAGAATTTGAATCCCAGAAGACAATGAACTGTGTTTGTGTGACCTGTACCTAAACCAAAAAGGCTATTGTGCGAACAGAGCAAGGGAGCACTGTGTGGCTTAAAATCAAGACAGACATGTGTCAGAGTTGTATTATTTTCTCCATACCTATTCTATCTGTATAGTGACCAAATTTTTCTATGAAGAAGAAAGTGGCATCAGAACTGGAAGATTCACTTCAATAACCGTAATCATGCAGATGACACAACCTTGCTTGTTTAAAGTGAGAAGGCCTTGAAGTGCTTGCTGCAGAAGGTCAAACACTGCAGCCTTCAATATAGATTGCATCTCAATGTCAAGAATACAAAAATCTTCTCCTCTGGACCTATAGGCAAGATTGTCATAGGTGGGGAAAAGATTCAAACTGTCAATTACTTCATCTTACTTGAAAACACAATACTCCTGGTATCAGCAGTCAGGACAGCAGGAGACATACTGCATTGGGAAAATCTGTAGTCAGCATCTCTTCAAATTATTGAGGAACAATGATGTCAGTTTGAGGATTAAGGGGCCTGATCCAGGCCATGGTTTTTATAGTCATTTGCTATGCATTTGGAAGCTGGACAATGAATAAGGATTATAGAAGGAGGATTGATGCCTTTAAGGTATGGTGTTGGAGAAGAGTACAGAACATCTCAAGGACTGCTAAAATAACAGATACATCTTGGAGAACGTGCAGCTAGAGCTATCCTTGGTGGCAAACATGATGAAGTTTCATCTTTCATATTTTGAGCATGTTGCTAGGAGAGGCTATTTCTTGGATATGGGCATCATACTTGGAAAGTGAGAGGGATGGCAAAGAGGAAGACCCTCAACCAGATGGATTGACACAGCATCTGCAGCAATAGGCTCGAGTATGTCAGAGATTGTGAGGACGGCACAGGATAGGACAGGATCCAGATCTGTTGTTCATAGGGTCATTATGAGTCATCCTTGCACCTAACAACAAGAACTTCTAAAGGGAGCTCTGGAGGCCTAGTGATAGGAAGCTGCACTATAATCTCAAAGGCATGTTTTTTAGTATCCACCAGCTACTTTGAAGAAGAAGGATAAGAGATTTCTTTCTGTGCAACTAGCTGCCTCTGAAAATCCCCTGGAGGGTCAGCTATCAGTCAGTCCTATTTTGACAGCACACAACTATCTAAGTTTAGAGACTCTAATTGTCTTTTTCCAGCTTTGGGTATATTTTTCTTTTAAACTTTTAGTTTATTTCTTTTTTTTTTAAATTGTGATTTGAATGAAGATTTACAAAACAAATTAAATGTTCATTAACTCTTTAATAAATACTTTGATACTCACCATTTAATTGCACTTATCTCACTTCCTCCTTGTAACTCTGACTTCCATTAATTTTTCTATATTCTTTTGGTTTTCTGTTTCTGTAGTGATACTGTACTGGTCAACTCCTTATTTGATAATGCCTTTTCCCCCCTCATTTTAATATGTAACTTTTATCTCTTTACTAATTTTCACTTCCTTTCCCCTTCCGTCCCCATCCAAGAATTATTTTAGCTTTGTGTAAGCTTTTCCTTACACAGGAGAGCTCTGGTTACCTAGTGGTTAGAAACTGCACTACAATCTCAAAGGTATGTGGTTCAAATCCACCAGCTGCTCTGGGGAGAAAGATGGGCTTTCTTCTCTCGAGTGATTAAATGTTGTTGTTATGTGCCTTCGAGTCACTTTCAACTCATAGCAACCCTATGTACAACAGCCGTAACCCCTGCTCTGTCCTGTGCCAATCACACTGTCTCTGATACACCCATCTCGATTACCCCAGTCACTGAATAATAAATCCACCTCATAGAGGGTCTACTCCTCCTGCGCTGCCCCTCCACCCTATCAAGCATGATGTCCCTTTCCAAGGACCGGTCCCTCCTTGCAACATGTCCAAAGTATGTCAGACGAAGCCCCAGAATCCTTGCCTCCAAGGAACAGCCTGGTTTAACCCTCTCTAGGATGAATCTGTTTGTTTTCTTGGAACATTCAATACTCTTCTCCAGCACCACAGCTCAAAGGCATCAATTCTCCTTCTATCCTCCCTAGTCATTGTCCAACTCTCTGACGCATAACAGCTGATTGCAAAGACCATGACTGGTATCAGGAGCACCTTAGTCTCCGGAGTGGCACCATTGCTCTTCAGTATTTTGGAGAGGTGCCTAACAGCAGACTTTCCCATGGCAATATGTCTTTTAATTTCCTGGCTGTTGGTGCCAAGAGTGTTGACTGTGGAGCCGAGCAAACTAAAGCTGTGAACAATCTCAATCTCTTCACCATCCATCCTGATGATTAACTACTTCTGAAAATCCTCTGGAGTGTCAGCTATGGGTCATTTCTTAGTTCATGGTGCACAACAACAATAATTGGAATACCCATAGCTCCAGAGAGAGAGACCTAGTGAAGAAATTTTACTACTCAATCAACAATAAAATAATTCTAAGATAATCTACGCTCAGGAAATGAAATGATGGTGCCTTATAATTTTAGCATACTCATTATCAAGTTGTTAGGTGTGTGAAACTCCAGACCAGCAGAGGGCGCTGATGCAAGCTGCAAACTCCATCCAGCTCAGTGAATCAACTAGTGAATGGTTACTTGTTTTTTGGTTTGGTTTGCGTGTTTTTTTTTTTTGGTTTTGATTTTTTGGGTTTTTTTTCCTTAATTTATTGAGATTTTAATGAAAGTTTATAAAGAACTTGGCTTTCCATTCATTCATTGTTGCACCTTTTCCTCCCTGACACTCCAGTAAGCTCTTTTCTTTGAAAAAAAAAAAAAAATTCTTCACTGGCTCATGAAGATCAGCAATGTCATAGGGACTTTGAAGATAGATTTTACAGGAATCTAAGGAGAGAAATCTTTGCAACAGCTTCCTAACTATCTCTTGGTCTCTCGTCTTGTTCTTCTCAATTAAGTTTTTCAAATCACTACTGGAATTACCTTTCTATCTCTCAACGACTTATTTAAAGTATAATGACATTTTTAAAGTATAAATCCTAATCTAGAAGATTTGTTTACAAGCATTTCTAGCTTTATTTCTCACATCCTTCACCATAACAAGTTATGGTTCAACAAATATGAAACATTGCTCCCGAATAGGTGATTTAGGTGTTTCTACTGATTCTCGAACTTACACTATTGTAAACTGTGGTGGACCAATTGCTTTATCCACATCTAAGTTCCATGATCTTTTGACCCAGTGGTCTTCATCTTTTGTCCTCCAAAGTAGTAGACTATCTCAGTCCCTTACTTATACCTTCAACATAGTGGGAGTTCAAGATTAATTGTTTGGTGAATGAAATATCTTTTTGTGAATGAAATCTTTATTGCATAATTTACCCTATAGTATTGTTGATTCATGAAATGCTTTTGTTAAATGGATTTTGTTAAAATGCAGATCCCTGGGCATGACATTTAGAGATTCTGCTTGATCTGAAATAGGCTTTATGATTCTTCTGCATTTTAAAGAGATTTTCTAGATAATTTTTATAAATATTAAAAATTGAGAACTACTGATCAAGACTTGATCAATAATGGAGAAATTTCCTTTCTAATTTTTTTTTCACTGCTGACTGTAGGAAAAAAAAAAAAAGTCCTGCCCAATAAATATTATGTGATTCCACTTACATGGAATATTGACAGTGAGCAAGTGTATCTAAACTAAAGGAAAGGTTTAGAGGGAAGAAGAAAGTAAGACAAAGCTTGGGGGGAAATCAAGAAAGGTTAGTGGTGATGATTGAACAACATGATAACATAATTAATGCTACTGAACTGTACATGCGAAGGCTGTAAAAATGACGAATGCTTTGGTACTTAGATATTTAATACAGACACATGCAGAATTGGAAAAAGATATGTGTGTAAGAATGTCTTACACTATGGAATTTCCTTCAGGAAAGGGTTGGTGGATCTGGTAACCTCATTGAATAAGTTTCTCAATGCTGTCTACCTACTGAGACTAACTTCCTCTTTGCCTTTATCTTGGTCATGGTAAGGCAACTCCTCTTACTGATGGGAGTGAAGTTGGGAGATGGACTGTGTTATTTTAGAGAGAGACAAGCCTCCCTAGATGGAAACCATCCATCTCCCAACATCCTTGACTCTTCCCCTTTCTGGGTTGTGTTGTTTGGTTTTTGCTCCCCCCCCTGCCCCCCCCACTTTTTTCTCCTTGTGTGTGCCAAGCACTTTGTAAATGTGATAATGAGGGGTCTAATTTGCTATGTTAACAGATAAAACAAGGAGCTGAGTGGGTGGGGAAGCAGCAGGGCCCCCTGGGAAAGCAAATGTCAGCTGTTGCTCATAATGTTCCCTCATTTCCCCCTTCCTCTGCTACCCCTTCCTCAGCTTGAACTAATTAGGCTGCTAGCACTCCATAATGAAGGCTAATAAACGCCTAATGGATGGTCTTGAGCAAATAAGCCCTATGGGCTGTAGCAAAATCTGGGTTTCCCCTATCCTCATGTCCCTTGGGAGTTAGGTGTGTGTTGGGAGCCAGGAGAGGTGGAAGGTCTCAGGTGCTCCTCAGGTGTCTGAGGTCAGAACCAGAGAGAGGAGAACCCATTCCTTTCTTAGCTCAGTCCCCTGAAACTGCCATTATGCTGAAGGCTCCTGGATTGGCCTTAGTTTGGAAAGAGAGGTGGAAGGGCAGCTCACTCTAGTGCCACCAGTGAAAGAGACAGCCCTCCACCCCACCCCACCTGATAACAGGAGTTAGAAGAGGGCAGTGTCAAACTCCCTTAAGGCCCTATGCTCTCGGAACAATCTAGTTTCAAAGACAGGAACAGATGGATTGCATTTTCCTAACTTTTAGCTGGTTCCAATGTGCAAACAGTTAAGATCATGATGTTAACATTTTCTCCATGTTTTATGTGCATATAAAATATTCCTGAAGAATGTGCTTTTGAATGCAAAGTTTGATCCAATTACAATTTTATAGAGTTTATAAAAACATAAGAAGTATGTTTTTTGGGTGTCTGAGACCCCGTTGGCCTTTACAGTAAACTTGGAAGTTTGCAGGGAGACATAATTGCCACCATGTCAGAGAGAGCCCTATGGAACTTAAAATGATGAGCACATTATAGTCTCTTGGGGTGAATGAGATACTGATGAATGGAATTAAAAACAATCCTGTGGTCTTGGATCAGACTGGAAATGGTTGTTGTTTTCTGTTTTTGAAGACCATAAAAAAAAAAAAAAGAAAAGAATCCTTAAACTTAACTTGTGTGGCTTAAAAGACATAAGGTGGCTCCGTGTAAAATCATGCTGTTTCCTCATTAATCAGGCGGAAGGAACTGCTCCAAAGTGAAAATACAGATTAGAAGAAACTCTTTTCAATATTTATTGTAATGAAGCTTATACATGAGACATGAAGTTAAAGGACACCTATCCAGGAATGGAGACTGGCAAGTAATTAAGCAATCTGAGCTTTGCCACCTTGCTCATTAAAAGAGAAGGTTAGATTTGAGGAGGATGACACAAGATAGAACAAGGTTCAGATCTGTTTTTCATAGGGCCACTTTAAGTTGTACTCGTACAACACCACCTAACAACAACAACAACAACAACAATAAGTCTAACCTTAACCTCCCTTCAAACTCATTACAAGCTGTTGGAACATATGAGCCAACTGTCCAGAGCAGCACATCTGGTGACATAGTCCATTAAATGAAAGGGTGTCCAAGACTGAGTTCCTATAATGGCTTAGTTTTTGGAAGATAACACTGTATAACACAAGCTTGTATCTTAGTATATTTGCTTGCTGTATTTTCAAGTTCCAATTATAAGTGGAACAGCCCATTCTCATCACAAGATGACAACTAAGAAGTTATGGATACCATCATGAGAGCATGCACAACCTTACAAAATGTAAAGAATAATTGTTGTTGTTGTTGTTAAGTGCCGTTGAGTTACAGGCAACTCATAGCGACCCTCTGACAGGAAGTCCTGGACACCTCCTGTATAACTTCCATCCTCTCTCCAGGTTCATAGGGTTTCCAGAGGCAAGCTATTATGGAAGTGGATGCCCCTCCTGCTTCCAAGCTTGTTTTAATCGGGGAGTTCCACCAAACACTGTCCACCATGGGTACCCATTCTTGCATTTAACTCACTGTCACAGTGTTCAGTTTTACAGCAACCACGAGTTACCTCTGTACGGCAAGTGGACATACCAGGATTACACGACCTAGAAGAATGTTTCACTAAAAACAATTAAAGAATAGTTGTGTTAAGGAAATGTGGACTGGATTTCTTTCCAGGGACTGGTCCAGCTCAAGAAGCTTCCCTGTGGCATTCAGGTGGCTTATAAGAGTAAGGATTTTTCCACTTCACACATCTGGGGCAGGTCCCCCAACTCTGGAGAAATTGAAGGCTGTCTACCACCAATTGCATCTGTCTGAATTCTCTTTGGAGAATTCTTAGCCCTCAGAACTGGGGGGAAAACCCACAACCCAATCTTATCTATTAAGATAAGGAAAAATTTATTAAGATAAGAGCAAGAAAACACTGCACTATTCAAAATCAGGATATGTAGAGAAGATCATTTGAGAGATCATAAATGTGACATCAGGATTGGAGGAAGACTCAACAACCTCCAATATGCAGATGACACAACCTTGCTTGCCAAACCTGAGGAAGACCTAAAGCATTTGCTGCAGGTCAAGGACTGTAGTCTTCAATATGGGTTGAAGCTCACCATCAAGAAAGAAGACAAAGATTCTCATCACTGGGCCAATTGGAAGCACCATGATAGATGGAGAAGAGATTGAAGTTGTTAACAATTTCAGCTTGCTCAGGTCTGCAATCAACTCATGACACCAGAAGTCAGGTAATCAAAAGATGAATTGTGTTGGGAAAATCTGCTGTCAGATAGCGCTCCAGAGTGCTAAAGGGCAATGAAGTCAGTCTAGAGACTAAGATGCACCTGATCCAGACCATGATTTTCCTAATCACTTGATGTGCATCAGAGAGCTGGACAATGACTAAGGAGGACAGAAGAAGAATCTATGCCTTTGAGTACGGTGCTGGAGGAGAGTATTGAACAAACCATCAACTGCCAAGAGAATAAACAGGTCTTTCCTGGAGAGAGTGAAACCAATGGCTCCTTGGAGGCAAGGATTTTGAAGCTCTATCTGGCATACTTTGGGCTCGTGGCTAGGAGGGACTGGTCCTTGGAGAAGGACAACATGCTCAGAAGGTTGGAGAGACTAAACAGGAGAGGAAGACCTGGGATGAGATAGACTGATAGAATAACTGGGGTACTAGGGGTAGTTGTGTGGAAGACAAGTGAAATTGGCTCAGGATAGGGAAGAGTTCAGAGTGTTTGTGCATAGGGTTGCTATGAGTCACACTTGATGGCACATAACAACCACAACAACAATTTTATATGTACAAGAAGTATGTTTCAGTCAGAGAGGTCATGAAATTTGAACAAAGTTACACAGATTTTTCACATGAGGATTAATGCATTTCTAGTAGAATCTTGCTGGCATCTTCTGTATCCATATGAGGACTTGGAAACCAGGTCCTCATCTGGATCCAAGTAATCATTGGAGTGAGTTGTAGGAGGTAAATCAGAAGGAAGAGCAAAGTTCTAGAAGTCCCTGAAACCTACCAAGACTATTCCTCATCCACAGTTCTTTAACCAGCTAGCTGGTTCCATTGCCTGGAATACATGCCCCCTCATTTCCTTCAGGCCTTCTCCTTCCTCTCGTCCTGCAAGAGTTCTTGATTATATGGAATCTCACATGCCATTATTAACAATTTTGGCTTTTATTTTCATTGAGATGAGAAGTCCTTGGAGGAAGTTAAGCAAAAGAGCAACATGATATGATTTATGTTTTATAAATCTTATGCTAGTTTCTCTAAAAAAAATAGGCCAAAGGAAGTGAAGGGTCCAAGGAGAGTTGTATATCTTATGCAATACCCAAACCAAACCCACTACTGGTGAGTTTATTCCAAGTAGGGAAAAGATGCTGAGAATGAGAAGGGATAGAAATGCAGGAAAATCCCAAGTGATCAGATCCTGGATTTATTTTGAGGTAGAGCTGGAATTTGGGCCATTTAAATTTGAGATATGTATTAGGAATACAAAGGAGCTCTGGTGGCGTTGTGGTAAGAAACTGTGCTGCAAACCCAAAGACATGCAGTTTGAGTTCATCAGCTGCTCTGTGGGAGAAGGATGGGCAATCTCCTCCCGTGCAATTTACTGCCTCTGAAAACCCACCAGAGGGTCAGCTGTGGGTCGGTTCTTATTTGACAATACTCCTCAACAACCCGAGGCATCCAAGTAGGACATACTGACTATGAGTTAGGTTTATAAGTCTGGAACTAAGATCAGACACCCATGCTGGAGATACTGTGGGGTTTTTTTTAGGCACAGCAATTAAATGCTAGTTAAGTCATAACACCAGATGAGATCACCTTAGGAATGAATGCAGATGAAGGATAAAAATGTCTTCACCCTGGGACTCTGTGTATCATTTAGAAGTTGGAAAGATGAAGAGGATCCAGAAATAGAAACTGAGATGAAGTGGGCAGTGAGACAGAAGGAAACCAAGATAAACTGGTATCTTGGGAACCAAGTGAAGAAAGATTTCGAAATAAGGGAGTGGTCAACTGTGTCAAAATTGGCTGACAGGTCAAAAAGGATGAGGCCTTAGGATTGTGGCCTTGGCAAGGGAAGTTCTGATAGTGATAAATGACTTTTGGGTGAGTAACTCTGGCTCAGGCAGAGGAGAGTTGGGTGGAGTCAGGCCCCTCCTCACTCCAAGAGTGATCCTGTGTGATGTTGACCAAATGCAGAAATTTCAGTACACCTGCCAGTGGTAACTTTAGTGGCCATGTGGTTTAGTTTTGGGTAGTGAGACCAAAGGGGAAATTGCTTGTGTGTGTTCATGTCCAGAAAGGAAAAGCTAGAAGAGACATGCTCTTTTTCTTTCTCTTGCGTTCAGGACATGATATGATACCTGGTCAACTTAAATGTAATCCAAAGAGGATTCTTTTCCTTCTGAGCACATCAAGGTCTGCTATGCTCCCTCCTCTCACTTTCCAGCCAGAGATTTCTTATCCAGAGATAAGAAATGTGGATCATTCAGATTCAACAATCTCATCTTCTAGGTTTGGGACATAAGTGCATGACAACAGTCCCAGCAAAACTGCAGTTATCCTTTGGTCTCTGTCTTCTCATTATCCATCCAGCTAATGCCTCAGTTCTATAGACTTTCTGTCCCTTACCATCCTTTTCCCTTCAGTTGGAATTGTTGTTGTTGTTGTGTATCATTGAGTTGAACTGACTCATAGCTGACCCTCCAGTGGGTTTTTAGAGGCAGTAAATCACAGGGGAGAAGACTGCCCATGGTGGATTCGTGGGGAGAAGCTACACTGCAATCTCAAAGGCACATGGCTTGATTCTGCCAGATGTTCTTTGGGAGAAGGATGGACAATCTGCTATGAACCAGTTCTGACTCTATAGCACACACCACCACCAACGGTTGGAAACAAACCTTCCGGGCCCAAAACATTGAGAATGGAATAATGGGAGAGTCTTCAGCATCAAGGTGGCTCCAAGAGACTAATTTTAGAGGTGAGAGGCTCACCCAAGGGGCCTCAAACAGATCACATTGAGAGAACCATGCTACCTAGTCCTCATTTCCTTAAGATCGTTCCATCTCCCAGGCAGACTCTGGGGGGACTCTTCAGACCAAAGTACTTCACAAGAAACTAGAAAAGAAGTTCTTGGAAACTTACAGAGAGGCCAACTAAGTGGGGGTGAACAAGAGGTAAAAGATTTTTGTTCCAAAGGGAGGAAGTGTAGTGGAGGATGCTTTCATTTAGCCTGTGATGACAAGATAAGAAATTAATAGGTTTAAGCTGCATTGAGGAATGCTGAGATAACAGCGGGTGATAAACCTCCCAACCAGATGGTGCTCCAGAGAACATGGGAGGGTCCCTGGGCTCCTTCCAGCCGTGGCCTCCTGCTGAGTTTCAGTGCTCTGAGGGCATGAGTGAGAGTCAACTTATGGCCTTGAGAGTGGGTGGGAGTCTAAAATAACAACCTGGGAAAGGAACATAGGCACTGAGGAAGGTCTGGTCCAACTCAGAGAGTAACTAAGTCAACTAGGACTGACTGTGTGCTTCTTCACTTCAGGAGATTGACCAACTCCCTTGGCCACATCAAGAATTTAGGTTTTTGCAAAGTAATTTCCAAAGAAGTCATCCAATTTAATAAGCCAATGGGATTGTTTCAACTAACCAGGAGATCTGTGAGCAGGGTAGGAAAGGGGAAAATGAGAATATTTCCCACTGAATTCTTTCCTTGAACATGTCTCCAACTCGGTCATCTTGGTGAAATTCTGCATCTGCTTTCTAAAAGGGAGAATGGAGAATCTATGCTTACAAGGCAAGTCTTGACCACTTGGAGCCCTTAGATTCGGAACCTCTGCTCCCACCCAGAATGGGTTCTTTTGGCTCAAGCCCCGGTCCATCCCTTCCTGCATCCTTCAGAAAAAGAAAACAAAGAAAAGCTAAACAAATGTAATAAGTGAATTTATAGAAGCCTTTGGCAGCAAGCAGCGTGTCTAGAAACAAAACAAACGTCTTTACGGTGCAGTGTAGAGCCTCTTGGCAGCCAAAGCAGCTCACTGGGATTTTCTCTCCCAAAGACTCTGGGAGTCATTCTCAATCCTAACCTTTTTATCAGCTTCTGCTTCTCATCTTCACCTCAGCCATCATCCTTCGTTTGCCAACTTTCTGCTTAATAAAGCACCACTTTCTAAGGAGAAACCAGTGACTAAAACAGCAGAGAAGTCTTCCTCTCCTCTCTCAGTCCGTCCTGTAACTCACATGAAGCCCACCTTCAGGGCCCCTGTGCCAACCTCTGGACCACTTGGGTAATTAGAATCTGCTTCGGTGGATAGCTTCATCTATGCTTACAGATAAAAGTCATACTGCAATGGGATTACACTTGTTATTTCTAAGTCAAACCAACTGTGATCTCCGGTCTATGGCTGCTTCCTTTGCAGATGCCAAATGTCACTTGTGGTTGGAACCCCTTTACTTCTGGACAGTTGCCTCCTCCTGATGCAGCCAATATTCCTCTGTGTCTCCCACCAATCGGCAGTTCCTTTATGTGGTGTTGGTTTTCTGGGTCAACCTGTGTACTGCTCCCAAATAACCTCCTGCAAAGAACACCCGCCCCGAAAGTCACAGTACCTCATGAAAGCCTCTGACTGAGGTTAGAGTAGGCTCCTGGGCTGGAAGAAGGGCTACTCCCGCCTCTTCTAGCTCATTCCTCTCTATATTTCAGAAAGTCACCATGAAGTTCATCTTCATGAAATGGAATCAAGAATCATTTTGAGAAGAAAAAAAAATTAAAAAACTTGAATGATGTTTTGGGTTTTTTTAAAAAATAGTTTTATTTTTGAGTTCTTAATTTCATTCCACTGGTCTGTGTATCTGCCACTGTACCAATATCAAGCTGTTTTGATTACTGTGGTTGTTTTTTGAGATTGGGAAGGCTGTTTAGTAGGTTTTGAGATCAGGTCTCTTACTTTTCTTTTTCAGTTGTTGTTGTTATGCACCAATGAGTCAGAGCTGATCCTCCTGTGGGCTTTCTGAGCAGTAAATGCAATGGGAGGAGATAGCCCATGTATCTTCCACAGAGCAGTTGGTGGATTTGAACAGTGAACCTTTGGGTTAGCAGGGCATCTCCTTACCACTAAGCCACCAGATCTCCTGCACTTAAGTAACTCTTGATTTCACTTCATGAAGAAAAAGAGAAGCAATTGTTACCTAGATCAGTTATGATCCTTCCTGAGCCGATTCTTATGCCTTCTCTATATATATCTCCTACTCTCTTAAAATAGCTCCTTGTTTGGATTTTTGTTGTTGTTTGTTTGTTTTTAAAGCCATAATTTCTTCAAATTTTATAACTGTGATTGAGGAAATGGTTCACTAATCATTTTATTCGACCAGTATTGAAAGTAAATAAATAGTACTATAGTTTTTCTGATGATTTTCTTATATCACTCATAGTTTTGTATATTTTTCTGTGGCATTAAAAAGCTCCCCATCTGAGAGACTGAGTAAGATGGGTTCAATAATGTATACTGCACTGAAACAGAGGAGGGAGAAAACTATTTAAAAGAGATATGTGACTAGGTATTTCTGTCATCACAGGAGTCTAGAGCAAGGGCTACATGGTGGAGGGGGCCTGGGAGAGGGTTTGTAAAACAATGAAAGAATCTTTTCTTTTACTTTTCCATAATTTTTGACTCATGTACTTATAACTTGTTAGTCAAATTTGTGTCTTCTAGGTTGCAACACCCCCATGATACATCTTCAAGGATATGAACATGTACGGCCAAGCACAATCAATAAGAGTGCATCTAAATTCCAAAATCAATCTCCATAATAGTCTATGTGTTTCCTACTGCCAAAGGGGCCCTTTAGAGTAGTGAGAGAAGATCTTCACCCTGAAACCCACAGCATCCCTTTTCAGCAGGAAGTAGCTAAGAGAATACGCCATCCCCTTTACCTTATTAATCAGGGTGAAGTCTCTCTCAGGGAGGAGTGATAGGGAATGGCAAAGGACACACCAACAAAGGAGATTAATCAGAACTGACTTTGACAAGCACTGTGGCAATTGGACAATTAAAACAGACATTCAGATGGCGGGGAAGAAGAACAAACTGGGGAGGAGGGTGGAGAGAATGGTGCAGCAATGAAGGAATGAAAACCCAAAATCCCTGTAAATGTTCATTAAAACTAATAAAATTTAATAATAATTAAAAAAAAAGAAAAGCAAAAAAAAAGCTCTCCATCTGTTTGTGCCTGAATTTTCCTCCTGATTCCCTTCATTTTTATCTTTGAATGTATATGGTATCTGGTAACTTAATATTTCATTTTATAAATGGTATTTCTTCAAATAAAGAAATTTTACAATTTGATGTAGTAATTATTAATTTTCTGCTTATATGCTTTGTTTTGCCATTATACTCAGATATTCCTTAACAAACCCTAGACTTTCACTTATATATTTATAAATGTATGGCACAGAGCCTTTCTATTGAACCATTTATTTCACATGTAATTTATTTGAGTGTATGAGATGAGGTATAAATTTAACTTTGTTGTTTATCAAGTGGTTAGCTAGCTTTCCCAGCACAGTTTTATGATTAACAAATCCTCTTCCCAGTGAAAGAATTTTTCTTTTACTTTTCAAAGAGAAGAGAGAACTGGGGGGGAGGGGTGGACAGGGAGAAAAGTGCAACAATCAATGAATGGAAATCCAAAGTCTCTGTAAATTTTCATTAAAATTAATAATAATTTAAAAAATTGGAAAAAATAAATGGAATATACATGTTGGGGAAATGATTCTTTCCCTAAACTAGTTGTTCTTCCCTCAGAGGGAGGCACTCCGTGGATGTGATACAGTTGATTTCTTTCCACCCCTTTCTTCTAGAGGTTAGTGACTTTTTCCTATTGAATTAATTTGGGGAAATCAATCAATCAGTCATACTTAGGTTGTCTTTATCTTTCTGCTGTAAATATTTTTGGCTCATGTACTAACACTGGAACTTCTGAAAGGCATTTCTCCTCTCCACATGGGATGAAATTGAGATGATGGAGGCCAGACTTCAGTACTGATAAATGGGAGGCAAGTAAAACTGCTAACGGAACCCTTAGTCAGACACTTGAACCCACCAGTGAGTGGACAAACTAGACCAGATGGTCCTCCCAAAGTGTGGCATGAGTCTGCTCCTGGGAGATTGTCTTTTGTGGAAAACTCACTCTTCGATGGAAAAAAACCAGGCTTAAGTTGAACACTAAATTTACTAATAGCTATGTCATTTATGAAAAAAAGATTGAAGAAAAGGTATGGGGACAGGATGCATTCCTGACGCACACCTTTCCTGATTTTGAACCATGCAATTTTCCTGATCTGTTTCTCTGCCCCCCGCCCCCCTCTCCTTGTTCTGTACTATCCAGTTGGATCCCACTAGTACAGGAGAAAATTGTCTCTCCTTCTCCAGCCAAGCATCTGGTGGATTAGAACAGTGTGCCTTCGGGATTATAGTGCAGCTTCTTGCCACTAGGCCACTAGAGCTCCGTTGGCTGCTCTCTTCTGAGGACTGCTTCCTGGTTCAAGTATAGGTTTTACATAACCACTATCAAGTGTTTGGGATTCCCATTTCCTTCAAGATAAGCCACAATTTGTTGTGATTCACACAGTCTTTGCATAGTCAATGAAACACAGATAGACATTTCTCTGGTACTCTTTGCTTTCTGCCAAAGTCCATTTGACATAATGTCTCGAGTACCATGACCTCTTCTAAACCCAGCTTGTATTTCTGGTAGTTCTCTGTTGATCTGCTGTTCCAGTCATTTCTAGATAATCTTTAGCAGGATTTTGCTAATGTGTGATATTTGTGATATTGTTCAATAATTTCCACACTCTGTCAGGTCACCTTTTTTTGAAATAAGAATAAATATGGATCTCTTCCAGTCAGTTGGCCAAGTAGTTGTCCTCCAGATTTCTTGGCACAACTTTGTGAGCACATCCAAAACAGCATCTGTTTGTTGAAATACATCAATTGGTATTCTATCAATTCCTGAGGCTTTCCCCCCCTCCCCAAATCTGTGAGGGCAGCCTGAACTTGCTCCTTTATCACCATTGCCTCTTGATCATATGTTGTTTCTTGAAATTCTGAGGAAGACTCAACAACAACCTATGTTATGAGGATGACACAACCTTGCTTGCTGAAACTGAAGAATTCCTGAAGCGCTTGCTTCAGAAAGTCAAGGACTATAGTCTTCAATGTAGATTGAAACTCAATATCAAGAAGATGAAGATCCTCACCACTGGGCCATTTGATAGCATCATAATAGATGGAGAAGAGATTGAAGTTGTTAACAGTTACAGCTTGCTCGACTCCACAATATCAACATTCTTAACATCAGGAGTTAGTAAATCAAAAGATGAATTGCATTGGGAAAATCTGCTGTCAGTGACCTCTTGAGAGTACTGAGAAACAACAATGTCAGTCTAAAGACTAAGGTGCACCTAATCTAGGCCATGTTGTTGTTATGTGCCGTCGAGTTGCTTGCGACTCATAGCGACCCTATGTACAACAGCCCTAAACCCTGCTCTATCCTGTGCCAATCGCACTCTGACACACCCATCCTGATTACCCCAGTCATTGAATCAATCCACCTCAATTACTTGCTATGCATTAGAGAGCTGGACAATGACTAAAGATGACAGAAAAAGAATTGATTCCTTTGATCTGTGGTTCTGGATATGAGTCTGGAACATACCATGGACTGCCAAAAAAAAAAAAAAAGCAAAACCCCCCCAAAAAAAACCAAACCCAAAACAAACAAACAAACCCAAATAGGTCTGTCTTGGAGAGGGTGAAACTAAGTTTCTCTTTGGAGGCTAAGATTTTGAGATGGAGATCTCACAAATTTTGGACACATAGCCAGGAGAGACCAGTCCTTAGAGAAGGACATCATGCTTCGAAAGGTTGAAGGACAGCACAGGAGAAGATGACCCTCAATGAGACGGATTGATACAGTGCCTGGAGCAATGGGTGTTGGAGTGTTGGAATTAGTGAGACTGACTCAGGACAGGGCTGGGTTCAGAGATGCTGTACAAAGGGTATCTATGGGTTGCAGGCAACTCAAGGGCACATAACAACAATAACAATGTGTCATTTGACTTTCTTAGGACTAGTGAGTAGGGAGTTGTGCTGCCAATCGAAAGAAGTGTGTTCAAACTCACTAGCTGCTCTGTGAAGGAAAGGTGGGTAATCTCCTGTGAGATTTGCAGCTTCTGAAAGCCTACTGGAGGAGTCATCTATGAGTTGGTTCCAACTTGACAGCAACATGAGAACAATTGTATTGAATGTGAACGAATAATGGGGTGGATAGTGGCCAGAGAGAGTATAATAGTATACCTCCTTCCACCTGGAAAAAGGCACTGTTGTTACTGTTCATAAGTTTCCATTTGACTCTGACTCATAATGACCTAATGTCTAACTGAACAAAGCTCTGACCTTGTTATCCTCACAATCTATGATGTCATTATAGCCTTTGTAAAATGTGATGTCCTCTCCAGGAACTGGTCCCACCTGATAACATGTCCAAAATACTTTTTTTTAACTTTATGCTTTGAACACTACAGCTCAAAGGCATAATTTTTTTTCCTTTGGTGTTTCTTTTTCATTATTTAATGTTAACATTCATATTAAATAATGGGAAAATATCATCACTCAGGTACACCTTAGCCTCTAAAGTGACATCCTTGCTTATTAGCACTTTAAGGAGATCCTTGGCAGACTTGTCCACTGTAATAAATAGCTTGATTTATTGGACTATTACTTCATTAAGAGTTGGTAGTAGATCTAAGTAAATTGAAATGGTTGATACCTTCTGGTTTCTTCATTTATCATGATATTGTTTACTGGTCCTGTTATAAGGTTTGTTTATTTTCTCTGTGCTGAGGTATAAGCTTTAATGATGCCTATAGTCTTTAAGCTTTTTCAATCTATACATAAGACTCAACCTCTGTGTTGTTGCTAATGCCATCAAGTCACCTGAGACTCATAGAGACACTATGGAAAATAGCTATCCTGAATCAATCTCACTGCCTCTGACACACCTACCCTTATTACCCCAGTTACTGTGTGAATCTATATCATCCAGGGTCTCCCACTCCTGTGCTGTTCCTCCATCTCTTGAAGCATGATGTCCTTCTCCACGACCTGATCCTCCCTGGCAAGCTGCCCAAAATACATGAAAGAGAGCTTCAAAACCTTTGCCTCCAAGGAGCAGCTTGGTTTTTCTCTCTCTTCGGAATAGAACTATTTGTTCTTCTGGAAGTCTATGGTATATTGAATACTCTTCTCCAGAACCACAACTCAAAGGCATCAATTCTTCTTCTGTAACCCTTAGTCATCTTCCATCTCTGATGCATAGCAGGTTATTGAGAAGACCATGGCCTGGAGCAGGCACACTTTAGTCTCTAGACTGACTTCATTGCTCTTTAGCATTCAGGAGAGGTCTCTGACAGTAGATTTTTCTAACGCAATGCTTCCTTCCTGATAGCATGCCAAGAATGTTGACCATGGATTCTAACAAGAGGAAACTGTTAACAATCTCAATCTCTTCTCCAGCTTTCATGATGCTGCCAAGTATGTATCTTAAAATTGTTTTCATTTCAAAATCTTGGGAGAATCATAAGAACATGGAAACAGCCCAAATGGATGATTTGAATTGATTGAATGGATTGAGAAATTGTGATACATTTACACTCACACAATGGAACACTATGCAGCACTCAGGAGCAACAATTTTGAAAAATACTACATAAATTGGGAGAGACTGAGAGCATGATGCTGAGTGAACTAACTCTGTCTTGTAAGGACAAATACCGTATAAAAGCATTATTGTTAAAAAATAGAACGATAAGTAGTAAAACATGTATGGGATCTAAGGGGTGAAGGAGTGGGAGAAGAGGACTGAGGACAAGTGGAGTGGCTAGCACAATTTGGTGGATGGAGGGAGGGGTTAAAAGAAATGACAAAGATCTGGCAGGGATATGAAAAGACAGGGTAATGGTGGACATAGTCCAAAGGTGATTAATTTTATAAAATGAAATTAATTAATTGATTGATTTTATAATGAATGGGAATAATTGTATGAAACACAATGTGAATGCAGAATAGTGTGAAAAACAAAGTATATGAACTTTTAAAGCAATATGAGATAAAAATTAAAAAATATCGAGAGAGATTTTCTTATTATTATAATCATAGCTTGAGAATAACTAGTGGAGTTTAGAAGTGTTTCTTATGGGAGTTTTTATACATAGAAAATAGCATTGCATGATGTTCTTGACTTATTTATTAAAATTATATATTAAAAAAACACTAGATTTTCATTAATCTTTTAAATTCCAGTTCAGACACTATTATCCTATTCATAAAGTTAGTAAAATACAAACAAAACTTTAAAATATTCCTTTGATTAAAGTTTAACTAATGAAAGGTGAATAGGGCATATTTCTTTAAACAATTGGTCCCATTTACAACTAAGTTAATTAAATTCCTTCAATCACTTAAACTGTATTTATAAGTTTAACGTAGTTGATTTTCTTTTCAACACTTCAAATAACTCTAACAGGCATTACTTTCTCAAGTGCTTGAACAACTCTATTAAACCTGATAGAACAAACTGATAAATATGGCAAATCTCAAGAAACATTCCAGTGCTGTTTAAAAATGTAGCTAACATCTTACACCTTTCAACTTATAACTATAAAGTCAATCACTCAATTACATGTTGTAAAATACGATCACAGCTTTGATCTGTAGAATTTCTCATATGCCAAAACACTTAAGCCTTACAATCTCTTTAAATAAGAAATAAAAACACAGATAGGTCCAGTCATTACTAAAATACATTCTTGAATGCATCATGATAGAAATAATAATTTTATATTTTCTCCTTTCCAATTCTAAACCTTCCCATGGTTAAAAGACATCCATTAAGGAAATATTTTACCATCCCAAGCAAACAAAGATTATTTTTTCAATTACAATAGCAAAGTAGCAAAATTGCTTATGGGTTGTGTATTTTTGGCTGCATACTGAAACTAATTGTCTTGGAATCGTTTATCAATTGCTGACTCATTTTATAATGTTATCATTAGATGTCGCCAAGTCACGGATGATTCATAGCAACCCTATGAACAACAGATCTGAACCCTGTCCTATCCCGCACCATCCTTCTCTTCCCTGACATCCTTGGACCCTTTGCCACTATCGCTGTGTCAATCTATCCTGTTGAAGGTCTTTTTCTCTGTTGCTGACCATCCACTTTTCCCAAGCAAGACATCTGTATCTAAGGAATAGCCTTTCCTAACAACATACCCAAAGTAACAATGAAACAACTTTTTATAATAACCATTAAATAACAAGGATTGATTTTCTTTTTTATCCATTTAGAAAATAAACCAAAGGCAAATCTAACTATTTGTTATTGGGTTGATTTCAGTTTGCAACTCATAATAGAGCAGTGTGGAAATGTTCATAGTATTTACAAGGTTTTAAGTAATCTTTATGGGTTCAGATGGCTACATCATTCCCCTACAGAGCAGTCGATAAATTTATTCACCTTTTAGGGATAAGTTGAACTCTTAACCACTGTGCCATGAAGGCTCCTGTTTATGATTCACCAGGATCTAATTCATCTGATTTAAAGCCTATAGTTTTTCTCAGTTTGCTTGACATGATGTTTCTTATCATTGTTAATTGCCATCAACTTTGTTCCACTCATAGAAACTTTATGCACAACAAAATAAAATCCTACCCAATTTTCTGCCATTCTCACACTCAAAATCTTTACCATGTTGAACCTCACTTTATATCATAACTTGGTTGTAATGTGCTGTCGAGTTGACAGTGACTCACAGCAACCCTATGCACAGTAGAATGAAACCCTGCTGACCCTGCACCATCCTCACACTTTCTGCTCTTAAATCCATTGTTCTGGTCACAGTGTCAATCTGCCTTGTCCATCTCATCTATATTTGTTGCCAACACTGCAATTCAAAGGCATCGATTCTTCCTAGGTCTTTCTTATTCATGATCCAACTTTCACATGAACATGAAGCAGCTGAAAATGTCTCTTTATCATCTTTTGCCTCCAATAGAGTGGATTTGATTCTTGTATATTTCATTAGATGAGGTCTGCGTGAATAATCTTTGAGAAAAAGGTATTTGCACCATCTCACTCCAGTAGCAGTGGCAAAGTTTAACAGGACAGCAAGATATCAGTTCTTTGTTGTAATGTGTGGTTGAGTTGACTACGACTAATAGCAACCTAATGCACTATGCACCGAACTCTACCCTGTCCTGGAGCAGTCTCACTGTCACAGGAAGTTGGAAAGGATGTGGTGAGATAGGAAGTCTTAAACATTGTTGGTGGGATTGTATAATGGTACAACCACTCTGGAAGGCAGTTTGGCACTTCCTCAAAAAGCTGAACATAGAAATTCCATATGACCCAGCTATTCCATTGCTTGGAATATATCCCGAAAAAATAAGAAGTGAGGCCCAAACGGAGACCTGTACACCAATGTTCATGGCAGCATTATTCACCATCACAGGAACATGGAAACAGCCCAAATGTCCAACCACAATTGAATGGTATATTCACACAGTGGAATACTAAGCAGCATGTAGGAGCAATGATTTTGTAAATTGTTATCTAACTTCGGAGGGACTGGAAAGCATTATGCTGAGTGAAATAACTCAGTCCTACAAGGACAAATACTGTATAAAACCATTATTGTAGAATGAGTATGAAGCTCTAAGGGGGGAGGAGGGTGGAAGCAGAAGCAGAGGGGTGAGGAAAGGTGGGGGTTGGGTATTATTCATGAGGTTGCACAATTTGATGGGTGAGGGGGTGAGGGAAATAGGAAGGATCTGGTGTGAAAACAACATATTACAATTTTGTAAATAAATTAGTATAAAAATAATGTAAGATAGAACATATATGAATGATTGTATAAAACACAATGTAAATAAAAGATTGTATAAAACAATGTATATGAATGAAACATACGTAAAGGTGTTGTTGTTGTTATGAGTCACTTGCGACTCATAGTGACCCTATGTGCAAGAGTCCTAAACCCTGCTCGATCCTGTGCCAACCTTATGCCTCTGACACACCTACCCCCATTGCCCCAGTGACTGAATCAATCCATCTCATTGAGGATCTTTCTCCTCCCTCCCAATCATGATGTCCCTCTGCAAGGACTGTTCCCTCCTTGTAACATGTCCAAAGTATGTCAGATGAAGCTTTAGAATCCTTGTTTCCAAGGAGCAGCCTAGTTTCACCTGCTTTAGGGTGAACCTGTTTGTTCTCCTAGCAGTCCATGGTATAATCAACACTCATCTCCAGCACCACAGCTCAAAGACATCAATTCTCTTTCTATCATCTCTAGTCATTGTCCAGCTCTCTGTCACATAGCAAGCAATTTCAAACAGTATGGCCTGAATTAGGCTCACCTTAGTCTCCAGCCTGATGTCTTTGCTCTTCAGTACTCTGGAGAGGTCCCTGACAGCTGACTTTCCCAATGCAATTTGTCTCTTGATTTCTTGGCTGCTGGTACCAAGAGTGTTGATTGTGGAGTCAAGAATATCATTAAACAATATTTAAAAAAAAAAAAGAAAAAGAAAAAAAGTATTTGCGGTGAGTAAATCTTTGATGTTGCAGGATTCTATCATGAGATAAATATTTGTTGTTGTTCTGTGCCATAGAGTCAGAATCATTCCAAAGCTGACTCTCTAGTGGTTTTTTAAAAAAATTTTAAATTGTGATTTTAACAAAAATTTACAGAAAATTTGGATCTTCATTCATTCATCATTGCACATTTTCCTCCCTATCCCCGTTGACTTTTTAAAACTATTTTTTCATTGTTGCACAATTTCCTCCCTTCCCCAACCCCTCCCTGAGTCCACTTTGCAATGCACCTCTTGTTCTAGACAGCTGTCATCCAGCGGGTTTTCAGAGGCAGTAAATCACATGGTAGGCAATTGCCCTCCCCACGTATCTGGTTCTATCTTAATTGCACTCCAAATTCTTTTCAGATACATTTGGTATTGCCTGGCCATACTTTGACGTTGTTGCTAGGTGCTATTAAGTCAGTTCTGACAAACGGTGACTCCAGCACAGAAGAGAAGAGAACACTGCCTGGAACTGCTTCGTTCTCACACTTGTTGCTACATTTGAGCCCATTGTTGTAGCCACTGTATCAATCCATCTTGTTGAAGGTCTTCCTCTTTATTTATTTTTTTTTCTAATCAACTTCCAAGGAGGGTGTCTTTCTCTAGGGACTAGCCCTCCTGATAAGATGTCCATAGCAGGGGAGAGGAAGTCCTGCCAACTCTCCATTCTAAGGAGGCTTCTGGCCACACCACTTCCAAGATTTTTTTCTTTCTTCTGACAGTCCATAGTCTATTCAGTATTCTTTGCCAACAGGGTAGTTCTTCTTCAATATCCCTTATTCATCATCCAGCCTTTACATATGTTTGCAGTAATTGGAAATATCATGGCTTGGGTCAAGTGCACTTTAGTTCTTCAAGTGTTATCTTTGTTTTTTAACACTTTGAAGATGTCTTCTGAAGTAAATTTGTCCAATGTAATGTTATTTCTTTACTATTTATTATAT
>NW_006399945.1:3579593-3583343 GCF_000299155.1 Elephantulus edwardii
TTTTGTGTGTGTATACTGTCAAATCGGATCTGACTGGTGCAGGAGGAGATTGCCCCTCCTTCTCCAGCAGAGCATCTGATGTATTCAAACCACATACTTCTGGGATTGCTGTGCAGCTTATTGCCACTAGGCCACCAGAGCTCCCTAACAATTGTTTATTTCTTGACCTCTGCTTCCATTCACATTGATTTTGAATCCAAAACAAAACTTTTGAAAACGTCAATATTTTCCCACTTCTAATGTAGTGCTTATTGGCTTTGTGGGATTTTTGTTTTTGTAATCCAAACTAAAGGCTGCAGACTTTGATATTCATCAGTAAATGCTTCCAGGCCTCTTTGCTTTCAAGATTTCAAGTAAGATTGTGTCATCTGTATATCACAGATTGTTGATGAGCCTTTCTCCAATCCTGCTACCTGTTTTTCCTCATATAATCTAGCTTCTGGGATGATCTGCTCAGTAAGAAGATTGAATAAATATGGTGAAGGAATGTCCACTTTGATAGCTATTTAAATCACACACAGTTGAATTTGCATGTACATCTTATTTGTCTCCAAGCTGTTAGTAATATAGGCATACTCACTTTGATAGTATATTTTTTAATGTATTTGAAGCATACCCTCTACTAAAGTGAGTATGCCTACATTACTGAAAGCTTGGACACAAAGCCCCAGAACTTAATAGAATACAAGGTGACATATTTCAACACCCAGTTATTGTCATAGATGTGATCACCAGGTTGTGGCAAGAAATGTGGAGGACAACTACCTGGTCAACTGGCCTGAAGAGATCCATATTTATTCCCATTCAAAAAAAAAAGATGACCTGATAGTAGAATTTATTGAACAGTATCACTAATATCACATGTAAGCAAAATCCTGTTGAAGATTGTCCAGAAATGACTAGAACAGTACATCGACAGAGAACTACCAGAAGTATAAGCTGGGTTTAGAAGAGGTCATGCCACTAGAGACATTATTGCCAATGTCAGATGGATCTTGGCAAAAAGCAAAGAGTACCAGAGGAATGTCTGTGTCTCATTGACTATGCAAAGGCATTTGACTGTGTGGATCACAACTAACCTTGAGGAAAATGGGAATCCCAAACACTAGATTGGGCGTATGCAAAGCCTATATTTGGACCAGGAAGAAGTCCTCAGAACAGAGGACTGCATGGTTCAAAATCAGGAAAGGTGTGCATCAGGGATGCATCCTGTCTCCATACCTTTTCCATATATATGCTGAACAGATCATCTGGGAAGCTGGACTTTGTGAGGAAAATGTGCTTTCATGATTGGAAGAAGATTCATCAACAACCTACGTTATTCAGATGATAGTAAGTAAGTAAGGAAAACTGAAGTGCTTGCTGCAGAAAGTCAAAGACTGTAGTCTTCAATATGGATTGAAGTTCAACATTAAGAAGACAAAAATTCTCACCATTGGGCCAATTGGCAGCACCATGATAGAGGGAGAAGAGAGTGAGGTTGTTAGCAATTACATCTTGGCACCAGCATTCAGGAAATCAAAAGATGAATTGCATTGGGAAAATATGCTGTCAGGGACCTCTCCAGAATACTGAGAAGCAACTATGTGAGTCTAGAGACTAAGGTGCACCTGATGCAGGCAATTACTTGATTTGCAATTACTTGCTATGCATCAGAGAGATGGACAATGACTAAGGATGACAGAAGAAGAATCCATGCCTCCTAGTTGTGGTTCTGCAGAAGAGTCTTAAACATACCATGGACGGCCAAGAAAACTAATAAAGTTTCTTCTTGGAGGCTATGATTTTGAAGTTCCATCTCATGAACTTTGGCCAAGAGGGTCCGATCCTTGGAGAAAGACATCATGCTCAGAGGGATGAAGGGATGGCACAGGAGTGGAAGACCCCAGACGAGATGGATTGATACAATAACTAGGGCAATGGAGGTTGGTGTGTCAGAGTTAGTAAGACTGCCTCAGGAGAGGGCAGGCTTCAGAACTGCTGTACATAGGGTCACCATGGGTACAGGCGACTTGACGGCACATAACAACAGCAACATGCTCCAGACATCCACTTATGTCATTCAGCTTTCCCAACTTTAACAGTTATTATGTTTACTTTAGGTTTTTATTAAAACATTGTTTAGTATATTTAAGCATCCACTCTTTCCTGATTTCATATTCTTCCTTTCCATCTTGTTGTTATGTGCTGTTGCACTTGTAACTCATAGCAAAACTATGCACAATAGCTCTGAACCCTGCCCTATCCTCACTGTCTCTGTCACACCTGGCCTTATTGCTCTAGTCATTGTGTCAATCCATCCCATCCAGGGTCCTCTCTTGCCCCATCCCTCCACCCTTTTAAGTATGATGTCCTTCTCCAAGGACTGGTACCTCTGGACAACATGGAGTTTCAGAATCCTTGCCTCCAAGGAGCAACTTGCCTTCATTCTCTCCAGGACAAAACTATTTGTTCTCTTGGTAGACCATAAAATGTTCAATACTCTTCTTCAGAACTACAATTCAAAGGCATCAATTCTTCTGTCATCCTTAGTCATTGTCTAGCTTTCTGATACATAGCAAGTAATTAGTGTCTAGACTAACATCTTAATTTTTAGCACTCTGGAGAAGTCCCTGACAGCAGATTTTCCTAATGCAAATCATCTTTTGAGTTTTCGACTGCACCAAGCATGTTGATTGTGGAACCAAGCAAGTTGAAGTTGTTAACAACCTCAATTTCTTCTTAATCTATCATGATGTTGTCAGTTGGTCCAGTGATAAGAATCTTTGTTTTCTTGATGCTGAATTTTAATCCATATTGGAGACTGCATTTCTTTATTTTTTATAGCAAATGCTTCAGATTCTCCTCAGTTTCAGCAAGCAATGATATGTCATCTGCATAACAAGGTTGTTGATAAGTTTTACTCCAATCCTGATGCCACATTTTTCCTCATAAACTTTGGCGTTCAGAATGATCTGTTCCGCATATCTATTGAAAAGAAATGGAGACAGGATGCATTTCAGATGCACTCCTTTCCTGATTTTAAACCATATAGTGTTTCTTTCTCTGTTCTGACGACTGCTTCTTGGCCCAAGTAAAGATTTTGCATCTTTTGAATTTGTGTTTCTGGTTTCTAAGCATCTTTTTTCCCTATGAATGTATTTGTATATATCATTCTGCAACTTGAAATTTTGGTGATCAATATTATGTTTTCTAGAATTAATTGTTGATATATGTTGTTGTAAAGTGTTATTGAGATCACAATAACTCACAGCAAACCTATGAACAACAGATCTGAACTAACTTTGCCCTATTCTGGGTGATCCTTATTATCTTCCTGCCTATTGTTACATTCACTGTGCCAGTTTATTTTTTTTAGGGTCATTGTCTCTTTTGCTAACCCACTAACTTAAACAGCATAATGTCTTTTTCCAAATACTCACCCCTCTTAACAATATGTCCATAGTGTGTGAGGCAAACTTTAACCTTCCTGGATTGTAAAAAGCACCCTAATTACACTTCTTTTTTTACATTATTGCTGTTTTAATTATTCATTTTAATGAAAGTTTACAGAGACTTTGGATTTCCATTCTTTCATTGTTGCACTTTTCTTCTTGCCCAACCTCCTCCTGCCCCCCAGTTTGCTCTCCTTTTTGAAAAGTAAAAGAAAAAGTCTTCCATTGTTATATAATCCCTCCCCCCAAGTCTACTCCACGGTGCAGCCTTCATTCTGGACTCTAATACCTAACCATATATCCCTTTTAAACAGTT
>NW_006399945.1:3584103-3585814 GCF_000299155.1 Elephantulus edwardii
GCCACTGTTGTAAAACGGGACTGATATCGGGGTTGGATGAAGACTAAGATGAGATGAATTATGCATACTGCATTGAAACAGATGAGACAGACAACTGTTTAAAAGGGATATATGATTAGGTATTGTTATCATGACAGGAGTCTAGAATGAAGGCTGCATAGTGGAGTGGACTTGGGGGGAGGGATTGTACAACAATGAAAGAATTTTTCTATTACTTTTCAAAGAGAAGAACAAACTGGAGGGGAGGGGTGGGCAGGGAGAAAAGTGCAACAAGGAATGGATGGAAATCCAAAATCTCTGTAAATTTTTCATCAAAATTATTAATAATAATAAATTAATTTAAAAAGTTAAAATGCATTATTTTAGGCATAAAACTAACAATGAATTAAAATTAGCATTTAATAAGGATTTACAAGTCAATTTAACTGAGAAAAAGGCAATAGAAAATGAATGAAACATAATAAAACAGGCAATTTACAGACGAGAAAACACAAACAGTAAGTAGGAAAATAATGTTCAACCTCTCTAATAACCTGGGCATTATAAATTAGAACAAAAGTGAGATTATATTTCACATATATTGCAAAATTGGGGGTTAGTGTTGACAAGAGTGAAGGAGAAATGAGTACTCACATGCTGCAAAAAGAAAATTTAACAATAGCCATGAAAGTTAAAAGTATATTTCTCTAGCCAAAAACCTGTACTTACAGATACATATACTAAGAAATGTATATATCCATGGAAACATATGTCCAAAATACTAATTACAACAATGCTGTACCTGAAAAAAAATTAAAGCCCCTCTAGAAACAGTCTAAATGACCATAAACAATATAAACAGAAAACTAAATACTAATACATTTATTAAATAAATTCTTCCCATACAACAGTTAGGAAGCTCTATATGGCATAGCTAGTAGGAAGTTTTGTAGCTAACTCAAAGGCTTCCCTTCCTTGGTGGCTAAATTCCACCAGCAGTTCAACAAAAGAAAGATGGGAAATTTACAGCCTCAGAAACTCAATGGTGGGTGCCCATCAGTCAATTCCAACTCAGTGTCAATAAGCGAGTAAGTGGTACAACAGTTTAAACAATCTGGATCTATATTTACCTTTAGAAATGAAGGGAAACTTATCAACAAAGTGCATTGTGTATATGACATAACTTTGCTTAGAGAATGTGGAGAATACTTAAGCCATTATTAAAGAAGATCAAAGACTATGGTTTTCTATATGAACTACACGAAGAAAACAAAAATCCTTTCCATTGGGCCTATAAATTCATGATACATGGAGAAAAGATTTAAATTGTCAACTATTTAATTTTATTTTCACTCACAATCAACATCCTTGGTACCAGCAGTCAAAAATCAAAAGATGTGCAGTACTGGGGAAATCTGCTGTCAAGGAGCTCTCTAAAATGCCAAAGATCAAGGATATCTGTCTCAAGAGTAAGGTGCATCTGAATCCAACCATGGTATTTCAATTGCTTCCTATGCATCAGAATGACCAAACTAATGAACAAATTTGTCAGAGAAGAAGGATAAAATAGATGAATGGGACTTTCTAAGAATCAAATCCCTATGCACATCTAAAATCTTCTCCAACAGGATAAAAAGGGAAGCCACAGACTAGGAAAAAGTGTTTGGTAATGACATGTCAGATAAGGGACTTATATCTAGAATTTATAAAATACTTGAGCACCACAGCAAGA
>NW_006399945.1:3606016-3610887 GCF_000299155.1 Elephantulus edwardii
CATCCTGATGCTGCCAGTTGGTCCAATGGTGAGAATCTTTGTCTTCTTGATGTTGAGCCTCAATCCATATCTGAGGCTGCAGTCCTTGACCCTCTGCAGCAGGTGTTTCAGTTCTTCCTCAGTTTCAGAAATGTTATAGTAGCTAAATAAATAAAGTTAAAAATTGTTTTAATATGTTGTTGTTGTTGTGTGCCATCAAGTTGACCATAACTTATAGCCATCCTGTGCACAACCCTGTTCTATCCCTGGACAATCTCACTATCTCTGACATATCTATCCTCATTACTCCAGTTACTGTGCCAATCTATCTCATCTGTGGTCTTTCTTTGTGCTGCCCCTCCATCCTTCCAAAAATCATGTCCTTTTCCAAGGACTTGTCCCTCCTGGCAACATGTCCAAAGTATGTGAGATGGAGTCTCAAAAATCCTTGCCTCTAGAAATAGCTTGGCTTCATCCTCTCCAGGACAGACTTGTTAGCTCTCTTAGCTGTACATGGTATGTTTAATACTCTTCTCCAGCACCCACCACAACTCAATTGTGCCATCAATACTTCTTTTTCTGTTCTCTTTGCTCATTGTCTAGCTCTCTCATGCATAACACATAATTGTGAAGATCAAGGCCTGGACCAGGTGCATCTCAGTCTCTAGACTGATATTGTTGTTCTTTAGCACTTTGAAGAGGTCCCTGACAGCAGCTCTTTTCCACATGCAATTTGTCTTTTTATTTCCTGACTGTTGGCAACAAGGTTATTGATTGCGGAAACGAGCAAGCAGATTGTTAATAATCTCAGTGTCTTCTCCATCTGTCATGAAGGTACCAATTGGCCCAGGGTGAGAATCTTAATTTTCTTGATTTTGAGCTTCAATCCATATTGCAGACTACAGACCTTCTGCAGCACATGCTTCAGGCCCTCTTCAGTTTTAGCTAGCAAGGTTGTGTCATCTGCATAATGCAGGTTGTTGAGAAGTCTTCTAAGCCCGATGCCACATTCCTCCTCATAAAGTCCAGCCTCTTAAATGATCTGTTCCACATATAGAATGAAAAGATTTGTAGACAGGGCACAACCTTGACACATTTCTTTTCTGATTTTGAACCATGCATTATTTTCTTGCTCTGTTCTGATAACTGCTTCCTGGTCCAAGTATAGGTTTAGCACAATCATGTGTTCTGGGATTCCCATTCTTCTCTAGTTTAGCCACAATTTGCTGTGATCTACACAGTCAAATGCCTTTGCTTAGTCAATGAAACACAATAGACATTTTCTGGTACTCTCTACTTTCAGCGAAGATTCCTCTGACATTTGCAATGACATCCCTAGTGCCACAGCCTCTTCTATAGCCAACTTGTATTTCTGGTGATTCTCTGTCAATGTACTGTTCTAATTGCTTTTTTATAATCTTCAGCAGAATTTTGCTTGTGTTAGTGATATGATTCTATAATTTCCACACTCTATTGGATCACCTTTTTTTGGAATGGAAATAAATATGGATCTTTTCTAGTCAGTTGGCCAAGTAGTTGTCCTTCAGATATATTAAATAATAAAATATATTTCAATAACATATTTAATTTAACTCAAAACATCCAAAATTATAATTTTAATATGTAATATATGAAAATTATTGATATATTTTGTAATGTTTTTATCTAGCATATCTTCAAAATCCATTGTAGATTTCATACATAACTCAATTTTAATTATAAATTGCTCAATTTGATAAACCACATTTATGCTCTCAGTAATTACATGCAGCTACTGGTTATCATATTGAACAGGTGATGTTCAAGTATTTCATATTTATCTATAGTAAACACACAACCCACTTTTAATTAATTACAGTTAATATCTTACTTAACAACAATAATAGCTAAATTGTCCCAAGTCTACCTATTTTTTATGCTTGCTATTATTTCTTAAATCTCATTTCTTCTCTCTGGATATACAATTTTTTTTCTGAAATACGTCTGTTGTGGTTCTTTTAGTAAGAATGTATTGGGTACAATTTCATCTTCATTTTAGTCTATCTGAAAATGTTGTAGCCAGCCCTTATTTTTGAATAATGGTTTAACTGGGAAAGTGAGTCAGCAAAAATTAGGAAGATCCTCAAGCAGATGGATTGACACAGCAACTGCAACTATCACTTGCATGTGGAGGATAGAGGAGCATAGAGCGAGGGGCTGATCTGTTGTTCCTAGAGTTGCTGTGAGTTGCAGAAAACTCGATGATACCTAACAACAACAATCTTAAGTTGACAATAATTTCCCTGCAGACCCTGAAGATACTGTCTTTTTTACTTCAAACAGTGTGCCTGGCTCCTGCTCACTATCTCGCATGGGAAAGTTTTAGTGCTCTTTTATCTTCAAGGAGCCGATTCTGACATCATCTGCCTGCTTAGACATAGATACCATAGCAAAGCCTTCAGCAGGCTTAGCTCCAGTCTTACTCATTGTTTTGTATTTCTTTTCAGGTTCTCATCTGTGAAGATGCTGTATTTAAAAAAAAAACAACACCCAAAACTTTTTAATCTATCTATAATTTTCAAGCTATATGCAGAACAGATTATCTGGGAGGCTGAGCTCTATGAGGAGAAGTGTAGCATCAGGATTGGAGGTAGACTCATCAACAATCTGCGTTATGCAGATGACACAACCCTCTTGCTGAAACTGAGGAGAACCTGAAGTGCTTGCTGCAGAGGGTCAAGGATTGTAGCCTTCAATATGGATGGAAGCTCAACATAAAGAAGACAAAGATTCTCACCTGGGCCGATTGGCAGCATCATGATGGATGACAAAGAGATTGAGATTGTTGACAGCTTTAGTTTGTTTGGCTCTACAATCAACATTGTTAGTACCAGCAGCCAGGAAATCAAGAGACAAATTGCATTGTTAAAGTCTGCTGTCAGAAACCTCTCCAAAGTACTGAGGAACAATGATGTCAGTATGGAGACTAAGGTTCACCTGATACAGGCCATGGTCTTTACAATTACTTGCTATGCATCAGAAAGCTGGGCAATGACTAGGGATGATAGAAGGAGAATTGATACCTTTGAGCTGTGGTGCTGAAGAAGAGTATTGAATATACCAGGGACTGCTAGGAGAACAAACAAGTTCGTCCTGGAGAGGGTGAAGCCAGGCTGCTCCTTGGAGGCCAGGATTCTGAAGCTCTGTCTGAAATAACTTTGGACATGTTGTAAAGCAGGATCAGTCCTTGCAGAGGGATATCATGCTTGGGAGGGTGGAGGGACAGCGCAGGAGAGGAAGACCCTGAATGAGATGGATTGATTCAATCACTGGGATAATGGGGATAGGCGTGTCGGAGACAATAAGATTGGCAAGGGATAGAGCAGGATTTAGAGCTGTTGTACATAGGGTTGCTACGAGTCGCTTGACAGCACACAACAACAACAACACTTTCAAGCATTCTATATTACATTTCAAAGACCATGACTATATCTTTGATGGATAAAGATCCTGTCAAAATATGGAGCCATCCTTTCCAGACATAAACAGCTTTGTTATACAGAGATTGCTTTATTGCAATGATAGTATCATTTTGTTTGTGTTTTCTATCCTTTTAATGCTAGTTTATAAAAGAGAGATAGATGTAGTGTTTAAATGGCAAGGGGCTGCATTGCCACCCAATCATCATGCTGTTTAAATCTACCAGTGAGTGCTCCATGAGAAAAATATGGGTAGGCTCCTCCTGTACAACGTGCTGGAGAGTCAGCTATTTTCTGGTTCTGGCTCACCGGTGCAAAGCAACAACATTATAGTGACGCATCTTTTTAAATCGATGGCTATTGGGTAGGTCCTGACTCATGGAGATTTTCCATCATGTTTCCAAGGCTGTGTAAATCCCAACAGAAAGAGACTGCCCATCTTTCTCTCCTGGAGCTGCTGGAGAACTCAGACTGCTGCTACCTGAACTCTCTCCTTTTACATTATTTATGTTTAATGTTTCAGTTGTTTTTCTTGGTAAAAGGTAAATAATAGGCAAGTAATTTATCTTTTATTCAGATAAGATTTGTATCATTTCCTTCTTCTATTGCATGAAATAGATCTCACATATTAGTTAACAAAAGTGGACTCTAATCATTAATGTCTCAGACTTTAAAAAAAGAGGCATTAAACGTCTTCTCATCAAGTTTGATATTAGAACTTGACACAAAGTAAAAATTTTTGATTGGGTTAATAAAGCATTCTTTTACTTCTATTTTAATATCTTTAAAATATATTAGAAATGACTATTAAATTCTTTTAAATACTTTTTGTTTCCCTCAAGATATTCATATGTTTTGACTTATTATTGTGTTAATGTATATTGATTTAATAAGATTGAATCATCCTTAGTTCTTGGAAAAATCTTACTTGGTCATGGATATTATTCTTTTAATTTACTACAGGAATCCATTACTAATATTTTAGTTAGAATTTTAGATTAAAATAATAAGTGAGATTAGCTTGTAATTTTCTTTTTGGTGCTTTCTTAGACTTTGTTTCGAGAGTTATGAAGACTTTGTAAAACTAACTGGGAAATTTTCCATCTTTTCATATGCTCTGATAAAGTTTAAATAACACAGAAATTATCTGCTCCTTGAAAGTTTGAAAGAATTCATCTGTGAAACCATCAGATTGTTTCTAAATTGTTATTTTTACATTATTTATCTTCTCGTTCAGAAGTAATTTTTAACATTTGCAATTAGTTATTTAAACAGACTTGCAATAATTATTCCTAGTTAACTCTTTGTTTACCTAGTTTAATTGCTTACTGTCTTTGTTCTGTACAACTCTTATAATCTTGAACTATAATATGTTGCTGTTGTTGTTATGTGCTGTCGAATCTCTTGAGACTCATAGCGACCCTGTGTACAACA
>NW_006399945.1:3614122-3640621 GCF_000299155.1 Elephantulus edwardii
AGTGGTTGTTGACGGATTATAAATAATAGAAAACTTTTATTTGAGGCTGATAAATAGACTGCCCCCACCCCCAACTGTGTAACCTGCTTTAGTGCCTGCATCTCACGAACAAGGAGGCCAAGCAAAGGTTCAGGGTTATGGTTTGCTCTGGTATTGAACACTAGGATAGAACCACAGGGCTGGGCCTGCCATAAATGTAGCCAATACTAATGAAATTCTAGGGTAGAGTTATACTTAGATCTCTGTTTATGAATTTGTTCCCTTGGAAATATTTCTAATTTCCACTAGAATGTGGTAATTTGGTTGACTCCTTCAATGTGCATTTCCAAATTTTTTTGAGGAATGAGCATGCTTTCCTTCCATGTATATGTATATGTAGGTGTCTTTGTGCCTGTGTCAATATCTGTGTGTGTGCTGTTGAATCCCTGAGTCAATTCTGGCTCATTGTGACCTTGTAGGACAGAGTAGAACTTCCTGGTAGGGTTTCTAAGGCTGTAATATTTATGGAAGCAGATTACCTCACCTCTCTTCCAAGGCTAGAGGCTAGTGGGTTCAAAGTGTTGCCTTTTGGTTAGTAGGTGAGTATTTAACCAGTACATAACCAGGTTGCTCTCTCTCTCTTTAGTTTTTGCCTCAGCTTTCAAACAACATCTGTCCACACTGGTATGACCTGAACTGACTAACTGGTCAAATTACATTAGATTGCATTCATGATGATGTAATCAAAATGATTACATTAGATTAAATTACATTCACAGGTATAAGGGTTGAATTTCAACATATATTTTGTGAGCTCTGGTGGCCTAATGATAAGGAGTTGCTCTGTCGATGCAAAGGCACATCGTTCAAATTCACCAGGTGCTCTGAGGGAGAAAAAAGGGTCATCTCCTCCCATGCAATTTACAGTTTCTGAAAAACGGCAAGAGGGTCAGTTATGAGTTGGTTCCATCTTGATGGCGCATAGCAATAATATTCAACCCATAAGAGTTTCTATTATTATTATTATTCAGAGTTTTTAAGAACTTGTCCAGTATCTTCTAAGATTGCAGCTGAAAAATTTGATGTCATTGTGATTTTGAAAGCTATTTTCCTCTCTAAAAGCTTCAATCCTCTTCTCTTTGCCTCAGTGTCCTGTTATTTCATAATTATGTGTCTTAAAGTAAATCTAATTTGCAGTACTTTTCTGGGCACGCTATGTACCATTTCAACTTTGAAACACAACTTTTCCTTGCTTGATAGATTTTGGACATGTCAGACTGATTCTCCAATTGTCATATCTTTTTCATCTCTCTCTCTCACCTATTTTTCACTTTTAAAACATTTTTATTAGGATATATCAATATTTACAGAAAATTACAAAGATAGTACAGAGAGTTTTCATATGCTGTACTTCTTTATTTCTCTATTACTAGCATTTTATAGTAGGGAGCTCCGGTGACCTAGTGTGTAAGGAGGTATGGTATACTGCCAACCCAAGGGCACACAATTTGAATCCACTAGCTGTTCTGCAGGAGAAAAATGGACAATCTTCTCCCTGGTGATTTACATTCTTTGAAAACATTTTAACATCAAGAAAACAAAAATCTTCAGGCCAGGCCAATAGGCAACGTCATGAATGATGGAGAAGGGATAAAATTTGTCAATGCCTTTGTCTTCCTTGGATCCACAATCAGCACCCTTCATAAAAGCAATCAGAAGATCAGGAGACATATTGCATTGGGAAAGTCTTCTCTTGGAACCTCTTCAAAGGATTAAAGAACAAAGACATCAATTTGAAGACTAAGGTGCATCTGATCCAAACCACGATCTTTCCAAATATTTGCTATTCATCTCATAGTTGGACTTTGGACAAGAAAGATGACAGAAGAGTCAATGTTTGTGAGTTGTGCAGTGAGAGAAGAGTGTTAAATATCCAATGAACTGCCAAAAGGACAAAAGACTTGGAAAAAATGTAACTGGGGTGCTTCTTGGAGGCAAGGAGAGCAAAATTTAATCTCAAATAACTTGAGCATGCTGTTAGGAGGGCCTAGATCTTGGAAAACGACATCATGCTTAGGAAGGTGGAGGGTTAGGAACGGAAGGGAAGATTCTCAATGACACAGTGACTGTAAAAGTGGGTTGAAGTGTGTCAGAGAGGATGTGGATGACACAGGATAGGGTAGACTTCAGATCCATTGTTTGTGGGGTTATAACGTGTAGTGGACTTGATGGCACTTAACACCACCACAACATTTTTTGTTTAACTTTCACATACTGGAACCAATTGAAAATGCCATGACTTGCATCAGATCCACTCTTAGTCCTTTTTCCTTCTGAACCCTTCAAAGATGGACAATCTTTCCCCATGCAAATAACTGCCTCTGAAAATCCGCCGGAGGGTCAGCTCTGGGTTGGTTCTGACTCGATGGTACATACAACAACAACCCCTCAAAGAGATGTTTTGTGGCCAATTTGCCCAATGCAACACATTGTTTGATTTCTTGACTGCTGCTACCACGGGTATTGATTGTGGATCCAAATAAAATGAAATCACTGACAACTTCAATCTTTTCTCCATCTTTAATGATGCTGGTCTATCTGTGAGGTTTTTGTTTTTCTTATGTTAAAGTATAAGCTATATTAGGATTTTATGCTAAAATTGTAAATAATTTTTGTATTATGTCTTTGATCTTTTTTAGCAAAGTGCTTCAAATCCTCCTTGCTTCAGCAAGCAAGGTTATGCCATCTACATATCAGGTTGTTAATGAATCTTTCCCCCATACTGATGCCAGGTTCTTCATATTGTCTAGTTTCTTGAATTACTTGTTCAGAAGACAAATAGTATAAGTATGGCAAAATGATACATCCTAGATATACACCTTTCCTGAATTTAAGAAATGTTTCCTCCCCCCCCCCCCCATTACCGCTGCTTGGTCTGTGTAAAGATTCCATATGAGCACAATTAAATGTTCTAAAATTCCCACTTTTTTCATTGTTATGAATTATTTGTTATGACCACTACTCATCTGCAGTTATCCATACTTCTATTGTTGTTGTTGTTGTCAGTAGCTACCAAGTAAGACTAACTCCTATAGAAGCTATGACCAGCAGACCTGAACCCCATCCTATCTTGTGCCATCCTCATCATCTCTGCCACACTTGAGCCAATTGCTGTGACAATCCATCTCAGTGGGGGAGTCTTCTTCTCTTTTGCTGACCGTCCCTTTCCAAGGAATAGCCTCTTCTAGAAACATGCTCAAAGTATGAGAGGCAAAGCTGCTCCATTCTTACCTTCAAGCAGGACTCTGGCTGCACTTAAGACATATCTCTGTTCTTGTGGAAGTCGATGGGACACTCAGTACTCTTCTACCACATCAGAACAAACAAGCATCAATTCTTCTGTCAACCTTATTTGATTGTATGTGAACTTCATGGAGAAAATGTTTAAAAAGAATAGTTTACACAGATTCCCTCATATTCTATTTCCCTCAACTGAACAACATTCATTTAAAATTTAAAATTCATGTAAAATTCTTTTATACCTTCATTTGAAACAAGAACTGACACATGATACTTTTTATTTTTTTAAATAAAGTCCATTCAAAACTTAAGAAGAAATAAACCAGGTATATTTTGACTTCTGTTTCAAGTTTCCTGCCTCACTGGGCTTGTTACAAAGAAAATTGCTTTAGCTATAAGAAATATTAGCATATTTATAATTTTTTAAATCACTAGAATGCTAATATTAATAAAAGACATTTACAGTTTTAGAATTATTATTTTGTTGGGCAAAACTGAAAAGATGAAACTCACTGCCAACAGGTTTCAAAACCTGGAAATAGAAAAGGATTCTCTGATTCATGACTGACTCTCTGTAGGGTTTCTGAGGCTCTAAATTGTAATGGAAGGATGGGTCTGTTTAAGTGTTCTACCATGTCAATCTGGATAGGGCACGAGTTTCAAGGAATTTGCCCATTTCTTCTAAGTTTTCAAATTTACATGAGTATAGATTTTCATAATAATCTGATATCATAGATCTAATTTCCTCTTGTTCTGTTGTGATGTCACCTCTATCATTTCTTAATCAAGTTATTTGTGCCTTTTCCTTTTTTCTTTTGTTAAGTTTGCCAATGGTTTGTCAATTTTATTGTTGTTGTTATGTGCCATCGAGTTGTCTGTGACTCATAACAACCCTATATACAACATCCCTAAACCCTGCTCTAAGCTTTGCCATTTTCATTGTATCCAACACATCTACCCCCATTACCCCAGTCACTGAATCAATCCATCTTATCGAGGGTCTTTCTCTCCTGCACCATCCCTCCACCCTCCCAAGCATAATGTCCCTCTCCAAGGACTGGTCCCTCCTTGCAACATATTCAAAGTATGTTAGACTAAGCTTCAGAATCCTTGCCTCCAAGGAGCAGCCTGGTTTCACCCTCTCCAGGATGAACCTGTTTGTTCTCCTAGCAGTCCATGGTATATTCAATACTCTTCTCCAACACCACAGCTCAAAGGCATCAATTCTCCTTCTATGCTCCCTAGTCATTGTCCAGCTCTCTGGTATATAGCAAGTGATTGCAAAGACCACAGCCTGTATCAGGTGCATGTTAGTCTCCATACTGACATCGTTGCTCTTCAGTACTTTGGAGAGGTCTCTGACAGCAGAATTTCCCAACACAATACATCTTTTAATTTCCTGGCTGCTGGTGCCAAAAGTATTGATTGTGGAGCCAAGCAAACCAAAGTTGTTAACAATCTCAGTCTCTTCATCATCTATCATGAAGCTGCCAACTGGCCCAGTGGCGAGAATCTTGAGTCTATACCACCTGAATTTCAAAACTATCCCAGAAACAGATTTGAGGTCTTGAACACTAATGAGCTGTGGGAGAATATCAACAATATCATCCAGGAAGAATGCAAAAGGTCATTACGAAGACAGAGAGAAAGAAAAGACCAAAATGGGTGTCAGAAGAGATGAATATTGCACTAGAGTGCCGAGAAGCCAAAGCAAAGGGAAGAAATCAAGATATTAAGGAGCTTAACAGAAGATTTCAAAGGGCAGTGTGGGAAGACAAAGTAAAGTATTATAACAAAATGTGCAAAGAACTGGAGTCAGAAAATCAAAGGGGCTCAACTCGCTCAGCATTTCTTAAGCTCAAGGAACTGAAGAACAAATTCAAGCCTTGAGCTGCAATACTTAAGGATGCTTTGCTTGAGTATTAAGTGATTCCAGAAGTATTGAAAGAAGATGGAAAGAATTTACAGAGTCAATTTTATTAACCCTTTTGAAAAACCAGCTACAGGCCATGGTCTTTGCAATCACTTCCTATGCATCAGAGAGCTGAACAATGACTAGAGAAGATAGGAGAATTGATGCCTTTGAGCTGTGGTGCTGGAGAAGAGTATTAAATATACCAGGGACTGCTAGGAGAACAAGTTTATCCTGCAGAGGGTGAAGCGAGGCTGCTTCTTGGAGGCAAGGATTCTGAAGCTTCGTCTGACATACTTTGTACATGTTGCAAGGAGGGACCAGTCCTTGGAGAGGGACATTATGCTTGGGAGGGTGGAGGGACAGCGCAGGAGGGGAAGACCCTCTATGAGATCGATTGATTTGGTGATTGGTGTAATCGGGATGGGAGTGTCAGAGGCAGTGCGATTGGCACAGGACAGAGCAGGGTTTAGGGCTGTTGTACACAGGGTCACTATGATACTCTATGGCACATAACAAGAGCAACAACAATAACTGGTCTTATTGATGGTTTCAATTGTGTTTATTTTTCTATCCCATTGATTTCAGCTCCTTTATAATTCCTTTCTTCTAGAAGCTGTTGGGTTAAATTGTTGTTCTTTTTCTATTTGATGAAAGTGTTGAGCTAGATAATTTATTTTGCTTCTTTCTTCATTTTTCATGTGTTTGCCTATTGCTGTGAACTTCCCCCTGAGGACTGCCTTAGCTGTATCCCAGAGGGTTTGATGCATTTATTTTCATTATCATTTGTTTTGAAGAACTTTTTAAATTTCACTCTTTATTTCTTCTATAACCGATCATGTTCTAGCAGGGTGTTATTTCGCTTCCATGTTGATGGCTTTATAAGCTTTACCTTTTTGTGGTTAATTTCTCGTTTTATGGCATTGTGATCTGAGAAGATACTTTGTATTATTTTAATGTTTTAAAATTTGTTGAATCTTGCTTTGTGCAATTCTGGAGAATGTACCATATGCACTTGAGAAGAAAGTGAACTGAGTTTTATTTGAGTGCAGTGCTCAGCATATGTCTATGAGGTCAAGTTGGCTGACTGTGTAGTTTAAGTCTTCTGCATATTTGTTAAGTTTCTTTTGAGTTGATCCATCTTTTAGTGAGAGTGGTGTGTTAATAAAGTCTCCTACCACTATTGTGGTACTGTTTATTTCTTTCATCAGTTTTTTTAACAGTTGTTTTATGTATTTAGCAGGTCTATAATTTTATGCATAGGTGTTGATTAATGTTATGTTTTCTTGATCTACTGTGACTTTAAGTATTATTTATCTTTTGTGGTGATTTTCATTCTGAAGTTTATTTTATCAGAGATTAATATTGCCACTTATGCTTGTTTGTGGATGCCATTTGCTGAGTATATTTTTCCCAGCCTTTGATTTGAGTCTATCACTCACATTGTTTATTAAATGTGTCTTTTGCAGACAACATATTGATGAACTTTGTTTTTTATCCATTCTGCTTCTCTTTTTCTCTTGATTGGTTCATTAAGTCCATTCATATTAGGTGTGATTATTGTCTGGCCAGGTTTTTCCATTTTGCTGTTAAGATTTGAAAAAAATAAGGTAAATAATAAAAGACAGTTAATGAGGACTACTGCACATAATTGTTTTTTTTCTATAATTATATTTTATTAATTTTCATAAACATTTACAGAGATTTTGGGTTTCCATTCATTCATTGTTGCACTATTCTCTCTACCCTCCTCCCAGTTTGTTCTTGTCCAAATGCCACAGTGCTTGTCAAAGCCAGTTCTGATTAATCTTCTTTGTCAGTGTGTCCTTTGCCATAATTGTAATAATTAATAGATTGCATTTATTTGTCGATAACTTTATAAACAATGGAATATACTCTCCAGCACTTAAGAGTTCAATGCAATTTTGTGCATTTTATATGGCAGCTTGATCTTCTGATACGGTTCTTTGCAACATGATTAAATAAATGTCTGTTTCAAACCAGAAAGAAAAAGTTGTAATGGAAGAAGACTGCCTATTTCTCTTCGGTGGAACCACTGATGGATTCATATCAATAGAGACATACAGCCTTTGGGTTAGCAGTGTGACTTACAGTGCCAGAAGGTTAGAGATGATCTGGTTTAATATTAAATACTGAGGCCAATTTGAGTGGGAAGGTTTGCTTATCCTACTTTCTTAAATTTTGAGTAGTGACCCTATGCACTACAGATTTGAACTGTGCCCTGTGCCATCCTTATTACCTTTGCTATAAGTGAGCCCATTGTTACAGTCACTGTGTTAATTCATCTCATTGAGGATCTTCTTCTCCTCTGTTGACCCCCCACCTTTCCAAGCATCAAGTCCTTTTTCAAGGACTTGCCCCTCCTAAAATCATGTCCACAACATGTGAAAGGAAGTTTCAAAATGTGAGTTGTTAATGCCACATTCTTCCTCATAAAGTCCAGCTTCTCTAATGAGTTGAGTAGTGCAATTTCTCCAGACAGTGATAGAGGCATTTAGTGAGCTTATTTCTGATCAAGTTCCTCAGTTTGGGGTCTACAGAGAGAGTGGAGAGTAAGAGGGGTTTGTGGTGGGCTAGCCCTGTTCTTTTTTCCCCCTGCACCAGCCAATGCAGGGATCTGATAACAAAACTGACATTCCCAGGTATTGGAGGGCTCTCTTTCCCAGAGCTGCTCAAGTGGTTTTAGATTCACTGGATTCACTAAAGTCCTGAAGATGATTGAAGAAGAAGGATTGATGCCTTTGAGTTGTGGTGCTGGGGAAGAGTATTGACTGCCAAGAGAACAAATAGGTTCATTCCAGAAAGGGTGAAATCAGGCTGCTCCTTGGAGGCAAGGATTCTGAAGCTTCATCTGATATTCTCTGGGCATGTTACAAGGAGGGACCAGTCCTTGGAGAGGGACATCATGCTTGGAATAGTGGAGGGACAGAGAAAGAGAGGAAGACCCTGCATGAGATGGATTGACTCAGTGACTAGGGTTATGAGGGTAAGTGTGTCAGAGACAATGAGATTGGCTCAGGCTAGAGCAGGGTTCAGAGCTGTTGTGCATAGGGTTGCTGTGAGTTGCAAGTGACTCAATGGCACGAACAACAACAACTGTCCTAAAGGTAGGCTGTTCTAACTCTCAGGCAGTGCTGTTATAGAAGAAAGGACTGATTGTTGACTTCTATAAAAATTCCAGCCAAGAAAGCCCTGTAGAGCAATCTTCCCTGTAATACATGAGGTCTACATGAGTCTGAATCAGGCTGATGGCAGATGTTTTGGAATTTTGGAATCTGGTGAACTCACTAACCTGATGCTACTATTTCTCTCCATTGAGGCGACTTAGAGAGAAGGGGCTTGCATAGCATTTGGGGGGAAAACCCCCAAAAGAAACAAACTAAAAAACCTCCAAAAATTAATTTGTAAGGTTTTAGCTTTTTTTTTTTTAAATGTTGCTAACCAAGGTTGGGAGGGAAGAAGGGGATAAAAAGAGGGACTAGCTATTCAGTAATGGTGGGTGAATAATAAGACACACATAACTAATGCCACTGAATTGTACACATGAAGAACACTGAAAGGACAATTGCTTCATATATATACATATACATATAGCACAATTAAAAAGGTTTTAACCAAACAGTTTTCGTCATGTCTATGATTAATTGATGAGTTCTGTACCCAATTAACTATAGCAAACTTCAGATTTGCATTATAGGTGCCTTTTCAGAATCCATTGGTACTTTAAAAAAAAAAAAAAGCTCCACTCAATGGCTCATTTCAGCTCCACCTAAAAGTCCTTAAAGCGCTAACATTAGTTTTGGCTCGGGGCATATGCTTTCGGCTATCTCTCCAATTCTTTCTCCCTCCCAGCTGGTGTAAACCCAGCTTTGTGGAGTCTATTCAGGCCCCTTCACATTTGCATGTCTATCAGTGGTCTTTCACAGCCCAGTGGCCCCAACAAGTACTTTCCAATGGCCGCTTTGTTCTCCAGAACCACCCAAATCAGGGCTTCCAGCTTCCTCTCCTCTTAGTTCTCTGTGCTTGGTTGAGGCACCTGTTACTTAAGAGTTTGTAAAACCTTTGCTGGGTCCTATAAGTTTCACCTTTCCTGCTTGTTGAGATCACTGCTTATGGGGAAAGTATGAATTTTCCTTTTGTATATGTCACTAGAAGCCACATAGGCACACCTTTTAATCTTCTTTATGCCTCCTTTCCACTTCATTTGCAACAGGCTGGAGACTGGATTCCACATAGATGAGAGGGTAAAAATATTTTTCCCTCTAGCCTTCTTTCTTTATAAATTGAAATTGTCCTGAAGGTGAAATCTGTATGTATCTGAAATGACTAGAATGAGAATAATTTTAAACCAACATTTTAAATTAGACCACATCCAGAGAGTGAATAAATTAAGTTCTACTTCAAATATTCCTTCTCCACATTATGGCAAAATTATTATGCCCACTTAAAAAAAAAGAAGTGAGCATAACTGTGTCTGATTAGATATTTTTTGGTTCTAATTTGTGTGACTATACTTTTGTGACTTTATAGATGCATGTTGTTGGGTGCCTCAGTTAATTCCTACTCAGAATAAACCTATATGACTAAGGAGAAATCCCCATAGGCTAGACTGTGGTCTTTTCTGGGGCAGATCACCAGATCTTTTCTACTATCTCTTTTAATTACCAGGTAAGTGCTTAACCATTGCATGACCAGGCCCCTCCCCTCCACTTCTTACTATTTCTATCTCTAGTTCACTCTATCCATCTAGTCAGGAAAGGTGTGTGATTTTCTATCATCTATCTATCTATCTATCTATCATCTATCTATCTATCTATCTATCTATCTATCTATCTATCTATCATCTATCTATCTATCATCTAATAAGGAAAGGTGTATGTCTTGGCCATATCCTTTCACCATACTTAACCAGTCTGAATGCTGAGCAAATCATTTGAGACACAAGGAATTGTACTGATAACCTAAAGGTGATGCCTCTGGAGAAATATGGGCAATCTCCACTCATGAAGTTTATAGACTCAAAAAAATCCTGAAGGATCAGATATGTGTCAGTTCCAATTTAATAGCAATGAATTGGGTTAGGAAATTACATGAAGAATAGTTTGACATTTAGCCTGGGTTGCCTGTGGTTATATAAGAAGAGCATAGTTCAAGGAGAAAAATGAATTGGGTGGGTGGGGGGGATGGGTGGACAGGGAGAAAAGTGCAACAATGAATGACTAGAAACCCTAAGTCTCTATAAACTTTCATTAAAATGAATGAAGAAAAAAGAAGAGCATAGTTGACAATTGGAGGAGGAGACATTGATGGCATGAAATGTACAGATGACACAATCTTACTTTCTGAAAGTAAGAGGTCTTGAAGAACTTTCTGAAGACTATCAATGACTACTATCTTTAATATGAATTACATATAAGCATAGAGAAAATAAAAGTACTCATAATTGGAACAATAAATATCTATCTACCTGATAAAGGGATAAAACATTGACATCATGAAAGATTTCATTTTACTTGGATCCACAGCCAATATCCATGGATACAGTAAAGAAATCAAATGACATATTGCCAGCAACAAAGAAGACTTCCCTCTCATTCCTTTCCTTGATGCCAGGGGCACCAAACTAATGATTCTGAGGCACAAATAAAAGAGGCTTCAAATCCCCCCCCCCAAAAAATGACATATTGCCTTTGGCAGATCTGCAAAAGACCTCATCTTAAATAGCAACAATGTAACACTGAGGTCTAAGGTATACCTGACCCAAACAATGATATTTTCAATTGCCTCATATGCATATGAGAAGAATTTCAAGCAACAACATATGATCAAGAGGCAAAGGTAATGAAGGAGGAAGTTCAAGCTGCTCTGAAGGACTTGGCAAAAAAATAAAGCCCCAGGAATTGATGGAATACCTACTAACATATTTCAACAAATAGATGCTGCTCTGACTGTGCTCACCAGATTGTGCCAAGAAATCTGGAGGACAATTACCTGGTCAACTGACTGAAAGAGATCCATATTTATTCCCATTTCAAAAAAAGGTGACCCACAGAGTGTGGAAACTATTGTACAGTATCATTCATATCATGTGCAAGTAAAATCCTGCTCAAGATTATCCAGAAACTACTGGAATAGTACATTGACAGAGAACCACCAGAAATACAAGTTGGGTTTATTTGTATTTATCTTGTGTTTATAATACAAGAGGCCGTGGCATTAGAGATATTATTGCCAGTGTCAGATGGACCTTGGCAGAAAGCAGAGTACTAGAGGAACATCTATCTGTGTTTCGTTAACTATGCAAAGGCATTTGACTGTGTAGAGCACAATAAATTGTGATTAACCTTGAGGATTAGGGAATCCCAGAACACTTGGTTGTGCTTATGTGAAACCTATACTTGGACCAGGAAGCAGTCCTCAGAACAGACAGGAAAACACTGCATGGTTCAAAATCAGAAAAAGAGTGCTTCAGGGATGTGTCCTGTCTCCATAGCTTTTCAATTATATGCAGATCATTTTGGAGGCTAGACTTTATGAGGAGGAATGCAGATGACAAAATCGTGCTTGCTGAAAGCGAGGAGGACCTGAAGCGCTTGCTGCGGCCTTAAATATGGATTGAAGCTCTTCATCAAGAAGACAGATCTTATTACTGGGCCAGTTGGCAGCACCACGATAGATGGAGAAGAGATTGAGTTTGTTCACAATTATAACTTGCTTGGGTCCACAATTAACACTCCTGGGACCAGCAGTCAGGAAATCAAAAAACATACTGCACTGGGAAAATCTGCTGTCAGGGACCTGTCCAGAGTACTGAGAAGAAACGATGTCTGTCTAGAGACTAAGGTGTACCTAATCCAGGCCATGATCTTTGTAATTACCTGCTATGCATCAGAGATTGGGATAATAACTAAGAGGATAGAAGAATTGAGCCTTTAGTTGTGGTGCTGGAGAAGAGTCTTGAACATTCCACAGACTGCCCCCCCCCCCAAAAAAAATAGGTCTGTTTTGGAGAGAGTGAACCCAAGTTTCTCCTTGGTGGCTAGGATTTTGAAGCTCTGTCTCACATATTTTGGGCATGTGGCCTGGAGGGAACAATCCTTGGAGAAGGACATCATGCTCAGAAGGGTGGAGGGACAGCACAGGATAAGAAGACCCCAGATGAGATGGATTGATACAGTGACTAGGGCAAGGGGGGTAGGTGTATTGGAGTCCACGAGACTGGCTCAGGCTTCAGAGCTATTGTACACAAGGTTGCTATGAGTCGCAAGTGACTTGACAGCACATAACAACAACAAAAACAACATATGAATTTGAAAGCTGAAAGATGAATGAGGAAGGCTTTAAAAGAATGTTTTTGAATTATAATGTTGTCAAAGAATATTAAATATGGTCCACCAGAAGACAAAACAATGTATCTGAGAATAAGTGTGACTGGAATGCTATTTAGAAGAGAGGATGGAGAGACTTTATCTCTTATACTTTGGACATATTACCTAGAGGAACCAGTTCCTGGAGAAGAGCATTATGTTTGGTAAGGTAGAGAGACAACAAAAAAGAGGAAGATCTTTAGTAAGATGAATTGACCGAATGGCTGCAACACTGGGCTCCAATAGAGAAAGAATTGTGTGACAACTGACTGGGAAGTGTTTTGTTCTGTTGTACACAGCGTCACTATGAGTTGGAACCCACTAGAAAGCACCTAGTAATAATAATAGCAGCAACAACAACTTTATATAAATGTGTTCCTAGATGTTTGGACATAAACACTTCCTCAATTACTTCTGTATGTTTAAAACAATATCTTTTATCTTTTTTCTCTTGAAATTCAACACAGAAGGTGTGTACAGGGTTACCTGATCAGACCTGAGAGAAAGGCAGCCTTGTAATTTTATTTCTAGGTTATGAATGAATTATTATCTTTAATGTTACTAATTTGTTTATCTTTGTTGCTCATTGCTGCCAAGTTGCTTCTGAGTCACAATGAACCTACATACAACTGAATGAAATGAGGCCTGGGCTCGCCCCATTCTCACAATCCCTGCTTTGTTTGAACCCATTGTTGCTGCCACTCTGTCAATCCATCTCACTGAAGGCTTAACCCCCTACCCTTTGTCTTACCTCTATTACACATGTGATTTTTGAAGTCCTGTTATTTTGGAAGTAGATGGCCAATGCATCTTCCTAGTCTGTCTTAATTTGGATGCTTAGCTTTAGAACAATATCTAACTGACAATTATTTTACCAAAGGGAACACTTCCCTGTTACTGAAGTAACCAATGGATTTAGTGTCTCACACCCCCTAGCCCCTAGTCTCACCCCAGTGCCCCAGCATATGTGTCTTGTCCCTTCCCTTTCCCTGCTCCATCAACATCCCCTTGCACTCCTGCCTACTCTGTCCAGCACCTCCCTTCCCCCAGCAAATCTTTGATATGACGGCTCGGGCCTCAAGTCACTTCTGTGAAGCCTTGCACCTTGTGCTGCTGCTGGTTTCTCATGCTGCTGTCTGCTTTATGATCCTCTTTTCCAGGAACTGGTCTCCAGATGACATATCCAAAGTCTGTAAGAGGAAGCCATCATCCTCCCTTCTTGGGTACGTACTAGCTGTGTCATTTTTTTCTAAGAACAAATAGTTTCTTCTTTTAGCAGACCCTCTTATCATCAATATTTTTCTTTGCCTACACCATAGCTTGAAGGTCAACTCTTCTTTGTTCATCTTGAAAAATTTGTATGAGGTAATTGAACATAGCATGGCCTGGGTAAGGTACACTTTAAGATGACATTAAAGTGTCATCTTTGATTTTTAACAATTTTTAAAAGCTTTCCCCTAGCCGCTTCTACGGACATTGATTGTGAGTCGAAGGAAAATGAAGTCTTTGACAAGGTCAATCTTTTCTCTATTTATCTTCATGTTGCTGCTTATGGGTACAATTCTGAGGTTTTATTTTCTTCATGTAGAGGAATAATCCATACGTTTATCTTCATTATAAGATTTGCTTTCAATAGCAAGGTTGTTGTTATGTGCTGTCAAGTCAACTGTGACTCATAGCGACCTTATGAACAGTGCCTCTGAACCCTGTGCTTTCCTGAGCCAGTCTCACTTTCTCTGACACACCTACCCCCATTACCCTAGTCACTGTGTCAGTCCATCTTCTCTGGGGTCTCCCTCTCCTGTGCTGTACCCCACCCTTCCAAGCATAACATCCTTCTCCAAGAATTGTTCGTTCTGGACATCATCCCCAAAGTACGTGAGACAGAGCTTCAAAATCCTTGACTCCAAGGAGCACCCTGGTTTAACACGATCCAGGACAAGACCTCTTGGCTGGCTGTGGTGTGTTCAATACTCTTCTTCAACAGGCTGTTAAGGAGTCTTCCTCCAATCCTGTTACACTTTTTCATATAGTCCAGATGCTTAAGTTACTTGCTCAGCATAAAGATTGACTGAGACTGGTAAAAGGATACAACCTTGGAGCACATCTTATCTGATTTTAATGCCTAGAGTATCTTCTGGTCTTGTTCAAATGATTAATTCTTGTTCTATGTAGGTATGAACACAATTAATTGTTCTGGAATCCCTATTCTTTGTAATATTACCCATAATTTGTTAATATCTAAAAATTCAGATGCTTTTGCATAACCAATAAAACATAGGTAAACATCTTTCTGCTAGTCTCTGCTTTCAGTCAAGTCCATCTAATGCCAGCAACAATATCTTTCACTTTAAGTCCTCTTCTGAATCTGACTTGAATTTCTGGAAGTTTCTCATCTATGTATTGCAACAAATATTTTTCATTTATCTTCAGCAGAAAATAATAATTATGTGCCTAAAAACATCTACTTACTGCTTTTTAGAAGAAGATACTGGACAAAAATCTCAGTCTTTGTGACTTTTGACTTTTACATGGGTCTTTTTCTTCCTGTTCCCAGCTCAGTGACAACCTCCTCAAAAAATGTCAGTCATTTCTATTATGGTGCATTCACATGATCCAGCATGCAGGAGTAATGATTTTGTAAGTTTCTACCTAACTTGGGAGTGACTGGAGAGCATTATGCTAAGGGAACTAACTCAGTTCCATAAGAACAAATATGGTATTAAACATTATTGTAGAACATGGATGAGGATTCAAGGGGGTGAGCAGAGGGCTGAGGATTGGGGAGGCCAGAGAGGGGTGTTTAATCATAGGGTAGCACAATTTGATGGGTGGAGGGAAGGATGAGTAAAGGAAATGGGAAGAATCTGGTGTGAAAAACAACATATACAAACTTTGTAAGTAAATCAGTATAAAGTAAAAATTTTATTCTAAATAAAAAAAAGAACTGAAAAAATTGCAATCATTTCATATGATTGTACACTATACTCAATGAATTAAAATATTAATAATGATACACAAATATTTAGATAGTAATTAATAAAGTTTAGTTAATGCAGGTAATTGCTTTCTAAATTGTGAAAACAGTTCAATGAAACTGTTATTTTTAAAATTTTACATTGCTGCCTTTAAAACAATTTTTCTCAGCTGTCTAAAAAACTGAAACCAAGCAAACAAACAAAAATTTATCTACTTCTGTCAAGTATATTGTAACTCATTGACACGGCGGGACAGAGCCCACTGCCTCACAGAGTTAGTTTCCTGGGCTCTAATCTTTACAGAAAGCAGTCCTGCGAGCATCTCAGATGCAAATGCACTGTCATCACATCCATTCAGCGTCCTAGTGACCCTCCATCAGGTTTCTGAGGCTGTAAATCATAAGAGAAGACTGCTCATTTTTCTCCCTTGAAGTCACTAATGGATTTGATCAGCTGGAGCTGTGTTGCTTTTGGTTAACAGAATACATGCTGTAGACTACGCGCAACATGTCAGGCTGCTAAACAATAGGTTAGGGACCTATGGTGACTTGGTGGTAAGGAATTGCACTGCCAACCCAAAGGTATGCAGTTTGAATCTACCAGCTGCTGCTCTGAGAGAGAAAGATAGACCATCTCCTCCTACTGCCTCTGAAACCTCCTGGGGATCAGCGATGGGTCAATTCTGACTCAATGGTATACAATAACAATAATAAACAAAAGGTTAGCATTTGAATGCACCAGCAGCTACCCAGGAGAAAAATGAATAGTCTTCTCTCATAAGATTTGTACCCTTGGAAACCCAATGGAGGGTCTTCCTGCTTCAGAACTGACTCCATGGCAGTGGATTAATCTCTACAGAAGGAGACACCAGTTTCTTTTTCCTGTGGAGCACTTCGTGAGTTCAAACAGTCCACCTTATAGTTAGCTGTCAATTGTTTAAATACTCAACCATCTGGGTTTCTTCTTAACAACCTAGAAGACTTTAGTTTTGTTTTGCTTTTTCAGAAGGATGGAAAATGTTAATTTCAGAAAACAATCTGAGTTTTTGTGTAAACTGGAGAACGTGCGACCGGAGTGCTCACTCCTTGGAGGTAAATATAGGAAACTTTGTCTCATCTTCCCTGGACATGTAGTTAGGAGGGACTGATCCTTGGAAAGGGACATCATGCTTGGAAAGGTGAAAAGATAGTGAAAGAGAGGAAGACCCTCAATGAGATGGAGTGACACAGTGACTGTTACAAAGGGCTCAAGTATATCAGAGACATGAAGATATGAGGATAGAGCAAGGTACGGTACAGATCTGTTCTTCATAGAGTTTTTATGAGTTGTCTACTCAAGGTCACCTATAAACACCAACACTCTTTACTTATCAACTATCTCATTATCTGATGTTTAACAGAAAAATTACAAAAAATACACTATCTGACTTTTCTTACATGAACAAAAAATGTCTTACAGCATTGTGTGTTAAGGTGCCAGATAACAGCAACAGTGGCTATGATGGTTAAGGTTCTATGCTCAGCTTGGCAGGGCCAGGATTCTCAGTGGATTGGCCTTTATAGAATGATAATATTTGAGCGGTAAATAATGGGACAATCGTCCTCCATATTGTGAGGTGATATGACCCATATTGTGAGGTGATGTGACCATTCTCCATTTTGCATAACTCTGACCTTTCTCCTAACAACCTGGTATTTAGAAAATAACCATTCAATAAACAAGGAGTCAGTATAAAAAAATATTAACTCTATTGAGTTTCCCAAGAGAAATTGTCATTTGGAGATGGTTTCTGATTATAGGCAGATGGACAAAGAGTTGTGCTATCAACCCAAAGGCACTCAGTTTAAATCTTCCTGTTACTCTGAGGAAGAAAAATGGACAGTGAATCCCATGTGATTCACAGCCTCTGAAGACCTACTGAAGAGCCATTTATGAGCTGATTCCAACTAGATAGTATATAACAATAATAGAGCAAAAAGGGGTATTTGTTGTTATGTGCCATGAAGTCACCTGCTACCCATAGCGACCCTGTGTACAGCAGCTCAGAACTCTTCCCTATCCTGAGCCAGTCTCACTAGCTCCAAGACACCTACCCTCATTTCCCTAGTCACTGTATCAATCCATCTTATTTAAGATCCCCCTCTCCTACACCGTCCCTCCACTCTTCCAAGCATGATGTTCTTCTCCAAGGATCGGCCTCTCCAGGCCACATGCCCAAAGTATATGAGATGGAGCTTCAAAATCCTAGCCTCCAAGGAGAAACTTGGTTTCACCCTCTCCAAGACAGACCTATTTGTTTCCTTGGCAGTCCATGATATGTTCAAGACTCTTCTACAGCACCACAATTCAGAGGCATCAAATCTTGTGTCATCCTTAGTCATTGTCCAGCTCTCTGATGTATAGCAACTAATTGTGAAGACCATGGCCTGGATTAGGTGCACTTTAGTCTCTTAGTCTCTAGTTGGTTTTCAGCATTCTGGAAAGGTCCCTGACTGCAGATTAGTGTCTAAGGAAAAAAAAATCCTTGACTACCAAACAGATATAACATAAAGGTATTCAGGACAAGGTCCCCAAGCTCTCTGGCATTTCTGGAACCTAAAGTAGATTAGAAAAATGTTGGTACACTTCTTCACTGCCTAAGTATATTTTTTCTTTTTTTTTCTGGCCCACGAGATTTTATTGACATATTATATCTAGTCACACAATAGACATTATCACGAGGAGCCGTGATGACACAATGGTTAAGTGTTTGGTAACTAATCAAAAGTTGATCCACTAGAAAAAAAAATCTGGATTATTTGCTTTCAAAGAGACAGCCAGTGATTTTGTTAGGTGCCATTGAGTCAACTGTGACTCATACTGATCCTATGAAACTTGTCCTATCCTGAGCCGTTCTTGTCATCCTGATATACTCAAGCCCATTGTTATAATCATTGTATTGATCTATATTGCTGAGATATTTCCTCCTTTTTGCTGGCCCTCTACCTTTCCAAGAGAGTTCTAATGACTTGTTACTGTTGATTGTCTTTGAGTAGAGCATGATTCATAGTGACCCTATGAACAAAAGGCCTGAAGCCCCTCTACAACTATTGACATTTATCAAAGTTCATAGAGTCTCCGGAGGCATGTTGTTTGGGAAGTGGATACCACTCCTGCTTCCAACTGGTGACTTAGTGGTAAGAAATTGCACAGTCAGTAAAAAAGTATGTGGTTTGAGTCCACCAGCTGCTCTGCAGTGAAAAGATGGCTCATGTCCTCCTGTGCAATTACTGCCTCTGACAACATGCTGGAGCATCAGGTATGCATTGATTCTGTCTTCGTGGTATACAACAGTAACTACCTTTCCAAGCATGATGTCTCTTTCCAAGGAGAATATCTGAGATGAAGTTTTACCCTCCTTACCTTCAAGTAGTATCCTGGTTGGACTTTCTCCAAGACCTACTTATTTGTTCTTTTGTCAGTCCTTGGGATATTCATTATTCTTCTTCAATACTACAAAGTAAAAACATCAATTCTTTTTCTGTCATGCTTTTTCACTGTCCAGCTTTCAGATGCATAGAATAAAAGGCGTTGAAAAGACCATGCTTTGAATCAGGTGTACCTCAGTCTTTAACTTGGCATCATTGCTCCTTCTTACTTTGGCCTTTGATGCCACTTTTCCCAATGCAATATGTCTTTTGAGTTCTTGATTGCTGGGACCAGGGTTTTTTATTTTTGATCCAAGTAAGACATTACAGCCTGGGAAACCCCAGAGAACATTCATCCTCGTAAGGCAGTTCTCCTCCGTCTTATGGGGTCACTATGATTACACATAAAACCAACAGGTGTTAACAATTTTTACAAATGTCTTTCCCACCCCCATCCTAGGGTTACAATGAGATGGATTTGGGGAAGGAAATTTACCCTATGCAAAAGTAGGCTGGAAGAATAAAAAATTCTGCATGGGAAGGTAATGTTCCTTCGAGACCGAGAAAACAGCTGTGTCTGCAAGGGCTCTTGGAGAAGTTTCTAAACTGTGCAGTTATCAAACATTAAGGGCCATACATTGGATTAGGCACAGCCCTGGCCTGTGCAGCACAGACCACTCTATATGCTCAGGGCTTTTCTTTGCTCCAGGACTGACTAGGAGAGAGGGCAGCTGGGTCACTGTATTTCCCAAGGAGCAAACAGTGGAGGTTGCCAGAGGTGAAAGGTTAAACACTGATGTCAGTAAAGTGAGGGTGATTTTTGAGAAGGGGGAGTGGGCTGACAGGGAAGTTGGGGAAAGATGGAGGGAGACAAGAGCCTGACATGCCTGCCCAGAGTTGAGAGAAAACAGACTGACCACTTCCCCCTCCTCCTGTGGCTCCAGATCTGAAGGTACATTTGCCTACTGGCTGCTGTGTCTCACTCTTTGGCTTTCTCGGCTTTGCGGTTTGGCATTTGCTCCAACATCTTTACTTTGTGTACAAGATATCTGTAAAAGTTGGTCTTCCAAAAGTATCCTGATACTGCCTAGACTTTAATTTCTTCAGAAATACATGCAGCTGTCTCTAAGTTAATATTTTTTCTGATTTATGTATAAATTGTAATTAAGATCATGCCCCATAAAGCCTATTATTTAAAAAATTCAGGGTTCATAATAACCAAGGCATACTATTTTGCAACATGCATCAAAGCATTATTACGATAATATTATCATGGTGAACATGTTTTAGTGCATCTGGAAGTGCTTTTTAAAATTTTTTATGCAGAGAAAGGTACACTCTGTAGCATACACCATGACAAACATTTGATACCTGACTTTAAATATGAACCAGACATAACTTACTCCATTTTAAGTATAAATTCTATTTAAAGACAGATTAAGGAATGGAGCTCCTTCATAATCTGTGGACTGCCTATATTTCAAGTTGCCTTGAGGACAGAGGTGCGTTTTTGTTTTGTTTTGTTTTCACATTTCTCAAAGGTTGCTAAACTTCTTGCATTAAAAGTAGTCCTGGGTTTCGAGATAAGCCCTAAGTCAATCAAAAGGAAATCTGAAAAGAGAAGAAACATGAGGTTCATTGAAAATGAACCACTTGAATGCCTAAAATTACCAGAAAGTAATATGTGTGAGGTGTTTGCACCATCCTTACACTTCTTTTTCTTCCCTGAGAACATTCCAATATAATTTTGCTAATTGTGAATGCTTTTGAGATGACTGCCAAGCTTCTTAAAGTCATTTTGAAGTGCCAGGTCAATGTCCGCAGTGTTTGTTAAGAAACAAGGACTGTTCTTCCTCTATCCTCATATCCCCCGTGATGAGCTCTTCCTCCAGAGCTGAAGAGAAACTTTACTCATAGCTGAGGAGAAAAGACCAGTTACCTCTGGGCCTGCATTCCCGCTGGCTGCCAGGATCCCTCCTTAAAGGAATTCTGCCACCTAAGACAAGTGTAGAAAAGCACTCTGTGTTCTGACTGTGAGATTGGAGGAGGGATGCCCATTAGCAGACCTGGCGTGAATGAGGTCTACCTGGTGGTGATTTATTGATGGATTTACTTGTCAGCTTTACCCCTGACTTCCTGATGGAACCAAAGACCTCCCCTCCCCCGCCACTTGGGCTTTTATTTTCTTATCTATAAAGTGGCGGCAGGGGGTAGGTGGGGTGGGGTGGGGGGAATTCTTTTTTCTCTTTGCCCAATCCACTAATACACGGAGGGCTGTGAAAAATCTTTGAGCTTCAAGAGGAGAAAGAAAATTAGTAGGAAAACATAAAACAAAAATCAGAGGATGTAGCCAAATGACTAAGAAGGGAATGGTAGGTAAGGAAAGAGATGGACAAAGAGAAGCAAGAGAGAAAGCAAAAGGAGGGCTAGGGGCAGAAAGAAAGAGCAAAAGAAGGATCGGTGCTTGTCAGACAAGAGGTCTGGTTAAGGAGACTGTCTCCTGCTTCTGGAGAGAAGGAGTGAGATCTTATTCAAATCTCCAGAGACCTGTTTTCTTAGATATCCTGTGGAAAGCATTTCAATGCCCAACAACACTGATGTGTTTGCGTAGGGTTCTGGCTTCTTGGATGAGAGGGAGGGAGAGAGAAGAAAACTGCCCGCAGAGGTAGAAAGAAATGTGTCCTCAAGCTTGTTCTTGTTCTGTGATTTCAAGGTCAGGCTGGACGGGGAGGGACAAATTCTCACAGTGGGAGAGTGTGTGAGTGTCTTGAGTTGAAACGGTCCAACATTTATGAAATCATACATGTAGATTTAAAAACACATTACAATTCTATTTGTCAGAGGGCAATGCACATACAGAATGCTTCAGAAACAAGGATGTCAAGAGTGCACCTCATGTACTTTGGCCATGGTGTCAGGAGGGGCCAGTCCCTGGGAAGGGACAGCACGCTTGACAAAATAGAGTGTCAACAAAAAAAGGATGACCGCCCTCCCCCACCAGCATGGGTAGACACAGTGGATGCAACAGTGGGCTCCAACAACAATGACGATTGGGATGCAGCAAGACCGGGCACATTTCTTTTTTATTTTACATATGGTCACTGTGAGTCAGAATCATATGGAAGGCATCTAACAAAAACAACGTAGGATGATGTAGAAAACAAAATCACTATAAAAACAATCGCAGTAGAGGTGTGGAACTCAACAGCAGCCGGCTGGAGTCATGTGTGCCCCCTTCACCTCTCATGATGAAACCTTATTAGCCTCTCTCTGCTCAGAGATCTTCAATGTAGGTGGTGAAGATGCTTTGTTACAGGCATACGCCTTGCTCTTATTTTTAGATGCTGTTGAGTCCAGTCCAACTTATATACACAAAAAAGATGTATAGAAAGAGACATCATGCTTGGAAAAGTGGAGGACTAGTGAAAGAAAGGAAAACCCTCCAAAACATGCTCAAGCCCAGTGTTGATTGTTGTGGTCACCGTGTCAGTCTACCTCACTGACGATCCTCTTCTTGGACTCTCCACCTTTCTCAGTACGCTGTCTTTTCCCAAAGACTGACCCTTCCTTACCATAGACCCAAAGCATGTGAGGTGAAGTTTCCCATCTGTGCCTTCAAGGCACACTCTAGGACCTCCTCCTGGATTTGTGTGTTCTTTTGGCAGTCAGTGGAATACTGGGCCATCATGGGTCACTGGGATGGAATGGTCAAATGATACCATTCTGGAAAATCATTGAACCTGTAGACCACCTCATTTAGGCCTCTGTGACTCACCCGTGGACCTGGTTTACTCTCACAATGAGGAAGCCCTGGTCTCCTCACCGAGGTAGAAGATGTCTCAGTTGGTCACCTCATAATCGAGAAGTTCTTATTCTGATGCTTCAGGTTTGTCTTGAAATTGAACGCAGCATTACCCCCCGGTGATCACTTATACTCAGAATCCACTTTCTTTCCTTAATTTCTCACAGTGGAGACTGAAGAACCCCAAAGGGGTATATCTCCCAGGGAAGGGTGCCACCCTAGAGGGACTGGAGTGGTCAGTGTCCTACTTTCTACTGGGCTGATGGGTGTCAAGCTGCCCTTTCTTCCTCCACAAGAGCCAAGTGAAGGAAATGAGAAGCAGGAAGGCGACAGGAAGCCCTGAATGCAGGGACCTCTAACAAAATGCAAACATCTCCAGGGCCCTACCCCCACCTCCGTGTCTCCCTCCACCCCCTCCAAGCCCCCCTTCCCCATCCCCACTCACCACCCCCATCCCGCTGGTAACAGGGTGTAATCTTGCCTCTAAACACAGAATTACAGAAAACAAGGGGGAAAAGCCCCAAAAAGAATAATTAATTTCTGCTTCCTCATGCAAATCCTTTGGCCAGTCATTTAAGGTTCAGAGCAGGACCAATTCAGTTCCTTGTGCAAATTCCTAACTGAAGGCATTTAGAATAGAAGAGAGAGGGAGAGGAGAGAAATTGAATGGATTTACTTTTCTAAGAACCAGAATTAACAAAGGTTCCATTTTCCATGGTTATGGGTCTGGCTAGACAGCCCTCACTGACAAGCTCTCCAAACACATGTGCTGGCTTGTTGAAAAGGCCTCAGTGTTGACTGACAGATAATTGAAGTGACAAATTGTTTCATTGTATTTGGCAGGGAGAGTGCTGTATTAGATAATTATGGAGAACAGAGGAGCTCTGGGGTCTCAGGTCACAAGACATGCCTGACCCTATTTTCTGAAAACTAAAAGGAGTTCTTGGTCCCAGCGGATCCGAGTGTGAGCCTCTCTCTCTCTTTTGGGTTGTTGTTGAGTTTTTTCTTCTCTTTTACTCCCCCTCTCTTTCTCCTCCCCTTCTCTCCCTCCCTCCCTTTCTGATCTAATGATTAAGAGCTAAAGAATATAGAGACCTCCAGAGCTGAAGAAACAGGTCTTGCTCCCACCCCACCCCCCATGCCTCCCCACCCCCATCCCAATTCCTTGCCTCTTAGGAAAACAATTTGTGGATTTTATGTAGGGTAGCAAGTTTGCAAACTCTTCCGCAAAGGAAGCCTTTCCTGGAGAGAAAGCCAAAAACTAGGTGCTGGGCCGACAGCATGTTCCATGGAGTATTCAAGGGCTGATCTTTCAGTAGGCTGCCAGGCTCTTCTTCTGAAGTCCTTTGGGTGGGCCCAAACCTCTGACTTCAGTTAACAGTTGAGCCCATAGCATTCACTGTTTTGCACTAGCAAAGGATGCTCAGAACCAAGCTGGTGGGGGACAAATGATTGAGGGGCCAGGAAGAACCCTGGTAGCGCGAGGGCTTCTGTGTACTGCCTTCTATAATGAGACTCTGCATTTGGACTAGATGAGACCCTAAAGCGTATTGTTTACTGACAAGTTGGAACCGATTCACAACTGATTCTCCAGTGGGTTTTCAGAGGCAGTATATCTCACAGGAGGATATTGCCCATCTTTCTCCCACAGAGCAGCTGGTAGGTGGATTCAAATCACAAACCTTTGGGTTGACAACATAACTCCTTACCAGATTCTTATGTAGAACTGTCTAACTATGTGGTGGCCTAGTGGTAAGAAATTGTGTTGCAATCCCAAAGGCATGTGGTTTGAATCCACCAGCAGCTTCATGGGAGTAGGATAGGGATTCTCCTCCCATGTAATTAATTGCCTCTGAAAACCCACTGGAGGCTGGCTCTGGGTCTGTTCCAACTCAAAGCCACACAACAAGAACAACAGTCCAAGAGAACACTATCTCTATTTCCAGCTGAGGGGGTGAACCAGGGAAGTTCATTATACAAGCTACTCAGCACCATACAGTTTGTTGGGAAGAAAGAGAGTAGATCACAGGTTGTGCCACACCCTGTTCAGTGCTATTTCTCTTAACTAGAGTGCCTTTTAGGACAGAAAAGAAAAATTTTTATCAGTGTAAATATGTGTTCTCCTTTGTCTCCATGTGTCTGTACAACAAAATTTATGTTTGAGGTCTCTGTCGAGTTCCTAACTTTTCCCTGCCCTCCCTGAAGCATAGATTCTTTCAGAGAAGATGCTCCTAAGAGTAGAAATGATCTGGGATGCCACTGGGTGCCTGGAGCACACTAAGGCCTGTGCAATTTGTAGTGAGGCGCATGGCTAATGCAAAGCCCATGCCTCTGTGGTAGTTTGAATCCAACAGTGTCTTGAGGGTGAAAGGGCAATCTCTCCTACCCTGCAATATGTAATTGTTGTTGTTGATTGCCTTCCAGTCGAGCACGACAGATAGCGACCCTATGAACAAAAGGCCTGAAGCCCCTCTACAACTATCGACATTTTTCCAAGTTCATAGAGTTTCTAGAGGCATGTTGTTTAGGAAGTGGATGTCACTCCTGCTTCCAATACATAGTCCTGGAAGCCCAGTGGAGGGTCAGTGATGAGTTGGTTCTGACTCAGTGGTGATGAGAGACTCACTTTTTCAGGGGCCAGGACATTTCCGGTGCTTGTGGAGCCAGAGGCTCTTCTTAGATCGAGGAGTGCAGATATTTCATATAAACCTCATTTCTGAGTCCTTTTCAAAACTTTGCTGCTTCTGAAGAGTCACTTCCAAATAGACAGGCTTGAAATCATGCAGGCTCTTGATTTGTTCTTTACAGTTGTGTTTCCACAGTTTTTTTCCCCTCCCTCTTTTTATTCTTTCTTTTGACTTTTTACTCATAAACATAAGCTCTGGAAGAACCTCAGAAAGTGGATTGTTGTTTCTTTTCTGATTTTGTCCTCAGAAGAAAACAAGTACGATGGGAACCTCTGACACAGCTAAGTTTCTGGAGTCTCTTGGACACAGCTAAGTCCCAGGGGCTTTTTCTGATTGCTTTAAAAACCCTGCAAGAAACTGCACTGCAATTGTGAAGGCACAGGGTTTGAATACATCCGCTGCACTGCAAGAGGCAGTCGTCAGAACAGAGCAAGGAAACACTGCGTGGTTCAAAATTGGGAAGGGCATGTGCCAGGGATGTGTCCTGTCTCCATACCTTTTCAACCTGTATGCAGAACAGATTATCTGGGAGGCTGGGCTCTATGAGGAGAAATGTGGGGTCAAGATTGGTGGAAGATCTGTCAACAATCTGCGTTATGCAGATGACACAACCCTGCTCGCTGAAACTGAGGAGGACCTAAAGTGCTTGATGCAGAGGGTAAAGGACTGTAGCCTCCAATATGGATTGAGGCTCAATGTCAAGAAGACAAAGATTCTCACCACTGGACCAATTGGCAGCATTATTGAGATTGTTCACAGCTTTAGTTTGCTTGGTTCCACAATCAACAGTCTTGGTACCAGTAGCCAGGAAATTAAAGGGTGTATTGCCATGGGAAAGTCTGCTGTTAGGGACCTCTTCCAAAGTACTAAAGAGCAATGGTGTCTCTCTGGAGACTAAGGTGCATCTGATACAGGCAATGGTCTTTGCTATCACTTGTTATGCATCAGAGAGTTGGACAATGATCAGGTAGGATAAAAGGCAAATTGATGCCTTTGAGCTGTGGTGCTGGAGAAGAGCGTTGAGGGTACCATGGACTGCTAGGAAA